>NC_090921.1:1220996408-1221304031 GCF_040938575.1 Ambystoma mexicanum | reverse complement strand
TGTGCTGTGCTGGAATGACTCAGTTGCCAGGAAGCGTAAGGCTGAAAGTACCTTCACCAGGAGAATCAGTGCATGCGAGCACATGGTGGGCAATTCCCAGTCATTCTCTCACTCCGTGACAAGGTCTAGGATGACCTGTCGGGGATCTCTATCTTGCATACACCTCCTCATCTGGCATACCAAATAATGTGGTTTGTGGATGGAAATGTCTCCTCATTCTCCTCCTCCTTCAGCCATGTACTAGGATCAGTGCTAGTAAACCAGGGTCCAGCATTGTAGAAGTCCTATGTTAAATAGACTTGCATTGTGCTTTTATGCTTGAGCTTTCTTTGCACATTGTACTTTGCAACATGTATCAGGAGGCGGTAAGATTGCAGGATTTGCATTCTCCTTTGGACTCCAGGAAATTGAGCGATGTATTCTGTAAATAGGGTTTCTGTTGCTCCTGATAGGGCGTGCTTCTTAAGTTATGTTATAGAAATGTATTTAGCGCAACTGTCACTGACATGGGCATCATGGCGCTGAAACGTGGCAGAGCAGGAAAGAGTAGATAAACTGAGAGATGTATCACAAGAAGGTTTTTGACAGCTGGAAGGTCTGGTGATCAACATTGGACCTAATGGCGTGAGGGAGTTTGTTCTATCGTACAGTGCCTGCTACAGTAAAATCCCAGCCCCCTCGTCTGCTCAGTTTAAACCGTGGCAGCGAGATCAAGAGTGCATCTCCAGAGCGCTGGGCATGTGAATGTACATAGGGCTGAAACTTGCCCTACAAGTATTCGGGACCAGTACCATAGAAGGCACGGTGCACTATACACAAGGCCTTGAAGTCAAAACGTTTCAAAACAGGGTGTCAATGAAAAGTATGAAGATCTGGGCTATTTTGAGAGAGAAAGGGAGTAGATGTAGCTGCACAAGCTGCTCAATTCTGAAGGATTTGAAGATGGTGTAGAAGGTAAAGAGGTTGAGTAAAATAGAGAGAATTACAGTAGTCGAAGAACCCCAGAAGAAAAGACAACACCACAGTGGTGCATAGTTGAGAGGGAAGGATTGCAAGGATTTTCCTCAAAAACTTCATCTTGAAGTGCCCTGCCTGGCAGACCGTGATAACCTGTGACTCGGCAGTTAGAGAAGAGTAAAACTTAAAACCCAGATTTTTAACCACAGTGACTTGGGTGGGTAAAGAGCCCAATGATATCTTCCATGTACTAGGATCAATAGGGTTGCATTGCACTTTAATACTTGAGCTTTCATTGCGCTTTGTACTTTGCAACATGTATCAGGTAGCAGTAAGATTGCAAGATTTGAGTTCTCCTTTGGACCCCAGGAAATTGCGCGATGGATTCTGTGAACAGGTTTTCTGTTGCACCTGATAGGACGCGTTTGTTATGTTATGTTATAGAATTTTATTTAGCGCAACTGTCACAGACAAGGGCATCATTGCGCTGAAAATTGGCAGAGCAGGAAAGAGTAGATAAACTGAGAGATGTAGACCAAGAAGGTGTTTGACAGCCGGCGAAAGGCCAGGTGATCAACAGTGGCCCTAATGACGTGAGGGAGCGTGTTCCATCATGCAGTGGCTGCTACAGTAAGATTCCTGTCCCTTCATCTGCTCAGTCTAAACAGTGGTATCGAGATCAAGAGTGCGTCTCCAGAGCGGAGGGCATGTCAATGTATATAGGGCTGAAATGTGGCCGGTACCTATTCGGGACAAGTATCATAGAAGGCACAGTGCACTATACACAAGGCCTTGAAGTCAAGATGCTTCAAAACAGGGAGCCAAAGAAAAGTACAAGAACTGGGCTATTGTGAAAGTGAAACGGAGTAGACATAGCTGCACAAGCTGCACAAATCTGAAGGATTTGAAGACGGCGGAGAAGGTAAAGAGGTTGAGCAAAATAGAGAGAATTACAGTAGACCCCACACAGTAGTGCGTAGTTGAGTGGGAAGGAATGGAAGGATTTTCAGAAAACATTTCGGCTTGAAGTCTCTGTCTTGCAGACTGTGCTAATCTGCACCACAACAGAAAGAGAAGAGGAAAACTTAAAAACACATTTTTAACCACAGTGACTTGGGTGGGCAAAGAGCCCAATGACAGAGGCCAGAAGGCCAGGGTCCAGAGAGCAAGAGCCGAGGAAGAACACACCTTCAACATCTCTGTTTTAGCTCCATTTAGACACAGCCTGTTGTTACTCATCCTGATATTAACAGCATGAAGACAAGTACGACAGCTTTCAGCTGTGTCGAGATGGGCAAGGTTAAGACACACAATGATTTGAGTATCATCAGCGTATGAATAACTGCCAAAACCGAAAAAGTGAATACGTTTCAACAGAGATTGGATACATACATTGAACAAAACAGGGGACAGTGCTGAACCCAGGGGAACCCCACAGGGAATAGGGGCAGGTGAAGTCTGATAAGGAGAAGTGAAAGAGTTTGGCTACGGCCAACAAGAAAAGAGTGAAAACAGGCCACGACAGAGCTAGAGATGCCCGCCAAGGACAACTTGCTGAGCAAGATGGAATGATCAATGGTGTCGAAGGCAGCTGAAAGATCTAAAAATATCGGTGCTCAAATACCATGTTGGTCAGCAAGCCACTGCAAGTGGTCCTGATCAGAGATGAAAACCAACTCAGTGACACTACCCGGCCGAAAACCAGAATGAAAGTGATTGAAAACATCAATATTTTCAAGTAAAGAACTCAACAAAGGAGAAACAAGAGAGTCGAGATGTTTCATGAGAAAAGGGTGGAGAGAAATAGGACAGAAATTTGGGAGAATGGAAGGGTCAAGAGAGGATTTTTGAACAGCGGTATCAGCAGAGCATGTTTAAGCACCAAAGGAATAGACCCATAGAAAAAAGAGTGTATCACAGCAGAGTCAACAGTGCAGACAACATCAAACATAGCACATTTTAATACAGGCAGATTTATGGCATCATCTGGAGAACCAGGTTTGAGCTAATCAGTGTCAATGATGATATCAGAGGGTCCAAAAACAGGCAAAGATGACCAGCAATGTCTCTGGTTTGCCCCCATCACCCGAGGGGCAGTTTAATCAGATTGAAACCAGGAGGTTGAGAATCTTATCCAAAAAGAAGAAAGCAAGAGAATCACAGAAGGATTGAGAAGGGTGGACACAATTAGCAATGGATGAGTCAACAGACAGTGTGAGCACATTCTTAAACAGCCGCTTTGGTTGATTCAATGCAGCTGCAATACGGGTACAATATAGCAGATGCTTAGCCTCACAAATAGCTTGCTGATAAATGGCTGTTGCTTTGCACAGAGATGATCTGTCTGATGGAGAATATGACAGGTGCCATTTGCACTTTGCTTGCCTGCAGAGAAGATGCAAACTGGCCAAGTGTGGAGTAAACCATGATTCAGAAGGCCGGAAGCAAGGTTTCGATTTTTTTAATGGTGCAAGTGCATTGGCAGTAAACTCAAAGATGACAGAAAGTGCTAAAAGATTTATCACGGGTGAAGTGGTGCAGGCATCACTAATGTCAGAAGTAATGATAGATGGCTGGACAGGGCGCCAACACCGAAAAGGAAAATGACTAGAACAGACCAGAGTGGGTAGAGAGGGAACCAGAATCTGGAATGGAATGATAAAGTGATCAATTCATGACACCCGCATGGAGGGGAATACTGACACTAAATCAGGTGGTGAAAAAAATCAGATCAAGAGTGACCCACCCGCTGCAAAATATTTGCATCGCTAATATGCTATTCATTTGATCTCTTCACACCATGGCATGTCTAGACAGTTTATACCTCCTACCTACAGCACAGAAAGCAAGACGGCTAGCTAGTTTTAATAAATATGTCAACACAAAGCTGGACTCTGCTTTCCCAACATCAGGACCCACAGCCCTGGGTGTCTTCTCACATACCCCGCGGGCGTCTACTCCACTTCCCAAGAGGTATTGTCATTGTCTCTCAATAACAATGCCTGGTTGCAAAATAACCCCCCAGTTCCAACGTCCTGGCATGCAGATATCACATATCCCCGACCTCAACAAAGGAACCCTCGCTGCCAGTGATGCTACACCTTACATCATCTTGGAAGCCAATAAAGACATTAAGATCCCGACATCAAATCTTTATGTATCCGGCCCCGTTCTCAGTGCGAATTAGCTCTCTATTCTCTCAGATAACGATCTTACCATAGATGGCAAGTCATCTCCAGCTGAAAATGGTGTGACTAAAACACCTGATCCTCACGTGCCCTGTACTTTGAAATGCACCCTACTCAACACCAGAGCCATCAATAATCACACCACAGACATCCATGATTACATTCTTGACTTGGATCTGGACCTACTGTGTCTCACAGAAACTTGGTTTGGCGAAGCCAGTGGACCATATATATCCTTGGCCATTCCTGAAGGCTACTACACTTTTCGCCAAAATCGAGCCCATGGAAAGGGGGTGGAGTTGCAATTATTGCTGAAGATCGTTTAAAGTTTTTTATGAAGAATGTCGACTGTGAGGATTGCGAAATGTTATGTCTTAAAATGTCCTCCACCTGTAGTTGTCTGAACCTTCTCCTTGTCTATCATCTCCCTTCTGAGATGCAGAATTTCAATAATGAAATGACTCACATTCTAGGTGACATGAATGGCCCAAATTGCTCTACACTACTGATTGGTGACTTAAACCCTTGGTATAATTATACCACAGCTAAAGAAGCCATAGACATTGAGTTGACTCTTAACAATTTACAATTCTCTGTTCATATTACAGAGCCCACTACCAACAAAGGAGACATGCTTGACTGGGTGGCCTCAAGAAACCTAGTAGTAAATATTAAGAGCACCACTCCATGTGTGTATTCCGATCACTATGCCATCATTTTTAAAATATGTGTCCCACAACCACCCGTGAAAATAACTAAACCCATAAAAAGAAACATGAACCGTAACTTTAAAAAAGTAAGCTCATTCGACTTGCATGAATGCCTGAATCATGTTATGTCTTCCACATCAGAATCTGAATCCCCCTCTAACCTAGTGGATCAATTCCACCTCTCTGAATATCATGCTTGACAGAGTGGCACCCGTTCAACCCAAACAAGTCAGAGACAATGTGGTTCACACTAAGAACTCGACTCACTCAAGAGATGTAAGAGAAGAGTGGAGACCAAATGGCTTAGGTATCCCTTAGATGCCAACAAAGATCATTGGAAAATGACAGAAAAAATCTATTGGACTAAAATACTAGAAGCTAAGGCAAATGTTTTTGACAATCAAATCGAGAACGCTGCTAACAGCTCGAGAAAACTTTCTGAAGTTTTCAGATTGTTGGAAAAACCAAAGGCCCTCTCTCCTTTTAGCAACCCTACTGACCAAGACTGTGCTCGGATCTATTTGGCTTTTGAGGCCAAAATACACAAAGCTGGAGCCAAGCTTCAAAGCAGACGAGATAACATGTCCCCCCTCTCGCCTACTGACACATGAATGACAAGTGAAATACCCTCTAAGTTTGACTTCCTTCCTGTCATCACTTCGGAAATGGTAAAAATCCTATCCTCCATATGCACATCCACTTGCCCAGAAAATGTGTTCCCTAAAATGATTTTGGACCACAAAGACATCTTTGCTCCCTTCTTAACTAGGTTTGTTAACACCTCCTTTTTTCATCACAAGGTGCCAGACTCTATCAAAGGGCCACTATGTCGCTGCTGATTAAGAAAGCAAGTCTAGACCCCCAAGATGCTAACAACCTGAGGCCCATTACCAACTGTAATTATCTGCTCAGGATTCTAGATAAAACTGCCACTTCTCAACTCCAAACATTTGTCGAAGATTCCAACATTTGACCTCCTAAGCAGTCCGGTTTCAGGCCGATTTATACCAGTGAGACTGCTTTAATTGACCTCCAGACCCATCTACTAAGCGCTTTCGACAAAGGTAAAACAAGCCTGCGGGTTTTGTTGGACTTATCGGCAGCATTCGATATGTTATAACATAATCGCTTACTTCAGACACTTAACCGCACTGGATCACTCAGCCCTGACTCCACAAGATGGGTGCACTCCTTTCTGTCCAATCAAACATCCAGAGTCTGCTGGGGTCACGCCTCCTCCCTGCCTCTACCCATCATTTATGATGCCCCACAGGAGGCCTGTATGTCAGCGCTCCTTTTCACCTCTATCTTGAATGACTAAGTGACCTGCTTGAAAGCTCATGGACCATTTTTACCAACTATACTGATGATACTCAGCTAGCCTTGGAGCTCTGTGGGAACTGTGAGCAGGACCTAGTGAAGCTTAATGACCTCTCCCTTTTGATAGAAACCTGGATGAACAGTAATTGGATGTGCTTGAAAGGCAACAAGACAGAAGTTATAATATGCTGGCCCCCTCAGGCCAGAGTGAAACTCGACTTAAGATACCATTGATCTCCCAGTTGCCAAGAAAGTTAAAACCCTTGGTTTGCATCCCAATGCCACCGTTAAGGCAATCTCGCACATTAATCGGGTTGTAGCCAACTGCTCGTATTATCTTCTTAAAAACATCCGCCCTGTTCTCTTCAAGCCCATCTATTGCATGTGAAGTGGTCCTTCCAAGAATTGATTACTGCAATGCCCTACTGGGAGGTGCTACCAAAAAGAACCTTCATAAGCTTCAAATAGTACAAAATGATGCTGTCCACATTCTCAACAACAGAAAAAAAGAAAAGATCACATATCTGAATACCGGCAAACAGGACACTGACTCCCTTTCTCTGCTAGGGAACAATTTAAGACAGCTACTCTGGTCCATAAATGCCTGTATGGTACGAGTCCCACATATCTCAAAAACCTGATATGTCTTTATGAACCCTCAAGAACTCTACCCTCCTCTCCCTAATTCCCAGTCTGTCCGGATAGCCACTAGCGACCCCATGGCCTTGGTAGATCGTTCACTGCAACCACAGTTAAACTCTGGAACACCTTGCCAATCAAACTTAGACAAGAGAAAGATCCCAAAATCGTTTGTGCATAATGGAAAACATCATTGTTCTCATAGACCTTCTCCTTGTGGTACTGACCATTCGTCTCCTCTGCTGTCTTTTTCTGTTCACTGGATGTCCCGTCCCCTTATGTACTTATGTCTATGTTTTCGGCGCCCTGATGCCTGTGGGCTCTGGCGCTTTATAAATAAACACACACATTATTTTTTTTTTCAAAGAATGTTCCCCAGAAAATGAGTAGCACCCGTGGACAACTGAGAACGATTAAGATCCTGTAGTGATGAAATGAGACCGACCACCTGAGAATCAGACGGGTCATTCGGGTGCATGTTAAAATCACTGATGATAGAAAGTTTTGCGAAGTGCAATTTAAGGTCAGCCACCAGCTCTAGGAAACTAGAAACAAATAGCAAGGCGGGGATAGGTGGACTGTTGATTACTAGAATGTGGACTTTGCCATTGACACAATCACACGAATCAGCTAGGCCTCCATCTTAAGTGTCAAACATAAGCGGCACAGAGGCGCAGCAATGGCCTGACTGATGAATCAGAGCAATACCCCCTTTCAGGGTGGGAAGAGGGTCTTTCGGCCCTTAGGGTAGAGGACTCACCACCAGCAAGAGACAGGAGCAGGCAGGGGCCAGAGGAATCCCCAGCCAGGTCTCAGTAACTCCAACCAAGTCAGGCTGGTGTTGGCGCAATCGTTTGTGGCAGTCTAGAGCATGGGCTGCCATGAACGGGCTAGCGCAAAGTCCGATCCATGAATCGGGAATTCGTTTTTAGCGTGGTGCAAAGTGACTTTGACCTGCGCTAAAAAAAAAAAAAATCCTAAATTACTCCCGGAATGATTAGCTGTAAAAAAAAATATCTATCTTCAACAACCTTATGTTTTCATTGCTTACATAGTGACGTTGTAACAGTGGGATTGCATTAATTTACATTGTTCTTGTTTTCTGCTTGTTCTCATTGCGTAACCTTCCTGCCCATGCGCTGTTCTCGGTCTATTGTGTGTTTGGTCACTTCTGGCGATGTATATCTACAATGACCCCCGACCTCCTCTAAAAGGGCACACTTAGAGAAAGAGATAACACCGCGTCAGGTCGCGGCTACTTTCCAAATCCTGCCTGTCCCCTCATTCTTGCACTGTGACCTGACCCTTGGGACAGGTTGTTTTCCAGTTGGACCACTCCTTCAAGAATGACCAGCCCGTGTGTCAGGCCCTCGCCCCAAGGGTTCATTGGCTCTATCCATTGTATTGTTTTTACTTGATTAGTCCCAACGCACTATGCAATGAACTGCAGCAATGTCTTTCACAGGTGTAAGGGTCTGGCTGCCAGCAGACCTGTCCCAGAAGGCAATAATATCAGAGATGGACGTGCCACAGAAAACATGCAGGCCAGAGTCCTTTCTAGTGTCAGCAGCAGCGGCACAGGAACAGGAAGGAGCTAGCGCAAGAAGGCACGTGGCAATGGTCTGAAAAGACACCGAATTGCTCACTCACTGACTCTCCCTTAAATAGAGAACTTGGCATCCACTTTGTTGCACAGGGAGGTTCATGGTTTGCAATTCTCTTCATGAAAAGCAGGCCCAAGCAGAAGAAGAATGGCCCTGAAAATACCGTACTGCCAACTTCTAAAACGGTTTCCTTTTGTAGTGACTACATCGGACGATATATTATTCACATAATACACCGCTTATTTGAATGTCATGGGGGGGGTATTAAAATTACCAGTAAAAAATGCTGGTAAATCAGGGTTCCCTAATTTACCTCCAGCCAAGAGATGGCGGTAAAACAGGCCCCTATCAGCAAAAAACGGCTGGTATTACCGGCACTGGTTACTCTGCTGCTGGTATTACCGGCACTGGTTACTCCGCTGCTGGTAATAGCGGCATTTCCCTCCATGGAATGTGGAAAGAACACCCTTTCCTTAACCTGTAATATTCTGGAAATTCCGAGGTATCTGGCGGTAAAAGGTAGATCAGTTTGCCGGTATCCCGTCGATATTACGGGTGGGATGTCAGCAAACTTGTAATGAGGGCTATTGGCGTCTTCTATATTATAGAGGCTAGAAAACTGGTCACCTGAACCTCAAACCACTCCATTTATTTCTGGTTCAAGTCCCACAAACATTTTGCACTTCGTTGTATCTGTATGTTAATCTGGGGGGAGTTCAAAGTCACCAATGGGGTGGAAAAAATACGGCTCGGCAAGGGAGGGCAGGGTAGTTCTATCCCCAGAGAGTGAGCCCACTGCCAAAATGGCACCTGGACGGTTACAGCATGGCACTAATACATGTTATTTTGTTCCTATGTCCAGGGGGGTAGGGGAATGAAAGGCATGGCAGGCATTGGGCGACGGGTGGTCTGGAGAGACCGGTTCATACCCCAAAAGTAACACCTAGAATTTCAAAGGTCACCCAACCTTAGGACCAGTAACCTATGAAATTCTGCAAATTACTTTTAGGGGAGATCGATATCACCCCTACTGTGTGGTAATGCTAATAATCTTCAGTTACTCGTCTGCATCATGCTGGTCCCAGATATTAAGTCTGAGTAATTCTCTTGCAATAATAGATTTGACCCTTGGGTGGCATTGAACGGAACGAAAATGATACAGATCAAAGGCAGAGATCTTCATAACTGTGACACAACCATTCTCTGGTTTCCATACACATGACCACCATCTCTGGGCCAAGGCACTACATCAAATATTCACATTAAAAAGCGTATTTATGATTATTCATCAAGTGCTTTTTTTTTTTTAATCAAACATGGACATGAGCATTTCTCCACCAAGTACCCCCTCACCTGGTCAGGGGTAGTGCTGTGGTGACGAAAATTCATGATTGTGCTAATGGGGAGTCAATTTGTTTGCCAGCATATCTGCTACAGCAGCCGAAGAAACTGGCTAACTGTGGGCCTGCACATTGATCTCAATAGACCGCTGGTACAGTTTTTATGCTGAGCACCCCTTGACTAAATATGTTGTTGCTGAGCTCCATTCCTTCACCCTCCCTACACCCCCAAAGTAAAACTTCTGTTTCTGGGCAACACTATCTGATTATATTTTGTTTTCTAATCAGCCACCATGCTCCCTTTTGGAAGACACTTGCGCCCCTCTGGACATCCTTTGGCACCAAATTTGGGGTCAGCCCCACATGTTCATGACCACTGCAATAGACTAACAGCAGGTACCTTCAAAGACACTCATTAGTATATTAAACAATAAGACAGATCCACTTCATGATATAATAATTGCAGCTCCCAATCCTCTTGTATTCCCTTACGATGAACAATGAAGGCCCTCATTACGAGGTCGGCCGGGTTTCCGCTGGACTCATAACACTTTACCAGCGCCAGACTTCCTGGTGCCACCGGGACATTACAAGTCCCGGTGGATCCAGAAGTCAAGCGCTGGAAAATGTTGTTCCCCATTCCCACAGAGCCCCATAGGACTCCATGTGAGTGGGGAGACAGAAGCACCGGCACTATTGCTAACAGTGCCAGTACTTCTGTGAAAACTCTGCGGGTGGGTGCCCTTGCACCCAGCAGGTAAGACCTGCCGTGTGCAATGGCTCCCATCCACAGAGTTGTACTGTGACCCTTCGGATAGAGTGTCAATACGGTGCGACCGGCACCCTTATTTCCAGACCACCACAGTTTTCATGAGGCCCTGTGTTTCTTGTTCTGAGTTTTTGTTGTTCTTACCTATGTATGTTTACTAATATAAACATTTTACAATATATAAAAGAGAGTGTACTTTTAAATATTTATAAAATGTGATTAGGTTTGTGTCGACAGCTCGACTATTGAAGCTATGCAATTTGCCATCAAGTTACTATTAAGACTGTGCAACAAAATACATGACTATATAGCCCTGCTGGGGGCTGCTATTGAGCCTATCGAAAATTGGCACACAACCCTGGAGAAAATGAATAACAATTCTCTGGTGAGGGAGGAGTCAACTACTGTAACGAGGTTGGTCACCACGATGGTGGAGACTGCAAAAGACCTGACTCTTTACATTGAGATAACATCTGACCACGACCAAACCCTGAATGACAAAGATAACTCTCAGGTAAGTGCCAGCAGTATCTTCTCAACAAGGAAATAGAGAAGACGATTAAAATGAGATGTTGTACTAAAAGTCATGCAAAGCCGACACAGTAAAGACTCCTCCCCGGTGGCCAGGGAAATGTAGAAGCTTCCTGATCCTGACCCTAGGGGTAGTGTTAGCCAGGAGGATCACCTGGGAAGAGAAGGGCCCAAGGGAAACAGGTGGACTTTGTGTGATGCGATGCAGTATTTGTTTTCCTCAAAGAAGAGAATATCAATAATACCGGGATATGTAATGGCCTGTTGTCAAATGGAACTTTTATATTCCCAAACTAACTGTCGGTGCCCCTGTTCTTGTATGGGTTACACAGCACCTTTAGTGTAGTAACCCAGGGTTGTCTTTCAGACTTCCCTCTGACTCCATTTCGCTGGTGCTGACTACTGTCCCCCAGAGAAAGGTAAAGTTGCCATTTACTTTACATAGTCACTTTTACCACAGACCCAGTACACCCCATCTTACATGGAGTACTGGTAAGGGCTAATCTGTACCCCTTTTCTGTCTGTATCTCCCTGAGCATTGTTTTGCTCTTTTAACATTTAGACTTGGCTGGTGGCAGTGGTATCTACCCTAACTTTTCTACCGCAATTATATTAGATAAACGTGGTAATACTTTTGGCTATTTTTGCAGCCTTAAGCATAAACCCGCTTGACCAAATCGTCTTTCTTTTGGCTCCGGTTGTGTTTATTCCCCATTTCTTTTTGTTAAAGTCCTTCTTGTGTTTTAATTTGCACGGCAAACTATGTTTGCCTTCTTTGTTCACAGTCTTTTGGCGGGCTTCTGCGCCTGGGTGTCTAGGTAGACTGAATGTGGGGAAGGGGTGTAGTCACCCCCTGCACAGGGTATCCTAGGAAACCCAAGTATTACTTTGCCATGATTGGCTGAGGTGGTTGTCCCAGCTGGACAACCCCCCTGCTGCGTGATTGACAGACAGGCTGTGTGAATGGGGGTTTTGCGCATAAAAGGCAGGTCTCTTGGGCTACAAGTCAGAGTCGCCTCTGGAACTACAAGGAACCAAAGAGAAGCGGAGAGAACAACGGCTGCTCAACTACCCCGTCCCGGTGAAGCCGTGCTGCAGTCCTCAGCTATCTACCCTTCAATGACTAAGAGGAGATCCAGTCCGGAGTCTTCTTCCCTTAAGCCTGGTGGGGATAACCAGCTCATCTTCTTCAGCCAGAAATCTCTGTCGCGGTCGAAATCGCTGCACCCTGCTGTAGTGGTCCGGATAGACACCTGCCGAGCCTCTCCTGTTTTTAAGGAGCACACCTTCAATTTGTTGTCGCTGCTACCGGCTTCATCCCTGTGTGGTGCAGACCCTCCTTCACAAAAAAGCTCCAGGAATCGTGGGTCTGCGGGAAACCAACAGGAACAACTGACAGGGCACCAGCTGCACCATTGGAATAAGGTACTGTGTTCTCGAGGAAACAGGGTGAATCCTTTTTCTTCATCTTCAAGGCTTTCCCTTGTCTTCCCTCCTTCTTATAACGTTTGCTTCTGAACATTGACAATATCAAAGTACTCTTGGCTACACTGAATCGTGAACTGTCTAACGGTATGATCTTCGGCAACAGGTCTCTGGTGTCACTTAAACCTGTCTCTGGCCCTTTGACATTTGAACTCCTGTTTCTGAGTGTTTCTCGATCTTCTCTGCCTAACCTAAATATTGCCTGGGACTTTTGCCCCCAACTCCCTCTGGGAATCTCAGGTGCTAAGTGTGTTTTTGCCCCTGTAGCATTTCATGTAACGGACACGCGTTTATTTAGTAGACCGAACTGTCAAAAAGTGATCGTAACTGTATCCGGGGTATCATGTTTTGTTCATAACACCGGTTCATTCAAACACAGGGGGCCTGATCACGACTTTGTCGGTAGCGCCAGCAGTATTACCGCCAGCGGTATTAGCCCTGCCGCCGAACTCCCCGCCGCTAATAGCGCCGGATCACGAGTTTGGTGGTAATGTAATGCCCCATTCCCCATTCGGCTCAATGGGGAAAATTTGCTCTCATACCGCCGGCGGATTTCCCGCCGGCGTTAATAGCACAAATTTTCAGCGGATTTCCCCCCAGCCAAGAGCTTGGGCGAAATCCGTCAAAGTCCTGATTTGGCGGACCCTTAAATCTGGCGGTAATAGCGCGACCGCCGGATTTAAGGGTTACAGCCAAGGTCGTGATGAGGCCCTGGGTACTTACCTTGAGACATACTGTACAAAGTGAATTGGTTCATCGTAGTATATTTAATGTGTGGTTTTGTTTAAAGTTTAATAGACGTGTTGTGTTTATAACTGACGGTTTAAAAATAAATGTACTTATATTTTTCTACCTAAAACATTGAGTCAGTGTTTGCTTGAGTCACATTAATTGTTGTCCCTTTGTGTAATCTCTGCTACTGCTCATATACTCTTGAGATAAGCCTGGCTGCTCTGATACTGCAACCACTACAACTTAGTAGTACAGGCTTTTACCAAAGGTAAACTTGTATTGCCACCTGTGGTCTTAACTGTGGGTAGTGGTCCCTAAGGGCACTGCACAGGATTCTGACTAACAATGCCTTTGAGAGTTTTGTTAAATCTCTCAACCAAATCGTTGGTCTGGGTGGTTGGAGGTGGAGAACTTGCAAGTTACTCCGCACTCTTTCCACATGGTTTTCATGTAACTCGACATGAAGTTGGATCCTCTATCGGAGACAACCTCCTTAAGGAATCCAACATCGGTGAAGATGCCCAGTAGAGCCCTGGCAACCACCTTGGCCGTAACCGTCCAAAGGGGTATAGCCTCAGGGTACCTGGTGGCATGATATACCAAGACCAGGATGAAACGATGTCCACCCGATGTGGGAGGGTCAAGGGGACCAACGATGTCGATACCCACCCTCTCAAATGGTGGGCCAACCACTGGCAATGGGTGCGTGGGGCGATGACTCTGCCTCCAGTTTTACCAGACAACTGACAAGTGGGGCATGTCCGGCAGTGGGACTCCACTTCTACTCCCATCCGGGGCCAGTAGAAATGGGCCGAGAGCCTCTTCTTAGTCTTCTTGGTACCAAGATGACCAGCCAAGGGCACCTCATGTGCCAACTGCAGCAGGAAGGGCCTATAAACCTGGGGTACCACCAACCTCGTGAGGGCACCAGGTGCAGGCTCAGTGGGCTCACTAACAAGGAGCTCACCCTCTCAATAAATCTGAAATGTCCTAGGCACTTCTCTTTGTGCCTGGGACAGGGCCTGTTTCCTTAGACCCTCAAGAGAGTGGCAATCTCTCTGTCCTTTACAGAAGTCTGCCCGGGAGGGTCCCCATTCAGCTAATAAGCATTGAAGGTCGGGATGATCCTCCGGGTTGAGAGCCTCTCTTACCGGAAAGTCTTCTGGCTCTTCTCCCACATGAGTCGAGACGGGAATTACCACCGGACCCAGCCCGTCCGGAGCATGGATCTCAAAGGGTTCTGTCGGAACAGCGGGAAGAGCAGAGGCTCCCTCCACAGAGGAAGCCTTCTTACTCCTCTGTTTCTTTCGTGCCTTGGGTTTCCCTGTCGGCAAGGATACCGGGCTCGCAGCCGGACCCTGTGTGACCTGCGATTGGGTAACTGCCACAGAAGCCATGGTACACCATCCGTGATCATCCCCAATTCGACCAAATCGTTTCCCAACACAATGTTCGCAGGCACGTTGTACTGAACCAGGACCGGAAGCTTTGCTGTCTTGTCTCCAGTCGTGATGTTGACTAAGGCTACAGGCGATAATTTGGGAGGCCCACCAGCTAACCTGGTGGTTCTCAGAGGAGCAACTACATAGTCCTCTGGCTTGTGCAGGGTCCTCTCCATCAATGTCATGCTTCCCCCAGTGTCTCTCAAACCAGTAGAAGGCTGTCCATTCAAGAGGACACTGCTCAAAAACCTACAAGTGTTTTGCAGGATAGTCGCCAGTACTTCAGCGTACTGGTCCCAGGCCCCAAGGGACAATAAGAAAATCTCTACAGGAGCACTGAAAGTGATCTCAGTAGAGGAGGGGAGGACCGTGGCCTCCACCTCAGGTACAGAGTAGGGATAGTTCAGACTGACAGCCTGGACTCCAAGTGCCTTACCCTTACACTTGGAGTCACCCTTTCGGTGATTCAGAGCCCCACAATCCCAACATGTGCTGGAAATGTGGGGTACGGTACTGGAACCACTGGGACCCTGCTTTGCAGCAGGCGGACCACTACTCTTACTCCCACCCACAACAGACTTATCCCCACTAGGTTTTTGGGTCTTCGGAGAGGAAGGTTTGGGTTTACCTGACTGTGACTGCTTTTGGGACTCCCCATCTTTCTGAGAGGCCCCCTTTTCTTTTTCCTTGTCCTTCCCACTGGAGTCCTTAGGGGACACCCAGTAGGAGACCCACTTGTCAGCCAACCTAGCCAGCTTAAAGGGGTCCAAAATGTTCTGGTCAGCAACATACTGACGCACCTCTGGTGAACAGGCTTCCAAAAAATGCTCAAAAAACAAGAGGTGAGACAATTCAACAAACGTTTTCACTTTGTAACCATCAATCCACCCCATCATGTTCATGTGCACAGCACTCACACAGTCAATCCAAGGCACATTCTCTCATTTCTTAAAATCCCTGAACCGTTTAAGATATTGGGTAGGTTTCTTGCCAAACTTGGCAATTAAAGCAGACTTCATGCACTCATACTGACCCCTTTCTTCCACACTCATTTTCAGAATACAGTCATATCCAGTTTGAGGCACTCTGCTTAACAAACACTTAGCCCAATCTCTCTTGTGAACATCGTGAATTGAACAAGCCATTTCAAACACTTCAATCCATTGGAGGATATCAGAACCCTCCGCATACACACCAACCAAATATTTCATAAATTTAGTTGCTGGGGACCTGACACTCTCGACTGGTTTCGCTGAAGTCTCCACTCCAGCCTTCTCTACCTAGACATGTTAGCCTTCGCTGACATTCAGTGTCCTTGTCTTTGAGTTCAAGATCCCTATTTTTGAGTTCCACTTGCTGTGCCAGCTCCCCTTTCTTAAGCTCAGCATCTATTTCCAACTTGCGATATTCAAAGGCCAACTTCATCCGTATTCACTCAAGCTCTAAAGAACTGCTGGGGCTTGGAACAGAGGCAGCAGGAAGAGTGGCATTCCCAGAATCGGATTCTGCGACAACCTCTGGGGTAGAGTCCTCATTGTTTGCATCCCCCCCTTCAAGTGTTTCACAATCGATCTGATAGTCTACCATGGCAGATATCAGCTCAGCCCTAGACTTATCCACAAAGTCTAATTCCCTCACTTCACAAGCACTCTGGAGAGCCTCTAAACTCATCCGAGCCAATTTACCATTCGCAATAGATTCCATTGCTTGTAATGTAGTTATCTTGTACACGACTAAACCTTAATTTAATAAAGTGCAGATATCCTTTGTAAGTGGCACAGTAATACACTGAGTCTTCAAACCATAAGCATCCCACCGCTGCCACCAGCTGTAAATACCGGAGCGGGGGTCTGCACTTCCGCTCTCTATATGGTAGAGGGGAGGCACAGAAACCCCTGCCAAGATTCTCTGGTATTGGTAGACGTAGTCGAGCAATCAAGGCCTAGCTTCTCAGGAGGTGATGCAAGCTGGTTCTTAAGTACAGTGTAGTCCCCCAGCACCCACAAAGTAATGTCCATACACTGTATCGGTTAAAACACAGTCTTTATATAATTAATATTCAACATCATATACACAATCACGATACCTCACTTTGTACTCTGAAAATCAACAATGGCAAATATGTACAATTCTAAAGTGTTACCACTAACGTTATTAGATCTCATTAAAGTGCATATGGTCAGAATGACACAAAGATCAAAATAAAGAGGAAACCAGTAGTAGAGAGAGGAAGGAAAGCAAGATGGTTGAGCAATAGGCAAAATACTGGCCCGTTACCTAGACACAGTTCTGTGTGGAGATCCCCCCACCTGGGCAACCTGTAGAAGAAAGATACAAGCCCAGTCCATATATTATTCACACTAGACTTTCCAATAGTTCTGCAACCCCAAAGTACCCGGAGTTGTAGTGTTCCTCGTCGGGGAAATCGACAACCCTTCTTGAGGGCCCTCCCTTTCAGGCAGGAGTCAAGGGTCGTCGAACGTCCGACGGAGAAAGGGTCGAGCTACGACAGGGAAGTGGCCACGTTGTTCGTAGCTGTGCTCGTTGACAGGGAAGCGTATACGTCCTGCAAGGAAGAGGCGTGCGGGGCACCACTGTGTCGATAGTTCTGGACCGCAAGGAGTTGAAGAACTGTGGCCCAGCAAGGACGTCGAGTCGTCGGCAAGATACAGCAGCGACGATGCAGACAAGAGCGTCCTTGGATCAATGAAGTTCTTAGGCAACAGGAGCACGGCGGCTCCAGTCGGCGACGGCAGTCGTCCACAGTGGTGGACAACAGTCCGGGCACTTCTCTTTGGAGTTCCCGCAGCAATCCCCGTATCGGGTCGGCAGCCTGTTGAAGGTCTGTCTACTAGGGAGCTTAGGCAAAGATCAGCTGTGCACGATGGTCCCTCATAGCTTGGGAAGAGGGCGCCTTACCAGGTCCTCTCTGGGTCAGTTCTTGAGGCACAGCAGCTTTCAGATTGCGAAGGAGAGCAACAGCAATTCATCTCGTCCAGCAGGGCTCAAGGTTAAGCTTCAGTTACTCCAGTTACTTGTCGTAATGGACTTCAGCTTCTGAACACGATTCATAGCAGTCAGAGGTCCCCAGATATACTGTTGATCTCCCATTCATTCTGCCTGGTCACACTCAAGCATCCAATCATGACTACGGCATTCATGCAGGCAGGCAGCCAATCAGGCACACAAGGTATTCAGGCCATTCACTTCTCTCCAGACACTCACAACAAGTTATGTGTATTGGGACAAGTACCAAGCCATTCAACACTCCAAGCTGCATTCATACTGGTTTTGGGCAGAGCTGTCTCAACCATTGTGTCAAACAAAAGATACTAGACAGCCACAACATAGAATGCATATTCGTCACACACTCCATTCACCCAAGTCCCACCACCAGGTGTACCCACAACATACATTCGTTGAGAAGGCTCCAGCCAGTCTGGTCGGCACTTCCCCACACTACAATATATGGAACTTCCAAACAACAGCCAGTCAGGGGGAAGGGACAGTGGCAGGGCTTCCCGGGACTTCGGGAAGATCAAGGTAACAGGCGATGGAAGGCAAGAGGCCATTGGGGTCATTTTGTCTCCATCAGGAATCTACCGATTCCAATGACAGGGCCTGGGCATCCCAAAATGGAGGATGCACAGGGCACCAGTCATTTCAGCGTGGAGCTGCCACTAGCCCATACCCTGCTCTGTGGGTCACACACAGGTGCCCAAAAACATACACTAGGGGCACAGGGTTGTACCCTTACCCATGGGTGCCATTAGGGTATCCCACAGGTCTGTTCACCAAACCAAAAGAGAGAGAGCTGCACCGCCAGGAGTCCCACATGAACTTCTGCGTGGAAAACATGACAGAACACACGATAAAAAGCAGTAAAGGACAAGGACACGGATGCCCTGTCCCTCCGATACATTTCCAGCATCACAATACTGAAGGAAGATGAATGGTGACGTCATGAGAACCCGGACTGACTCATATGTAGAAGATATAACGACCTGAGAATGATGACAAAAGAGACGAAATACCATGGATAAGCGACATCCTATGCCTAAAGTGAAATTGATGTCAAGATGTCAGAAACGTATGCCATATGCACGATGAAGATATTCATTTAGTTTTACAATTAACATATGCAAAGTAACTGTAAGAAGCAAAGACATTGGGCCTCATTAGGACCCTTGCGGAATACGAAAAACGATGGCGGAAATGTAATACCGCCATCGAATACCGCCCGTTGCGATCATGACCCGTCACCGTAAAGTACGATGCGATTAGCGACACCGTAGTGAATGCCAACGCTAACTGCACCAAGTACGCGCACGCGCGCCGTGCAAAACCGCAATATCCGCCATGGCGCAACGGTACGCGAATGCTGACCCCAGCGGACATTCACTTAACGCCATCAAGCATGGCGGAAAGTACCATTCCGCCATGACGAGAACTACGGCATCGCGAACCAACCGTAATGGCCCTACTGAGTGCCTGTACTCCACTCCCTGGCCACATTGCACAACTCCTCGTAAACGCAATGCAGTCACACCATGCAACCAGTGAAATGTAGAAGTCACCCATGCATGCCAACGAACAAATGCATGCAGGGGCCCCAAGTGCCCTGTGAGTGGCCATCCACAATTGGCAACACACCATTGCCGTACTGATGCAGCACAGGCATCTGAAGGTGCAAGTACACCAAAATGAACAGAAAATTCCATGACACAAAACAACAACAGTCCCCCATCGCTTGCCACCAGTGCAAATCAACATTCAAAGCAGTAACCTGAGGGAGACTGCACCAGCCCTGTACACATGCCAGTAGTCAAACCAACCATCAGCATAAGCACGTACCACACAACTGTACCCAGAAGCCGGAACCCAATGCAGAACACCTCACAATACATCGCGCCACAAATCTGAATATGCCACATTACTAGCAAAGAATAACGCTACACGGTAAATATCTGAATATAAATTTAATGCACATCAAAATCACCAAGCCCATACAGCCATTTGAACATAAACTCACAAATGATCAGCATTACTGTGGGCTGCATCCGCAATAAATGACCAGCTTCCCCATGTGTGACGCCCTGTACCTTCATGGCACACAGGGGCTACATCAACGTCCAAAAAGGCAACATGGAAGCGCCTAGGACCGCAGGGCCGTCCCATGAAGTAGGCACTAGTCCAGCTGGAAGCTAGGTATGCTGCACCTAGCCACTAGTACTGCGTAAGGGCATGTGGGCCATTGGCGATCGTCCCATAAGATCGTAATGGTGCTCCACTGATTAACTCGAAGCTGCAGGTGTCGACTGTAGAAGCCATCTGCAGGAGTGGCGTACAGATGGCAGCGGCAGAAGGGGAGGAGATACCTGTCACCCAAATGAAAAAAATGATAGTATGGGCATCCGAACTTCATATGTATTACTCACTTCATCCAACACACCAAACCTACAACCATATGCATGCTAACCCACTCATAAGGATCAATTGCACCCAAAAATCACTTGCGAATTATTACGACACAAATCGAGGTGAATACACTATCTCAAACGAGTGTCTGTGTGCATGCGCCTGTCAGAACAGGATCCATCAGATGGGATCATCAACGTGCATAGACACAAGTGATTGAAGGCGCGTCGAGACAGGGAGGGTTCAACAAGGGCAGACAGACGATGGTCCCACTATGGCAGCCTTGCATCACATAGCGCAGGGGAAGGGGATAGATTCCAAATAGCCATGTACATGGCAGACTCCCAATTAAATCATCTTTCCATGCATCCATTCATCATTCCCTCATCCCGTTATGAAAACGCCTGAATATTCACTCACATAACATTCGGAATTTCCATTGAGTCTGTGCGTAATGCAGCCTTCACAATCCACTGTGCTCCTGCCCGGATTCCTTGTGTAGTGAAGTCACATGTATTTGGGAACGTCCTGCCTTATCGTCCACTACGCTATAGCGCATCCCATTCAAATCATATCAATCATTGCATTCCCGTCATGGGCCCTGTCCCAAGGACATTCAACAATAGAATGTTACATTTCCAGTCAGACCTGTGGGCGTCTCCACGCCGCTAGTTGAAAACCGAAAGCGATGTCCTTCGAATTCCTAATTTGCAACATCACGTCGAAAAGGCATCCGTGAACGCTTGTATTCACAAATACATCTATGCAGTGCGGCTGTGTGTGAAAATGGTAACTGGCCTCAATCACTGATGGGACTCCCCGCCGTCGGTGAACGTCGGTACAGTGCTGCATGAGGGTCCACCGTTGATCGAGTACTACATTCCACTGACCCTTCACAAGTCTGCTCGCGAATGCAAATATAGTAGGTGAAACAATGGGACCATAGCAGAATTAACATATAAACCAATATATCACTGCCATCGGGATTAGAAACATGAATGTAAATGCAAGATGCCATGCGTCGAATTGCAGCGTTGTGTGCGGGACATGCTCGCACGAAAGGCATTGCAGCTGACACAGGTGGAATGAACCACCACAGGTGAAGGCTATACAGCCTGAAAACACATACATTGCACACCCAACCCCCTCCCCCAACCACACCCACTCCAGAATGCTACCGGCAGGACTAGCGATGTTGGGCCTGGGGGACCTGATTGCACTGCAAGTACTCCAACTTCAAGAAGAAGACGAACGCCAACTACTACAACAACCGGCCGCACAGAGGAGACGCAGGAGGAGGAGGAGGAGGGCAAGTTATGGCCAGCAAGCCCCACCAGCACAGCCACTACCACCACGCAGGCAGCCCGCAATCCCACGCCTCCGAGCTAATCCGTTCAACCTCACAGCTGAGCAGATCCACACCCTCTACCGTTTGGACCGGGACACCATAACCGCCATTGTCAACATGACACACGCTGACCTTGTCAGCATGATAGATAGCCCAACCGCCATCCCACCCCTACTGAAGGTGGTGTCTGTACTCCACTGCCTGGCAACAGGCACCTACCAGCACACAGTCGGACAGTTGCATGGCATTTCACAGCCACTATTCTCACGGACACTATTCCAAGTGCTTGATGCCCTCCTGAAGCACTCAGACGACTACATCACTTTGCCACGCTCGGAGCAGGAGCTTACAAACACAAACGTGGGATTCCATGCACTTGGCGGCATACCGGGTTGCATTGGTGCCATCGACTGCACCCATGTGGAATTGGTTGTCCCACATGCCATGGAGGCCCAGTACCGCAACCGGAAACAATATCATTCTATCAATGTACAAATGGTGTGTGACTCCAACAGGATCTTTACACATTGTTGTGCCCGATTTCCAGGATCAACACATGATTCTATGGTCTTGCGGAACTCTAGAATACCACGCTACATGGAGCGACACGCAGGGCGCCGATCCTGGCTACTCGGTGAGTCTCATTTAATGCATGAGTATGTGGGGTAGGTGATGCGTGAATGACCTGGCAGGAAGGGGGGGGGTGCGTACGTAGCAATGACATTCCACAAACATCCTTTGTTGTCCACATACAGGTGATTGCGGGTATCCACTGAAGAGATGGCTCCTTACACTAATCCGGAACCCACAGGACCAGCATGAGGAGGACTACAACCATGCCCACTCACGTACCCGTGTGGTCATAGAACAGGCATTCGGCCTACTGAAGGCTCGTTTCCGCTGCCTCAGCAGGTCTGGTGGGGCACTCCTGTACCGCCATGAGAAGGTGGCAAAGATGGTCATGGCATGTGTCATGCTACACAACATGTGCGTACGTAGGAATGTGGCCATGCCCCCCGACGCAGAACTGCTAGCACCTGAAGATGGTCATGATGAGGGTGGGGATGTGGCAGCACCTCAAGGGGTCCGCGAGGCACAGGAGGCCCGTGAATTACGTCAGAATCTCATAGATGCATGCTTCTAGCACTCACGCCTGGTGGCTGTTACATGGACACGGGACTTGTGGCACTGTGTGTGTCTGGAACATGCACAATGTGGACTGTACGCCAAGATAGGCCTCGTACACAGAGATCAATGTCCACACATCTCATTGGATGAATATGAAGAATTGTATTGCAGATGTGAAATGACATTACACACCCAATCGACCCGCCACCCAAAGAAGCACAACACACCCCCTCCACCCTCCTACCCCCCCCGAACACCAGTGTCCAATGACGCTCATTGTCAGTGGGCAGACGCTATTGCAAGCCCCCTCTCCGGGTATCAGGGGCACCCCTGCCTGTGGAGCGGCGGTTCCTCCCAGATCTACGTTGGGGGCTGCCCTGGACGGAACTTGCAACGGATGATGTCTCTGCCTGCTCACGTCCATGCATGTCCCTAAGGGTTTGTGAGAGCTCAGTGAGCACACGGCGCACAGCGGCAAGTTCACCACATACGTCTTTGGACGTCGCATGCAGTTCCCCCCTCAGGCTCTCGGTGCTTCTCTCCATTTGTCCCCTCAGGCTCTCGGTGCTTCCCTCCATTTGTGCCCTTAGTGTCTCTGTACTTCGCTGCATTTCTGCCCTAAGTGTCTCAGTAGATGTTTCAATGGCTGCCTTAGAACCCCCACATTCAGCAGCATGCTCCTTGAGGAGCGTGGCCAGTTGCTGCTGTTGCACTATCATCTGCTCGAGGGACTGTTGCCTCTGCTGGGCCATGCCCATTTGCGGTGGTGTCACGGAGGGGCTGGACGCCTCATGTTGCCTTGCAACAGGCCTTGTGGGGGTTGGCCAGTCGTCGTCTTGTGGGTGCCCCTGCGTGGTTTCCTCATGGTGTACGGGATGATACAGACAGGGGGATTGAGACAGGTCATGGATGTGTCCTACTTCGGCAGCACCGTTTTCTGTGTCGGAGCATGCTGGCATGAATGCAGTGTCACCTAGGGTGCTGCTGCCACCAGAAGCAGTGCCTTCTGTGGCATCCATTGGGTGGACCTGTGGTGCTGCTGTTGTGGACATGCTGGCTGCTGGGGTGCCTGTTGGAGTCCCCTCCAGTGTGCTGCCACTCGATTCGTGCAGCTGCCGTGTCTTGATCCGTGCAGCTGAGGTGGAGGGTCTTTGGCCGTTGGTCTTGGCCCTCTTTGCAGGTGTGCTGGTAGGGGTGTCCTGAAGCTCGTCGTTGGAATCGGACCCTGTGGTGGAGTAAAGGAGGGCGAGCGTTATTCATGGGTCTGTGGTAATTGTAATGGCAATTGTATCACATGCATTGGGGTGGTAGCTGGGGGTGATTTGGGTCAGGGCCTTGGAGGTGGTCTCATTTTTGTGTGCATTGGGGATGCAGTTATTTTGCAGTCTGCAGTTAGGGTGTGCATGCTGCACATGTAGAGTGTGTTTTTGGGATTTTTAAATATTTATTTATTTAATCTGACTTTTAAGGGGCGCTGTCATGGCAATGTATGTGGTCGTTCTCCTGGACATGTGTTTCTATTGCACTATGGGGAGACATGGTACTTCACATGGTTGGTAATTGTGGATTTGGCATAGTTTTATTTGGGCCACCTACCTGATTCTTCTGATGTCTGCACTCCTTTCTCCATCCCTCCGACTCCCTCTATGCTCTCCATTCCAATGGTGGAGGCACAGATTTCTTCCCAGGGGGTCAACTTGATGGGTGATTCCGATCCTCCCCCGGTAGCTGTGGCAATGTTCCGGTTGGCAGAGAGTATGCTCCGGACGCGTATCCGTAGGTCGTCCCATCGCTTTCTGCATTGCTGTGGGTTGCGGGGTGCGGTCCCCACCGCACTTACCCGCTGTGCCACCAGCGCCCATATGGCCTTCTTGTTCGCAATTGCTGTCCTGGTCATTTGCGTCGAGAAGACGACGGCGGCATTCTCCTGGAGGGTCTCTGTGAGCACGGTGAGTTCCTCGTGGGAGAAGTGGACCTGCCGCTTGCGGTCGCACGCTTTTTTAGCAACTTTTCCCATATTTATTTTTTAAAATGGGGTGGCTATCGGGTTGGGATGTGTCTCAGGGTCGGATTTTTTATGGTTGTGTTGGGATTCTGATTTTATAGGTGTACGGCGTGCTGTTTCCCGTTCCGGCCCCATTTTTTTACTTCCGTTTCCGTATATTTACGGTGACCGTATTTTGCGCTGACCGCTAATTACGGTGACCGCTAAGATGGGTGGCGGAATTGCACCTAGGGCGACGTACGACGGCGGTAAGGGGCGTTTTGGGGTCATTTCCGCCATCGCGGACTTTGCACTTCCGCCATGGCGTAATGCTCGTGCCCGATGGGTCAGAATTAGCCGCACTTTCCTCCATCGTGCAGTGGCGGAAACGCTATTTACGCTATGGTGGTCATGTCAGTTACTTTCCGCCAGGGTCGTAATGAGGGCCATTGTGAGGCTTGCTTATGCTTAAGTAGTAAAATAGATTGTAGCAAGTGCTACTTATACATATATCTACCTCAAAGAGCACTTTATATAAGTATACTACCACTACGCACATGAGCAGAATCAACTAAAGGTTACTAAATGTCTCAAGAGGAGGGTTAGTGATATGTAGAGCCTGGATGATCATTGGTTCCTACAAAGAAACAATTGAAAATGCACAGAGGCTATGCAAGCCATTATGGCAGAGACTCGCAAGACTGCCAACATGGGTCGAAGACAGAGGAGGACCCTTACAGATAATGGCACTGGAGAATTCCAAATTGTGCTTCAGAAAAAATGGTACAAGAAAATGGGATAAAATCAGAACTGTGGACATATCTTTGATGCTTCAGGAATGATGCATAACAGTAGTGATTATGGATCATTATTGGGCGAGTGGGTCCGAAACATATATCAGACTACCATAAAATTGGGAGGTATATGCACATTAGTAAATGTCCATGTTCCAGCATTGGTGATTCCAAAAAGTGATCTGAATATTGACAGTTTCCCGAAAGCAGATGCTCATTTGTGAAAGAAGAGATCTGTGGAACTGATGAGCCGAATGAAGAGAGAGAATATCTTTTCTGCCAAATCAGAAGAAGCCTTTCATGTGATCCCGTATGAACACAAGTTGTTCAGCCTAACCTCATCAGTGTTCAGGCCAATTCTGATGCCAAGGATTCAGATTGGAGAAAATACTAAATGGTTGCAGATAACCAGATGGGAGTTACTGCATACCATCACCATGACCATAAAATGATTCAAAGCAATCAAGGAAGAGTTAAGGGAAATTCGACTAATGACTCTCCAGAACAGATTTGTCCTTGACATGATCACAGCTATGGATGGAGGTGTTTGTGCAAAAATTGGAGAATCATGTTGCACCTTCATACCTAGCCCTATTCTCCAGACTTTGTTTTTCTAACAATCTTTCAATCATTTCTAATTTCTTGCCTTTGACAGGAAGACCTTTCTGTATGCACAGATCCCTTAAATAATCAGCAGTATTTGGAAGGAGGGTCTCCTGTCTATAACTTTCAATTTTCAACTTTTTAAAATTAACTTTTTAGTGATTGTTAAGCCTTGTGGTTAATTGAACCAAGTTACTAGCAGCACTCTAACATGTAAATCCAATACTTTTATCCTCACAGCTGTACACCAGTGTTAGGCAGAATCCTGTGTAGTTCCCTTAGGGAGCACTACAGAAGATTAAGACTACAGGTATATGCATGAAAATCCCCTTTGGTGTTAGTCTGTACCACACAGATTTAGTTGGTAGCTGTGGCTAAGCAGTCAGACTTATCTCAAGAGGGAGATGAGCAGTATTCAGGGTTTACACATTAGGACTAAAATACCATGGAACAAGGAAACACTGACCAAAGCTTTTTATCAAGAAGAATGTATATTTATTTTACACACTCGTATGTTCACACACAAATCACTACGATAAAAGCAAGTTAAAACAGTCAAGAAAAGTATACACAACTCCCTATTTAAATTGTAGACAAGTTTGATCAAGACAGAAAACTGAGCAAAACGGCACAGTGTAAACCAAGAAGAAATGGCATTCTAACAATTTCGCAGAAGGGAGGGAAAGGACAAGTTAGAAAGCATTAGACTCTAGAACAGACCAGAAACACTTCCCAAGTAGATTGTGAACAAGTTAGGCAAGGCAGTACTTTAGCATATGCAATACTGAGGTGTAAACCGAGCAAAATGGCACTTCACCAGTTTAAAAAGAGGGAAGAAAAAGATGGTTATAAGAGTTAGGTGCACCAACACATTTCTAGGTGAGATGCAATCTAGAGAAGGCAGTTGTAACAGTTTTAGCCAGAGTCAATAGGCCTGTGCCACAGTCAATGGTACAAGGCAATGTGCTCAGGATCAAATTGTTCTAGCAGCTGCAGTCAAGTCTTTGTTTAACTATTAGAAAAGGCGGTTGCAGAAGGTGAAAGACAATGTTAGAGGATAGGGGCGGCCAACCCAGTAGGTAAATAAAGGATTTAAAACACCTTTAGCGATAACCAACGAAACGGGAGGCCTGGCGGAACAACGTACTTTAAAAGTAGAAGAGGCTCCTGCGGGAGTGGTAGTTCCTAGCAGTTCCTGCCGTTCGGGAGATCCAGCAGAGGAAGAGGGACTCTCGTCGTGGAGGAAGGTTCGAGTTACTGCACTGCCCAGGGATGAAACCAGCCGCGGTGCTGCCGACACGAATAAAGGGTATGCTCCTTTAAATCGCGGTTGTGCTGGACGGGAGCATGGCTATCTGGTCTCTGAGTGCAAGGCACTGGCGATTCGACCAAGGCAGGTCCTGGAAGGTGATTGGTGAACTGTTTGGTGCACCAGCTCAAGGGAAGAAGACTCTTGCACAGGAAGATCTTCTCAAGTCTTTGGAGAGAAGTGGTGAGGATCTGCAGCAGGGCTTCACCGGTGGTTCAGTCTTTGCAGATGTCTTCAGCTTCTCTCCTCTTTGGTTTCTTAGTTCCAGTGGCGACGTCTTGTCCTCCAGTCCTCAGGACCCTGCTTTTATGCAGCAAGACCCCCATTCATATAGCCTAGCTGTCACTCACACAGTGGTGTGGCTCTCCTGGCGGGAGAACCCAATTCCCCCTCCCACACATCCTGGCTACCCCAGACTCAGTGGCACCGAGAGGTGGGCTTCTGCGTGGATGCAAGCCAAAAGGACGAACAAAGGATCCCCGACCTTGGTTAGGATTATAGATAAAAACACGAGAAAGAAATATTATCAAAGGTCTGGAAATAAAAACCTACTGGAGTAAAGTTAATATTAAAATAAAACAGCACTATGTTAGAGGCTGTCAGATAAAGTGGTAGCTTTGAACAATGGGAAAATCCCATAGGGAAATATTCACGGTTGAATATTTACGGTAGTAACCACTGCCACCAGCCAGAAACTTTTGAGAGCGGGACTGTACAGTACCCCCTCGAAAATGAACACTAGGGAAAAACTATTAACCCTTTCCAGTACTTCAATAGTAAGATGGGTTGTACTGGTTTAGTTCATAATTATTGACTAGTAAAGTCAATGGGGACTTTACATGCCCTGGGAGACAGTAGTCAGTCCCAGAGTATGGAGTCTATGTTTGGGGGTCGCTACGACACCCCTGTGGTACGGCACGGAGGGTGCTGTGTACCAGATATGTTAAAAAGATGATTCATATGAGGGTGAGAAAAACCCCATAGACCATAAGCACACAGGATAGCCTAGAACACACACTAGCAATCTGTCTAAGAGAAGGAAAAAAGGGTCTCACTCTTAGCAGGAGAAAAAATAAACCCTTCAAATCCAGCAAAGCTGCTGAGGGACTCTATAGGTTAGGGAAATTAGCATTAGAAGAGAATTCTCCCTAACAAGTTCCATACACGGTAGTGTGGGGAAGTGCTGACCACACTGGCTGGAGCCTTCCCAACAACTGTATGTTGTGGGTTAGCCTGTGGATGGGACCTGGTAGAATGGAGTGTGTGATGAATATGCATTCTTTGTTGTGGATGTCTAGTATCTTGTGTTTGACACAATGACTGAGACAGCTCTGCCCAAAACTCGTATGAATGCAGTGTGTAGTGTTGAATGGCGTGGTATTTGTCCGAATCCACATTCTGTGTTATGAGTGTCTGGATGGAGAAGAATGGTCTGAATGCACTGTGCGCCTGATTGGCTAACTGACTGCCTGAATGCTCTTCTGAGTGATTGGTTGTCTGAGTGTGACCCAGCAGAATGAATGGGAGATCAACACATTTTGTTCAGAAGCTGGAGTTGAAACTGACATTGAAACTGAAGCTTAACCTTGAAGCCCTGCTGGAAGAGAAGTCTTGATACTGCTCTACTTTGTCGATCTGGAAGCTGCTGTGTCTTTAAGAACTGATCCAGAGAAGACCTGGTTAAGCATCCTCTTCCCGATCTACGAGGGACCATCGTGCACTGCTAACCTTCGCCGAAGCACCCTGGAAGTCAGCCTATGAAAGACTGTCAGCTGGAGCCAGGGACCGCCGATGAGAAATGAAGAGAAGCACTGGACTTTCCATCCCCTGTTGCCAACCAGTGTTCGCAGGTTTTTTATAACCGCTTTAGGCACATAGAAGTTAGTTGCCCAGAAGCAGGGACTGCTTGACGCTGTGCAGTCGATGACTGGAGCTGCAATTCTCCATTGATGAAGACATTTGATTCCCGGATGCGCTCGTCTGAACCGCTGACCACCTTATCCCGCCGGAGAAGGCCAGGCCGTCGACCCGCTGAGGAGCATCCGCCGGTGGGTTTCCCGCTACCCAAAGACCGTAGAGACGCCGGACGACTCAATGCCCTTGCTGGGCCACAGTTCTAATAACAACTCTTTGCGGTCCAGAACTATCAACATCGAGGTGCCCCGCACACCTCATCCTTGCAAGACGTTTTCGAGCACTGCCAGGACCAAAGCTGCTGCCTCACCATCATTGTTCACCCCTTTCTTCGTAGGATCACGACAATCCATTGCTCCTGCTTTAAAGGGAGCCGCTAAGGAGCATCCGTCGACGACTTGTCATCGAACGCTGCTATTCCAGGTAGACTGGGGTGGTAGAAACATTGTAGAGGGAAATAACTCTCATTGAACAATATATGGACTGGGCTTGTAGTATATCTTTATTTTACAGGTTGCCCAGGTGGGGGGATCTCCACACAGAACTACTGTGTCTAGGGTTTGGGGACAGTATTCTGCCAATTTTTCTAACCAACTGCTTTCCTCTTATGTCTATTGTTGGTTACCTTTATTAATTGATTTGTGTGACATTTCACCAGAGTACAGTTGATGCACTTTAATTAAATCTGATAATAATTGTGGTACCACGTAGAACTGTATATATTTGCCATTGTTATTAACTGAGCACAAAGTGAATTATTTTGATTGTGTATATAACCTTGAACCTTAATTATATAAAGACTGTGTTTTAACTAATACAGTGTGCGGACATTCCTTTGTGGGGGCTTGGGGACTACACTGTACTTAAGAATCAGACTGCACCACCTCCTGAGAAGCTAGGCCTGATAGCTCGTCCATTGCTACCAACAATAGAGAATCTTGGCTGGGATCCTCTGTGCTTCTCCTCTACCCTATAGCGAGCACAAGTACAGACACCCCCTCCAGTCTTTACTGTTAGTAAAGATTTCATAACTGTATGTAATTTTCCCTCCATGTGGCAACCCCTAAACTTGTTGCTGTTGTTTTACACCCTGATTTAGACTTCGTCAGAGAAGTGCAGCCTTCCGCCGCACTCCTCTGGGATTTCACTCAATTCTTATGGGGAAACTGACATGCCCTTAAGACAGTCAGTACTGGGAGACTTAGTTTCCCTTAGTCCTCTCCTCATGTTGCAGCTTTTGTGCAACATGAAACAAGAGTGCACTGTAACTTACATTACCGCGCTCTTGGGTCGCTAATCATTCCAAAGGCCCTAGAAACTCTCGCTGGACTTATTATGAACTGTGCAAGTGTGTCACAGACAGGACTGCTATCGTTTCTCTTGTGTTTTGAACCTCTTTTCGTCCATTTTATCTGCACTTACTGCGTTTGGCACAAATGAGTGACCTTGCTCTAAAACGGCCATGCCACGAGGTTCTTTGTCCTGTTCTCTGACCGTCTTGCCCCTTCACCTTCCCCAGGTCGAGCCGACCCAGGTCAGTCCTTATTTGGGCATGCACTTTCCCGTGAAACCCAAAGCTTTCACAGGCTTCTGCATGCCTTGTGTGTGCCTCCAGGATGTGGGCTGGGATGTCTGTTCCCAATACACATCCTGGGTGCCAGAGAGTCTGGAGTGTCCTGAATGCCTGGGACCACCGTGGTCCGTGATAGGTCCACCTATGATGTGAGTGTTTGTGAGCAATCTCCCATTGGGTCCTCTCCGTTTTGGCACAAAGGGAACTTTGGATAAGAGGAGGCTGAAAACACCACTACCATTTCGATCTCCTGAGTTCACACCGAACAAGGGATAATGAGCCAAGTATCCTGCAACAAGAAGCTGACTCAAGGAACCGCTGGTGACCCGCTGAAGGTTTGGCACCCTGAGCCGCTGTCATCCTGCGAGACCCCTCTGCATCTGATCGTCCTAGAAGGTCTGCGAAGGTGCTTCGACCCATTGGAATAGTGGGATCAACTATTCCCGGCACCTTCATCAAAGCCTGCAAGTAAGCCTCTTCAGAAGTGTCCCTGGGCCAACCAGTGGGCTGAACAGCTTACGCAGGACGCTTTGCTCTGTCACCGCCGCTGTTTCGGGGAAGCCCTCGAAACTCAGTCTACTGCTTGCTCTGCGTCCACGGCACCCTCACACCAAATTTCGTACATTTGGCATTCCCAGGTCTGAAGTGAGACGAGTGCGCCCGGACCAGAGTAAACGTGGTTGCCATGTTGCCCTGCTGTGGTAACAACCTGTACTTGTTCGCTGCATTTGGGACACCCTCGCCCCAGCATCCTGCTACCACAGAATCTACACGGTGTCGAGACGTCCTGATCATCGCAGCTGAACCTGCCAGCAACGTGAACTGAACTGGTGAAGTCTGGGTCTGCCTGTCGGGGACCGGTGAGTAGTCCATACCCAAACTGGTGGCCCCTCACGCAGGAGCCCATTTCTTTTCTACCGCTGTTGCGAAATAGCGGATCCTTCCCGCACTCTCACTCTGCCTCTGCCCGCAAGTGGAGGCCTTGCTCGAGTAGTGGTCCAACTTGTTCTGCATCGCTTCATTCACCTTCCTGAACTGCCTGAGACCCTTGAAGAGTCCCTACTTTATCCATTGGCACCATCGCGTGCAGGTACTTTTGAGCATAAGGCTCCTCTCTTCATAGGGCTCAGACTTCCTCCTAGTTAGGTGAAATTCTGATGTCGAACTGGGACTAATGATTATTTGCACAGTTTTCCTCCCCATCTAGGTGGTCTACATATTACGTGCTCATAACTCCTTAGGCCTTTCGGTCTTGTATATGTATTGTATTGATAGTGATGTGTTGGTTTACTTTCGTATTATTGTTATTCTTTGCTATGGTCGATGTTAGAAAGGCCTTGTAATAAATGTGTCTATATTTTTACTATAACACCTGTCTGAAGTAATTTGTAAGTGTCCTTGCTTTGTGTGCTCATTGAGGTCTTTCCGTCACTCTCACCCCTCTTGAGACTTAGTCTTGACCGCCGCCATCGCTACCCTGATTGGTCTGGCTTGTCCAGAGGTTACCCTGTTCCAAGAAACTAGGCTGGTTTTCTGAACCTCTGCCCCTCCAGGTCAGAGTTCAGAAATCCATCTTAACAAATTGGTGTTCAACGGTGGGATAGGACTGAAGGTATCCATTGTTGCACACGAGCGAAGGCATTTCAAGTTATTCCTACCAGGACACATAGTGATATGTCGTAGTATAACTTTTTAAAGGCCATAGTCCTATCTAACAGTATGGAAACAAGTACTGTGTTAACTTTAAATGCTTCTAAATCCAAAATATTGAAAACGATGTGTGCTGAGAGAGGTGTCTCCTCTCAAGGCACCAAAATGGAAATGATCCAAAGAATCATGGCGTGGCAAGAAGCTCAGTTTAGCGCTATAGCTTCATAGGACAGTGCAGAAGGAGGTGGGGCTGCTCTCACTGGTAGAACTGACAGTTCTGCCGCTGCACTGATCCATAGTGACCATGAGGACAGGGAGGATGAAATGTCCAATGTTTCCTCTTCCAGTGCTGATGGGGAGACCATACTTGAATTCAAGAAGCAAGAACTGCTGTTTAGGCAAAAGGAGCTTGAGTTCAGCATGGCCAAACTAAAAATCGAACAGGCAGAAAAACAGAAAGACAGGGATCACCAGTTGGAACTGGCCAAACTTCAAGTTGCCAATGGATCCAAGGGTCCTGGACATGGGTCTGGGGCCTCCTCTCATCCAAGGTTTCCAAAAGATCTGCTCAGTGTGTATGAGGAAAAGAATGACATTATGGACTGGCTGAATACATTTGAGTATGCATGTGAAGTTGAACAAGTTGAAAATGCTGATAAAATTGCCTGGTTACTTAGCAGACTGCCCCATTCTGGCTGCAGTGCCATTATGGAAATGTCGAAAGGTGAGAGAGCAGATTTTATAATGTTGAAGCAGACTCTCATTTTAAAGTTTGGAAAGACTCCTGCCCAATACTAAAAAGATTCAGAGAGTATATGTCATGATGCCTTCCCCCAGGCATCCGGACCAAGCCCATCAGCCCCGGGAGCAGGAATCTAGACATTTAGTAAAACCTCAGCAGCCCCGGCTAGGGGCTATCTGGGTTCAGTCCTGGCGCCTTAGGTGCCAGGCTCATAGTAGAATTCAGTTCTGGCGCCTAAGGCGCCAGGCTAATAGTCATTACTTACCTCAGGCAGACCCTGCTGCAAATGACTCCAATCCAACATGAAACCTGAATGGGACTATTTTTCTATCGGGACTATTTTTTACTCCGGTGTGGTTCTAGGGACTTCTTACCTGGGACTACTTTTGAGGCTATTTGAACCACGCCCGACCAGCAACACACGCTTCGCATTATTCTGCATCCAGCAGTGTAACGCTCACCGTGCCTGCAGCCTGCATCCAGTCTTCTGCCACGCCCTCCTCGAATCTGGAGCTCCTAAAACAAAGAGGAAAGAAAGGGACAAGGTTAGAAAATAAACTTATTTCTATTCCACACCTGATTCTGGATCCATCTCGTCTCCGGACCTGTAAAGAACATCATTTCTGCACGCGGCGCACCTCCAGCTGCAGCGCTGCGCCATACTCACCAGTCTTCACAGCATCCTTCGGGTCGGTGCTTCCTCCATCATTTCTTCGCCGAACTTCGGCACCTAGGAGACAAAAGAAAAACACAAGGTGAGCCGAGGGAACCAACAAATATAATTCTTACCACCATAGACTTACCTGATTTACCACCGGAGGCATCCTTTTGTGACTCTCCATATTTTCACGTGCCGCATCTGTAAAGAGAGGCAAAACAACACGTTTTCCACTTGCAACATTTACCGGACAGCGCCGGGTAATACATACTCTTACCTGAGCGCTACCAGCTGCCACAAGAGCATCTTTTCACGAGCCAGCTGCAAGACAAGAAAGGAAGGGGGGAACAAGAGTGAACATCAGACATATTGAACTCTATGAACTTAATACTTACTGGTCCTCACCAGGAACCTCAGAGTCAATACTCTCCGGAACTCTCCCGAGCCTTCAAACCAGTGAAGTAACTGGAATCGACACGCCCCTGCAAATCCACGCAGGATGGAGAGCTCATCTTTCAAGAATATAAGGTAAGATTGCTGTGAGGGCATTTCGGAGGTGATTTGTTGGGGAGGACTGTGGGGGTGCCACCACTTGAATCCACAAGTGGCTAAATCCATCTCTCCACTTGCAGGAGAATATTTCTATGGGTTAAGCAGACAAGATTAGGAGGGCAGATCCAGTCAGTCATCATTGCACTATGCATCACGTGGGTGGAGACCGCAGCTGTCTGGGTCCGACCGACACCGCTGTGGGAGCCAGGTGAGCGTAACAGAACGCAAAGACTATCTACAAATCCCCACCCGGGCGTTATGGAAACCTCAGAAACCGACCAACTAGCCCTATTGTTATTTGAACTTAGGGCAGAAGTGCACTTCGCGCGCCAAGAGATTAATGCCCTCAGGAGAGAACTGATTGTGTCAAAGGAGCGCACTGATGATCTTGCTAGACAACGACTGCAAAACCAAGCTGGGCAAACACCATTACCTGGACTCGGGGGGAATCCAACTGCTGTTTCATCGAGCAATCCTGTGCAAGTGGTTCTACCAGGGAGTATTCCTTTAGCTCAACCCGAACGTTTTGCTGGGGACCCAAAAAAGTTTGCTTTGTTTATGAACCAATGCCGCTTGCACTTTTTATGCAGACCTGGAGCTTTTCCGAATGACCAAACCAAAGTAGCCTTTGTACTATCATATCTTAGTGGCAGCGCAGTGGATTGGTCAATTCCATTAGTTAACCAGGATGACCCTCTTCTTCGGGATTTTCAAGGTTTTCAATTGAGCATGGAAAGACTATTTGCCAGACATTCACAGGGACAGGCCCTGGATAATAAACTTTTATCATTACGACAAGGTAACCAGGATCTACTAACCTATATCGCCACTTTCAATAGGTTAGTGGTGGAAACCGGATGGCCAGAGGTAAAACGAATTACATTATTTCATCGTGGACTTCAGGGTGAACTCAAAGACGTTTTGGCCAAAGTTGTGAACCCACCTCAGGATTGTGCAGAATATATAGACTTAGTGGTCCAGTTAGACCACCGACTTCAGAATAGAACGGCTGATCAAGCTAAGTTCGCAAATCGGGTATTGGTTAAACCCATTTTTACCCTCAAAGGAACAGATATATCAGAACCGATGCAGATCGGGGGGTCAAGGGACCCTTAACTCAAAAGGAAAGAGAAAGAAGATGGCAGATCCAATTGTGTCTGTACTGTGGGGCCTCAGGACATTTTCTACAGGATTGCCCTATAAAAACATCTAAAAAAGTAGTCGGAGTTGCTGATAAAATCAAACAAAGCCTGATTCGGGAAACAACCACGCCCGACAAGCTTAGAGGTCTGCTTGCAGAGCTTCAAGAAGGATACTCAGACCTCACACTTCATCATACCAATGGTCCTTATAGATCCAAGGCAGCCATCACCTATGCACGCAGTGAGGGCATACATTGATAGTGGGGCCATAGGAAACTATGTGGACCATGTGTTGGCTTCTAGGATGAATCTATCTCTCTGCAAAAAGACCACTTTGGATGTCATCACCACAGTCGATGGAACTGAAATTGCCTCTGGGCCTGTAACTCATTCCACCTCAGAGATGACACTATTGGGTCAGGATGGGCATCGAGAGACTATTGTGTTTGATTTAATCAAAGCCCTGCAGTTCCAAATAATACTGGGGATAACTTGGTTGGAAACACATAATCCTTGTATTGATTGGCGAGAGAAGAGAATAACCTTCCCGGATTGTGCACATACTTGTTACCTGAAAAAACCTTTGAACCAAGGCCTGGCCACAGTCGCTACTCCAGTCGTGCAGTTACCTCAGGAATATCAAGAATTCCAGGATGTTTTCCAAAAGGAACAGGCAAACGCCCTACCACCTCACAGATCATACGATTGTCAAATCGGTCTCATACCCGGTGCACAACCTCCATGTAGTAGGATCTACGCCCTTACGGAACCCGAAAACCTTCACCTACGACAATAATTGGACCAACACCAATGGCTTCATTCGTCTATCCAAGTCCCCTGCATCTTCAGCTTTGTTCTCCGTGCCTAAAAAGGAAGGTGACCTCAGAACGTGCATAGACTACTGCGCATTAAATCAGATCATGGTTAAGAACCGATACTCATTGCCTCTGATCCCCGAATTATTAGACCAAGTAAAGGAAGCTTGCATCTACACTAAATTAGATCTCCGAGGGGCATATCATCTGGTACGTGTAAAGACAGGCGACGAATGGAAGACTGCTTTTCGCACTAAGTATGGGTTATTCGAATACCAGGTGATGCCCTTAGGGTTGTGCAATGCACCAGCAGCCTTCCAGTATTTTATGAACGATGTCCTTCGTGAACTCATTGACGTCTGTGTTGTTGTATGCATAGACGATATTCTAGTGTACTCCTCTTCAGAATCAGACCATGTGAAGCACCTTCATGTAGTCCTTGAGAAACTACGCCAGCACAAGTTATATGCTAAATTGGAAAAATGCGTTTTTCATGCTACAGAAGTTGAATTCCTTGGTTTTATCCTGACTCCAAAAGGAGTCAGAATGGACTCTCGAAAGGTGGACGCAATCGTCAAGTGGCCATCACCCAGTTCAGTTAAAGGGGTACAAAGCATGCTCGGATTTGCTAATTTCTACCGCAGATTCATTCCGGATTTCTCACAAGTTGTACACCCTATCACAGCACTTTTGCGAAAAAACAAACGCTTCTTGTGGACCGAAGAAGCTGAAAAGGCCTTCCAAGAGCTGAAAGTGAAATTCACGTCTGCACCTGTCTTAAAGCATTGTGATGGTTGAGCTAAAACATGGCGCTGGTGCGCAGTGCATTCTGGGGGAACTCAGAGCCATAATGGATATTTATCCATGCCTCAGTGGAAAGCTGCACTTGCTTTGTGAAACAACATGTTTTCAATGTTATTCACTGATGGGCTTGGAATGCAGGCCTTCTCAGCCAAGGACACGGCGCTGGGAAAGCTAATATCCGCAGGTGCCGGCTGGTACCTGATAGCGAAGTTTGTTTTGGTTTGCTATGCCTGCGACAAGGTTTTGAGATGAGTTATGGAATTGTTTTCCGGGGCGTTTAGGAGAGAGAAGCGCTTTGCTCCTTGAGGTTACTTTCGGTTGGCCCAGCTGGCAACCAACAGTCACCCATCAATGCGCAAGCGCATTGCCAGAAGGTTCGAGAAGTTGCCACCCCTTGTTGAGGAGGGCATATATGCGGAAACCCTCAACGGTCAGACGGGATAAGCACAAAGACCTCAGTCGGAGGGGGGACGCTTCGGTCCGACACTCCTGTGGGCTGTTGTGCTCTCGGCCTGGCTGTTATCGGGGTCTTTCAGCCGCTTCTGGCGAGATGAAGTTTCATTAAGTTACGCCCACGGTGATGTATTCTTTCTTTGACTTCTTTATGTTTTCTGTGATCTATGTCCATGTTAGTTGTATGAGTTATTTCTATGTACCTGTAAGATTTGAATAAATAGCCGTAAAGAGCTGATTATCTTCTAAAGTGTGCGTGGCTGTGAATTATTGTGTCTGTTTTGGGTTGAAGTATTTGCTCTATAATTGCATTGGTGATTTATGGTAGTTCCGTGCACTTTTCAGAGGAGAGCAATACATTTTGGCGACGAGGATGGGATATTTGTGATGAATTGCTCCAAATATTAAAGAATCTGTTTGAACGCAGACAGGCACTGTAAGCAGGATTATTTGTGATGAAGTGTTCCAAATAATCTGTTTGAACGCAGATAGGCTTTGCTTACATAACGAGTGAAAGGTTGTTTTCATTGGGCAGTGAGTGTTGAACTGTGTTAAGCTGTTTTGTTTTTTTTTCCTTTTCCTTTGCTGTGAAATGACGATTGTGTGAGAGAATGCAGAGCAGGCTGTCCCCTTTCCTTGGTCGTCTCACTGCAGCTCTGAGACAGCCAATAGACAGCACCTTCTGTGTTGGCCTGTCGCGGCCGATAGCATGTGTGGTTGAGATCTTTCACCTTCAGTAAAGCAGTCGTGGCTGACTTACTGCTTGAAAATGAAACCAAGGAGCCGAAAAGCCGTGAGCAGAAAGGAAAAATGTCTATGTTCACAGTGCTCCGATGAATAATGAATTAAAGATTTATGTTCAATTAGGAAAGAATTTTTTCATGCGGTTTCCCTTGACAAAGTTGCAAAGTGAAAGCTTGCTCTATTTTGGCATGAGAGAAAGAAAAAATTGCAAGTATTTGATAGGCAAATTGTGACTAGTGTTTAAACATTAAACATTGCGATTCAGCCCCAGTGTGCTAGCGAGTGGGGGGCTGTAATATAAGGAGGCAAGGTGCGCCTTTCTTATAATGTATGCTTTTGAAGCGTTCACATTCCTGAAGATAACGTGGGAATGAGCCGTGTTTAGGAGAAAGAGTAACATTAGTGTTGAAAGCCTAAAGGGTTTGTTTTTGGCAACTGCAAATTCCATGTGCTGGTGGTGCATTCTGTTGAAGGAAACACACTGAAATGGCTACATTGCATTTTAGCTGTGCCATGTTTGCAAGGGTGACAGACTTCCTTGATGAAAGAAAAAGTGAGTGAATGGCATTTGAATTTCGATTTTTGTGTAATGATTTGAAATTGCAGAACCAGTTTGCACTGGTTTGGGGGGAAAAGACAATTTACATTTTCTAAATTGCCCCTAGAGTATTTTGACTGTTCACACGCTATACCATGGAATTGCTGCTAAATGCAAAAGTACTGTTGTTATTAAGGGATGTATGTTTTATACGCGACAAGGACAAGTTGATTGTGATATATAGTGATAATGTTGTTGACAAATTAACGGCCCACAAGCAATATAGAGTGTGGGTTGCTTTTGCAGATAACGTGCAGGGAGCTGCACTACACATGACATGTTTTGAATGCACTGACATAAGTGGTTATATTCTGGCAATGGTACAACAGAATGGAAAATCTGTGTGCGATAAGACAGCACAAAGATTTTGTGGGTTGCGGGTTCTTTTGAAAGATCGCACATTGCATTGGAGTGAGTTGGTGAAGCCAAACTACAAGTTTACGAGGAAAAAGAAAAATGTATGCCTTTAAATGGGACATCAGTTTAAACAGGCTAAAAGACGCTTCGCAAAATTAGATGGAATTGAATCTGATGACAAGAAAAAGTGTCTCTTTTGAAAATAAGAGTCTTGCTGTGCAGAGCTTGCGGCTTGAAGATAACTTGCACTGTCTTGGGCGAGGTGCGCGAAAAAAAAAAAAAAAAAACCTGTTGGAGGAAGGCAGAAAAGCATAATGCCGCGCTCCTGTTTGGTGAAATGGTGTTTACAGAAGCTGGCAGATATGTGAGCTGTTCTGAGTTGCTAAAGCAGTGCAGGAAACAGTTAATCTGGATGAACTGTCTGAAACAAGTGCCTTCCATTGAAGCCGCCCCAGTTTAAGAGATATAGGCAAAGAGATAAGCTTGCTGCGCGAAAGATAAACAATGACATTCCTGCATTCCATCCCCTGTGAGAGACACCGTCAGTGTGAGCAAAAACTGAGGAGGGGGTGCAAAGACAGAATGCTGAAACTGAACTGAAGGCAATAATTGCCGTGAGTGAGAAGATGAAAAAGAGCGCAATCTACCTTACACATGCTGATGTACGCATGCTTTCTGACACTGGCATGCAATAACAGAGCTGATCAGAAGTAAAGAATGTTCCCAGTATCAAATGGCAGACTGGGCGCATCACGCATCTGAATATTTGGGGAAACTGTGCACCTGTGAATGGGCTAAGACAGCTACCCATTCCAAGAGACATTGCCATGCAAGCTGCATCCCAGTGCCCCATGTGATGTGAACTGAAGTAAAGCACTGTGCACTGGAGAAGAAACCTCTAGGCGCTTTAAGAAGTGAACACACACAGCTGGCAAAATGCAAGCTACATTGCCAGGGCTGGAGTAACTGACAAAGACATTATGGCGTTCCAGATGGAAGCAAAACTGACAAAGGTAGCCGTTTTGCAAGGGACAACATGCAGATCGGGGCTTTGGAGTATAACATGAACACTGCACATTAGCCATGATCCAGAAGCCTCAGGGCTTAGTGCAAGAATGAATGATTTGTTGAAGCGAATAAAGGAACTGATTCAGACTATCGCTCTCAAAAGGGTGGCCCAAGAAATCAGCAGACACCTTTTGGGAAAATGACAAGTGGAACACCAGAGGCTTTAAAGACACTGCCTGTATGGAGAACTGGAGAGAAAAATAAACACAGCTGCTTGTGCAACTGCAGGCGGCATTAGACTAAAAGACTTTACCGATGAAAAATGGAGTGGTGCCAGCAGGGCAACCTAAATCAAGATCATGAAACACTGGAAGCAAGTTGCCGCCTGGCATTCGTGATCGCTTTGGTGACAAAGAAAATCATTGATCCATTGAGAAGTGCGACCTGGTTACTTATTATATGGCTATTGTAAAATCACAGATCAGTCTGAGGTACCATTGACCAACTATGATCGCATTGCACAAATGAGTTTGTGACTAGGCAGTTACACCCCGTATGGTTGAGTGCAAATAAGCCCCCAGTAACATGCAGAAGAGTGATGAGACTTCTGAAGGCGGGGGTGGTGTTAAGCGAAGGGGTGGACAACGCTGATATTGAAGTTTTGATGACATCCTAATGTGGACAACGCTGATAGTGTACCTTTTGATGAAATCTTAACCTTTCTGTTTGTATTTTGCCCAGGCAAATAACCAAGAAAATAGCGTGCCATGATTAGGGGGTAGACGTGTGCAATTGCCGGGTGACACTGATCAGTCAAGCAGACGCATTCTCAGAGAAAGCGAGTCACTGCGAGATGCTATGTGAACTTTGAACCTGTCCTGCACCGCACTCAATGCTACCTACGTGCGTGAAGCGTGAGGACATTTGTTCTGCAACCTTTCGAGAAGTGTCCAACAGAGTAATAACTTTTGCTGAACTGTCACGGTGCGGACTTGGCATATTGTCAAACATTTGATGCTGCATATTCAAATGATTCAGTCGACGGTTGTAATTACCTTATCGATATGTTTTGCCTTTCTTGTTTAAAGAACTGTGGACAATGAGTTGTGGGCTGTGACATCATGCACCACAAACAGCTGTGTGAAACAGCACTTGAATGCCAATATGTTGAAACCTGATTATTAAATGCATTTTGAGATTAATATGTGAACAAACAAAATGTTTTGCCCTTCCAACTGAATTGCCTTAACCAGAGATGTTTATGTTTTGCCTTTTCTAAAATGACTACATTGCATGTAGCCAGGAAAATGATTTATGAATTGTTGGGGCAGCAGGGTTGGGCAAGCAGGAGCATAATACATATTTTGAGATAAAAGGAATGCGCACACCAGAGTTAGCTGTGCGTATGTTAAGGCCTTTGATTTGTAGTAATGCTGCCAAGTGTGTGAGCTCTAATTAGAGATGGTAACATTTGAAACAGGATGGCTCTTTTCATGTGGTAACATTATGTATACTTATATTCCAGCTAACATTTCTGAAGATCCATGTGCTTTGACTCGATTATGACTAATGATGTTTCCTTTACACTCAGTGATAACTCGAGGTAAAAGGTCAACTTTTGAATCTATGGGATTATCTCCTGACTGTGATTCACATGTACATTTGCTATCAGAAGCTGAGGTTCTAGCATTAACCCTTTCATTAGTAGGTGTTTGGGGTTTAGCTGCTGGAGGTTACAAATCTTTGATGAAATTAGCGTGTTTAGTAGTTAAGAGTTTCAATCATATTTCACAAGCTTTAGAAGAATTACTCCTTGATAGTGAAGTTATTAGAAGAGCTACTTTGCAGAACAGAGCTGCTGTTGATTACTTATTGCTAAAACATAATTTAGGGTGTAAACGCAGTTGAAGGTATGTGTTGTTTCAATTTAAGTGACCATTCACGATCCACTGAAAGTCATATTAGAGGTTTGAGGGTTCTCAAGTATCCCAAGATCATACTGGAAATTGGTGGGATTGGTTATTTTCATGGGTTTCTGATATTGGAGGTACACTGTGTTATGCTTTTGCTTGCATTTGTATTATAATAGCTATCATAATAACTTGTTGTTGTTGTTGTCCCAACTTGGTTCTAATATTCTGTCAGTTTCAAAGACCGCCTCCTTTGCCACTGGGCTATGGAAAGTAAATATCCAAGGGTGTATTGTGATGGTTGAGCTAAAACATGGCGCTGGTGCGCAGTGCATTCTGGGGGAACTGAGAGCCATAATGGATATTTATCCATGCCTCAGTGGAAAGCTGCACTTGCTTTGTGAAACAACATGTTTTCAACGTTATTCGCTGATGGGCTTGGAATGCAGGCCTTCTCAGCCAAGGACACGGCGCTGGGAAAGCTAATATCCGCAGGTGCCGCCTGGTACCTGATAGCGAAGATTGTTTTGGTTTGCTATGCCTGCGCCAAGGTTTTGAGATGAGTTATGGAATTGTTTTCCGGGGCTTATAGGAGAGAGAATCGCTTTGCTCCTTGAGGTTACTGTCGCTTGACCCAGCTGGCAACCAACGGTCACCCATCAATGCGCAAGCGCATTGCCAGAAGCTTAGAGAAGTTGCCACCCCTTTTTGAGGAGGGCATATATGCGGAAACCCTCAACGGTCAGACGGGATAAGCACAAAGACCTCAGTCGGAGGGGGGGCGCTTCGGTCCGACACTCCTGTGGGCTGTTGTGCTCTCGGCCTGGCTGTTATCGGGGTCTTTCAGCCGCTTCTGGCGAGATGAAGTTTCATTAAGTTACGCCCACGGTGATGTATTCTTTCTTTGACTTCTTTATGTTTTCTGTGATCTATGTCCATGTTAGTTGTATGAGTTATTTCTATGTACCTGTAAGCTTTGAATAAATAGCCGTAAAGAGCTGATTATATTCTAAAGTGTGCGTGGCTGTGAATTATTGTGTCTGTTTTGGGTTTTTGCTCTATATTTAAGTATTTGCTCTATAATTGCATTGGTGATTTATGGTAGTTCCGTGCACTTTTCAGAGAGAGCAGTACATTTTGGCGACGAGGATGGGATATTTGTGATGAATTGCTCCAAATATTAAAGAATCTGTTTGAACGCAGACAGGTATTGTAAGCAGGATTATTTGTGATGAAGTGATCCAAATAATCTGTTTGAACGCAGATAGACTTTGCTTGCATAACGAGTGAAAGGTTGTTTTCATTGGGCAGTGAGTGTTGAACTGTGTTAAGCTGTTTTGTTTTTTTTTCCTTTTCCCTTGCTGTGAAATGACGATTGTGAGAGACAATGCAGAGCAGGCTGTCGCCTTTCCTTGGTCGTCTCACTGCAGCTCTGAGACAGCCAATAGACAGCACCTTCTGTGTTGGCCTGTCGCGGCCGATAGCAAGCATCCACGCCACGAACTTCCATACATAGTTGAAACTGGTGCATCCAGTTTAGCCATGGGAGCTGTCCTGTCCCAGAAGGATCCTGAAACCGATCAACTTCACCCAGTAGCATTTTGGTCCAGAAAGTTCTCGGCACCCGAGTTGAACTATGCAGTTACCGATAAAGAATTATTTTCCATAAAATCTGCCTTCAAGGCTTGGCGGCATTATCTTCTCGGTGCCAGGCATACCATTATGGTAATCACCGGAACTTGCAGTATTTAAAAACAGCAAAGGCCCAATCGTCGCGTCAACTTCGATGGGCATTGTTCTTTGCTGAGTTCGATTTCGTGATCACTTATCGACCAGGTTATAAAAATGGCAAGGCAGATGCCTTATCCCGAATAGGGATGGGAGAAGCATATGCGAACCCGGAACCGGTGCCTATAATTTCAGAACAAAGAATTCTTGGCATAACCACTCTACAGACACTAGAGGATATTCAAGTAAAGATCCAACAACTCTCCGATCCAACAGCCCTGCAGGACTGGGTGAAGAAAGGCCCGTACTACTCAGTCATGAATGACCTACCTTATTATCAAGGGTGACTATTTCTACCACACAAGGAACTACAAGAACTAGTCATCTCCAATTATCATGACACTCTGATGGAAGGACACCCAGGTATCGCAAAAACTGAAGCTAAAATTAAGAGACAATTTTGGTGGCCCACCTGGCGAAAAGACGTAAAGTCATTTGTAATGTCTTGTGGCATTTGTGCCCAAAACAAAAGTCAGAAGAAAAACCAGCTGGCCTCTTACAACCTTTGGATATTCCACCTACACCATGGCACACCTTATTGCTAGACTTTATTACAGATCTACCTCCATGTAATGGGTTTAACACCATTCTAGTTATTGTGGATCTTTTTTCCAAGATGGCCCACTTTATTCCTCTAAAGGGATTACCTTCTGCTTCAATTCTGGCCGAGAAATTCCTCAAAAACATTGTTCGAATACACAGATTTCCTTCCATATTGGTCTCTGACCGAGGTAGTTCATTCATTTCACATTTTTGGAAGAAATGTTGTAAACTGGCACAAATCGACGTGAGGTTATCAACCAGTCACCATCCCCAGACCGATGATCAGATGGAGAGGACCAACCAGACCCTTGAACAGTACCTACGTTGTATGCTACACCAGACCGAAAGTAATTGGAAAGATAATTTATGGATTTCCGAGTATGCATACAATAACTCTGTACATTCAGGAACCGGACAAAGCCCCTTTTATACCATATATGGACATCACCCTAGAACCTCAGAATTAGATTTGCCTCAGTTACTCATTTGCATTCTACTATTATACAAGCCTTTAAAGAGGCAACATAACAATTGAAACAAGCAAAAGAGAAATATAAGAAAAATGCTGATCAACAGCAGTGAAACTCCACAATACCAGATTGGGGATCAAGTTTGGCTGGCTACAAAACACATACCTCTGAAGGGAACTCGGACTTTTAACCATATATATTTGAGACTTTACACTATTAAGGCCATTATCAACCCGGTGGCCGTCAAATTGGAATTACCCTCTAATATGCGCATTCATCCTGTCTTTCATGTTTCACTTTTAAAACCAGTTCAACCAGGAATAAGATTAACCAAACCACCCGACCCCATCTTGATAGATGGAGAACCTGAATTCAAGGTAAAAAATATCCTAGACTCCAAGATGGTTATATCAAAACTTTTTTATTTAATCGATTGGAAGGGCTACGGACCACAAGAAAGGTCATGGGAACCTAGTGACCACGTCCATGCCCCTCGGTTGGTGAAAAGATTCCATCGGAACTTCCCAGACAAACCAGGGCCCAGGGTAAGAATAACTTTAGGAGGGGCCTTGGGGGGGAGTGCTGTCATGATGCCTACCCCCAGGCATCCGGACCAAGCCCATCAGCCCTGGGAGCAGGCATCTAGACATTTAGTAAAACCTCAGCAGCCCCGGCTAGTGGCTATCTGGGTTCAGTCCTGGCGCCTTAGGTGCCAGGGTCATAGTAGAAATCAGTCTTGGCGCCTAAGGCGCCAGGCTCATAGTCATTACTTACCTCAGGCAGGCCATGCTGCAAATGACTCCAATCCAACATGAAGCCTGAAAGGGACTATTTTTCTGCAGGGACTATTTTTTACTCGGGTGTGGTTCTAGGGACTTCTTACCTGAGACTACTTTTGAGGCTATTTAAACCATGCCCTACCAGCAACACACGCTTTGCGTTATTCTGCATCCAGCAGTGTAACGCTCACCGTGCCTGCAGCCTGCATCCAGTCTTCTGCCACGCCCGCCTCGAATCTGGAGCTCCTAAAACAAAGAGGAAAGAAAGGGACAAGGTTAGAAAATAAACTTATTTCTATTCCACACCTGATTCTGGATCCATCTCGTCTCCGGACCTGTAAAGAACATCATTTCTGCACGTGCCGCACCTCCAGCTGCAGCGCTGCGCCATACTCACCAGTCTTCACAGCATCCTTCGGGTCGGCGCTTCCTCCGTCATTTCTTCGCCAAACTTCGGCACCTAGGAGACAAAAGAAAAACACAAGGTGAGCCGAGGGAACCAAGAAATATAATTCTACCACCATAGACTTACCTGATTTACCACCTGAGACATCCTTTTGTGACTCTCCATATTTTCACGTGCCGCATCTGTAAAGAGAGACAAAACAACACTTTTTCCACGTGCAACATTTACCGGACAGCGCCGGGTAATACCGACTGTTACCTGAGCGCCACCAGCTGCCACAAGAGCATCTTTTCACAAGCCAGCTGCAAGACAAGAAAGGAAGGGGGGAACAAGAGTGAACATCAGGCATATTGAACTCTATGAACTTAATACTTACTGGTCCTAACCAGGAACCTCAGAGTCAATACTCTCGGGAACTCTCCCAAGCCTTCAAACCAGTGAAGTAACTGGAATTGACGTGCCCCTGGAAATCCACGCAGGATGGAGAGCTCATCTTTCAAGAATATAAGGTGAGATTGCTGTGAGGGCATTTCAGAGGTGATTAGTTGGGGAGGACTGTGGGGGTACCATCACTTGAATCCACAAGTGGCTAAATCCATCTCTCCACTTGCAGGAGAATATTTCTATGGGTTAAGCAGACAAGATTAGGAGGGCAGATCGAGTCAGTCATTGCTACACTATGCATCACGTTGGTGGAGACCGCAGCTGTCCGGGTCCAACCGACGCCCCTGTGGGAGCCATGTGAGTGTAACAGTATAAGAAAAAAGAAGGTGGTACTTGGGTATCTTATGTAACTGAATCCTTAAAAAACCTGACTGGCTGGGTCGAAGGCTATAAGGTATCTAACTTTGAAGGTATGATAAGTCTTGTCATGCTGGAACATATTTTTGCATCTTCTTCCCCTGAGCTTAAGCAGCATTTGGCAGATTCAAAGGAGATAGATCCTAAGAAGCTTGCCATTGCAGCAGATTTATGGGTGTCACATCGAGTGTCCCATAAGGACAAGACTCATCCTGGTAAGCAGGAGGAAGGGAAAAAGTCCAAAGATAAGGAGGGTGGGGAAACTGATAAATCTTCTTCCCAAAAGGGCCACAAAAAGAAAAATAAGGGTAAGACACAAGAGAACTCACAGGGTAGTAGAGGTCAGCCTCCGAAACAGAACTCTGGTTATAATAAGCCTCCCTATGTAAACAGACCCAGTGGATCTTGTTTTGCTTGTGGAGCAACTGACCATGTGAAGGTAGATCCCAGATGTAAGGGCAAAACCTTGGGGGTCCACTCTGCTAATATGGCCATCTCCTGCTACGAGGAAGAAGAGATTACCGGAGCATCCTTCTCCTCAGACTCCTTCCCCAGTGGGATAGAAGTTGAGGTAGTTTTAGTTTCCCTGGGTTCCTGGGAGCCTAAAGTCGCAGAGGCTTATGCTAGGATTCCACATAACACCAAGCACTACTTTAAAGACAGTGTACTGATCAATGGAGTAGATACTCCAGCTCTTGGGAATAGTGGGTGCAGTCAAACTGTAGTGGATTCTACCTTGGTAGACCCAGAGGAAGTTGCCAGAGCTACTCTGATGCCCACTAAGTTGGCTGACTGCCCACCTCTCATGTTCCCATTAATACCTGTAAATCTTACTATCAATGGTACAGCAGTCAGGATTCCAGTGAGCATTCAGAGGAGTGTCCCAGGAAAGGTCTTGTTGGGCAATGATCTCAGAGCTTTTGGGCTTGTATGAGATACTACTGACAGACCCTGCACATGGTCTCAAATGAGGGCAGCACTGTCCAAGACCAATGCTCTGCCCCAGCCAAAGGGGAAACCCAAGGCTAAAGGAGTCAAGAAACCAAGAAGAGGGAAAGAAAATATTCCCTCTAACTCGCCTACCACTGCGGTGGAGGTATTTGGTCAATCACCCGGACCTGACGAGGAGGTGGTGATGCCTGAAGTATTTGACCCCAATGACCATCCTGAACTAAACGATTTGTTAGTAGAAGGTGGTCCTGGCAGGGAAGAATTCAGTAAAGGCCAACATGAGTGCCCATCTCTGGAAGGCCTAAGGAAACAGGCCTGCTCCCAGCTTGAGGGTGAACCACCTGGGAAGCATCAGATTTATTGGGAAGGTGGACTCCGGTATAGTGAGCCCACAGAGTCTACAGAAGGAGACCATAGGAGGTTGGTGGTTCCCCTTGCTGTAAGACCCTCCCTCCTGCAGCTGGCACATGAAGTATCCCTTGCTGGTCACCTTGGCATTAAGAGGACCAAGCAAAGGTTATCCATGCACGTCTACTGGCCCAAGATGGGGGTGCAAGTAGAAAGTAACTGCAGGAGTTGTGCCTCCTGCCAGTTATCTGGTAAGAGTGGTTCAACAACCCAAGCTCCATTGGTACCACTCCCAGTTGTTGGAATACCATTTGAGAGGGTAGGGATTGACATAGTTGGTCCCCTTGACCCCCGAGCATCCTCAGGCAACAGGTTTATCCTGGTATTGGTCGAACATGCCACCAGACATCCTGAGGCCATCCCATTGAAAACTGTGACTGCCAAGTCAGTCGCAAAAGCTTTACTCGCCATCTTTACTAGGGTTGGCTTCCCTAAAGAAGTTGTGTCTGACAGAGGCAGCAACTTTATGTCGAAGTATATGCAGGCTATGTGGAAGGAATGTGGGGTCACCTACAAGTTTTCTTCCGCATACCACCCCCAGACCAATGGTCTGATGGAATGGTTTAACAGGACCTTAAAAAGTATGATTGGGGCTCTGGAAGAACCTCAAAGAAGAAAATGGGATCTTCTTTTACCATGCTTACTGTTTGCCTACAGAGAGGTACCAAAGGAGGGTGTTGGCTTCAGCCCCTTCGAACTTCTGTTTGGTCACCCTGTGCGGGGACCCTTAGCCGTAGTCAAGAAGGGATTTGAGATGCCCACTCCTCCTATTACTACCAACATAGTAGACTATGTGTTAGGGCTCAGAAAAAGGATGGTACTCCTGATGGGTCTGGCTAGTGACAAGTTGAAGGCAGGACAAGGCCTGGTGAAACATTGGTATGACCAGAAAGCTTCCCTCATCAACTTCACACCTGGTCAGCAAGTCCTGATCATGAATCCCATATGGCCTAGAACTTTACAGGATAAATGACCAGGCCCTCACACAGTGGTGGAGCACCTGGGTGAGGTCAACTATTTACTGGAACTTGGAAGGCCTGGACAGGCTCCAAAAGTGTTCCATGTAAATAGGCTGAAGGCTTTCATCCCAAGAGTTGAAATTGCAGCACTGCTATTGGCTTCAGATGTCGAGGAAGAGGAGTCTGAACCTCTCCCTGACCTGTTTCAAAGCAGTCCTTCAGATAGCTCCTTTGAGGGTGTCCGAGTGGCCCCTCACCTGAATTCTGATCAGCAGGCTGAGGTGAAGAGGTTGCTTAGGCAATTCCCCCCCCTGTTTTCACAGTCCCCTGGTTTGACACCTTGGTGCAAACATAACATAGACATAGGAGACAGTGTACCTACCAAAAGTAGGGGATACAGGATATCAGACAAAGTACAGTCTTACATTAAGACGGACGTCAACAAAATGTTAGATCTTGGGGTGATTGAACCCTCCAGTAGTCCTTGGTCCAGACCTGTGGTTTTGGTTCCAAAAGCAGGTACTTCTGAATTGAGGTTCTGCGTGGATTACAGGGCTCTGAATGCTGTCACCAAGACAGATGCACACCCCTTGCCTCAAACAGATGCGCTGGTGGATACCTTGGGTGCCTTCAAGTACCTCAGCACGTTTGACCTCACTGCAGGCTATTGGCAAATAGCCCTTGCAGACCATGCCAAGGAGAAGACAGCATTCTCAACTCTGCAAGGTCTTTACCAGTTCAGGGTAATGCCTTTTGGGTTGAAGAATGCACCTGCCACTTTCCAGAGGCTTGTGAATCATGTGTTGAATGGGTTGGATGAATTCTGTCTTGCATATCTGGATGATATAGCAGTTTTTAGTGCAACCTGGGAAGACCATGTGAATCACCTTGGGATTGTGTTACAGGCTCTTGCCAGATTAGGCAAGGCTCAGTGGTTTACCTTGGACATGAAGTAGGTGGAGGGAGGATACAGCCTCTACCCAGTAAAGTACTAGCAGTACAAGACTGGCCTACTCCCACTACACAGACCCAGGTGAGAGCCTTCTTAGGACTCACGGAGTATTACAGAAATTTCATGTCAGACTATGGTACCATAGCTGCCCCTCTGACTGCTCTTACCACTCCGAAGAAACCCTAGAAAGTAACTTGGACTGAAGAGTGTGAGAAGGCCTTCAATGGCTTAAAAGACTCCTTGTGCCAGGCCTCTGTCCTCAGGGCCCCTGATTACCAAAGACCTTTTATTGTGCAGACAGATGCCTCTGACACTGGGATAGGAGCTGTACTATCACAAGTAGATGAGAAGGGTAAGCAACACCGTTTCATTAGTCGCCAGCTTAAAGACAGAGAGCTCAGATGGTCCACAGTAGAGAAAGAATGTTTCTCTGTTGTGTGGGCCCTACGGAAGCTGAGGCCCTACCTCTATGGGACCCACTTCACTGTGCAAACTGACCATAAGCCCTTAAAGTGGCTAATGAACATGAAGGGAGAGAATCCAAAGTTGCTTAGGTGGTCCATAAGTCTATAAGGCTTTGACCTCACTATTGAGCACAGGCCAGGTGTCCAACATAGCAATGCTGATGGGTTGCACAGAATGTTTAACCAACCTGAACAAGAAACTCATCCAGGGGTGGATTAGTTCCCCCTGTCCTTAGTCTGGGAGGGGCGAGTGTTAGGAAAGATTTCATAATTGTATGTAATTTTCCCTCCATGTCACAACCCCCAAACTTTTTGCTGTTGTTTTACACCCTGATCTAGACTTTGCCAGAGAAGCGCAGCCTTCCACCGCACTCCACTGGGCTTTCGCTCAATTCTGATGGGGAAACTGACATGCCCTTAAGACAGCCAGTACTGGAAGACTTTGTTTCCCTTAGTCCTTTCCTCATGTTGCAGCTTTTGTGCAACATGAAACAAGAGTGCACTGTAACATACATTACCGCGCTCTTGGGTCTCTAGTCATTCCAAAGGGCCTAGAAACTCTCGCTGGACTTATTATGAATTGTGCAAGTGTGTCACGGACAGGACTGGTGGCAACTATCGTTTCTCTTGTGTTTTGAACCCTTTTTCGCCATGTTATCTGCGCTTACCGTGTTTGGCACAAATGAGTGGACTTGCTCCAAAATGGCCATGCAACGAGGTTCTTTGTCCTGTCCTCTGACAGTCTTGCCCCTTCACCTTCCCCAGGTCGAGCCGACCCGGGTCAGTCCTTATTTGGTCATGCACTTTCCCGCGAAACCCAAAGCTTTCGCGGGCTTCTGCATGCCTTGCGTGTGCCTCCAGGATGTGGGCTGGGATGTCTGTTCCCAATACACATCCTGGGTGCCAGAGAGTCTGGAGTGTCCTGAATGCCTGGGACCACCGTGGTCTGTGATAGGTCCACGTATGATGTGAGTGTTTGTGAGCAGATCTCCCATTGGGTCCTCTCTGTTTTGGCACGAAGGGAACTTTGGCTAAGAGGAGGCTGAAAACACCACTACCATGTCGATCTCCTGAGTTCACACTGAACAAGGGATAAGGAGCCAAGTATCCTGAAACAAGAAGCTGAGTCGAGGAACCGCTTGTGACCCGCTGAAGGTTTGGCACCCTGAACCGCTGTCGTCCTGTGAGACCCCTCTGCATCTGATCTCCTAGAAGGTCTGCGAAGGCGCTTCGACCCATTGGAATAGTGGGATCAACTATTCCCGGCACCTTCATCAAACCCTGCAAGTAAGCCTCTTCGGAAGTGTCCCTGGACCAACCAGTGGGCTGACCAGCTGACGCAGGATGCTTTGCTCTGTCACCGCCGCCGTTTCGGGGAAGCCCTCAAAACCTGGTCTACTGCTTGCTCTGCGTCCACGGCACCCTCACACCGAATTTCATACACTTGGCATTCCTAGGTCTGAAGTGATACGAGTGCACCCGGACCAGAGTAAACGCAGTTGTCGTGTTGCCCTGCTGTGGTAACAACCTGTGCACGTTTTCTGCATTTGGGACACCTTCGCCCAGTATCATGCTACCACGGAATCCACACGGTGTCGAGACATCCTGATCATCACAGCTGAACCTGCCAGCAACATGAACTGAACTGGAGAAGTCTGGGTCTTCCTGTGTCGGGGACAGGTGAGTAGTCCATACCCCAACTAGTGGCCCCTCGTGCAGGAGCCTGTTTCTTTTCTACCGCTGTTGCGAAATAGCAGATCCTTCCCGCACTCTCACTGTGCCTCTGCCCGCAAGTGGAGGCCTTGCTCGAGTAGTGGGGGACTTGTTCTGCATCACTTCATTCACCTTCCTGAACTGCCTGAGACCCTTGAAGAGTCCCTACTATATCCATTGGCACCAGCGCGTGCAGGTACTTTTGAGCATAAGGCTCCTCTCTTCATAGGGCTTGGACTTCCTCCAAGTTAGGTGAAATTCTGATGTGGAACTGGGACTAATGATTATTTGCACTGCCTGTTTTCCTCCCCATCTAGGTGGTCTACATATTACGTGCTCATAACTCCTTAGGCCCTTCGGTTGTGTATATATATTGTAATGGTGGTGATGCGTTGGTTTACTTTCGTATTATTGTGATTCTTTGCTATGGTCGATGTTACAATGGTCTTGTAATAAATGTGTCTATATTTTTAATATAACACCTGTCTGGAGTAATTTGCAAGTGTCCTTGCTTTGTGTGCTCATTGAGGTCTTTCCGTCACCCTCACCCCTCTTGGAAACTTAGTCTTGACCGCCGCCATGTCAGAGTTCAGAAATCCATCTTAACATTTACAACCCTCATTATGGAATTATGGCATTATGGCAAAAGTTAAAGAAATCAAACATTTGACCTGGGATGGAAAGTTCGTCACTCAAGATGTCTCCAAGGCAACTGCAGCAAGAAGAAAAGAACTCCTAACTTTTAGACCAGCCCTCAAACAACTGAATTCCAGATACAGCATTATCCATCCAGCCATCTGAAAAGATACCTTATATGGTCATACCTCAACATTTCAAAACACACAAGACTTAAGGCAATATATTCAATCCTATAAAAGGAATGACATGGACACATCAGATCCTATCACTTGAAAGATAATTGGTACCATGCTCAAGCTAATTGCTTTTATTTCTTAATTCTCCACCAGAGTGGGGTTTTGGTGAGCCTATCTCCTCTTTCGGCCTCCCTCCCCATTTTATTATTTTTACAACATGGACTGGAGTGGCTAGTTCCTGTTTGCCACTTTTTCTCCTATAACTCTTAGACATTTCCAATTCTTACCAAGCTCCATGTTTTACTGTTTGTCTTTTCCCTTCCCTTATGAGTCTTCCCCTGAATGTTTTCATTTGTTTTGCTTGGTATTTTGTCATATCCTTTGCAAATATGCTTTCTTATTTCATTCAGCTGATATCTAAAGCCTTATGCTATTGTAACTACGTCCTTCTATGTACATCTCATAATTTATGATCTTATCTCCCAGATCAATGTTACTTAACATAGTCTCTTGGAATATTAAAGGACTACATAACCCAATTAAGAGACGAAAAGCCTTATCTCACCTTAATAGACTAAAGGCCTCAATTGCATGCTTTCAAGAATCGCATCTTTCTATTGAAGAAGCTTTAAAACTTAAGACATAGGGTGGGGCAGGTTTTCTCTAGTGCTGCTAATGGTAACAAAATTGAGTTATTAAACTAATTAGAAAAGCCCTGAAATGTAAAGTACTATCCAATGAATCTGACGACCTAGGAAGATGGGTTTTACTTAAAATATTGATTGATTCTAAAGAATATTCCGTATTCAATATCTATGGCCCAACATCTCCTGACCCTACCTTTTGCTTTGATGTAATCCGCACAATTTGATTGTGGAAACTGAAACCAAGTTGTGGACCCCTTTTAGATAGAAAATCCAATGTATGATACATTAATACTACATCTCACAAGCAATTTATAAATGTTATATCGGAATTGGGTCTCACTGATGCATGGCGTATATCCCACCTAACATACTCTGACTTCACCTTTTATTCTACAGCCCATAACTCCTTCTTGCGACTTGATTATATATTCATTCTTAACTCTATGGTTAATCTCCTTCAGACTGCCCAAATACAATCCATCACAATCTCTGATCATGCCCCTGTATATATCCAACTTGCACTCCCAACAAATTCTACAATTTGAAACAGATGGAGATTTAACACTAGTTTGTTGTCATGATTCCTGCCCCTCATGTCCCCAGCCCTCCAAGATGCCAGGCTGGAGCCAGGCCATGATCACCTACATGGCCCTCAAGGGCCTCTACATCCCTCCAAAGACCCACTTGGAGTCAGACTTGGCACTTGTGACACCAGACTCACTCACTCCCATATGATAACATTGGAGATTGGACTTGTAGTGCATTGATGGGACAAGATGGATGCACCCACATATTTTGGTTCCCAGAACTGCATGTGCAGTCTAGTCTTTTGGGTGTGGTTCAGCCCAGATACACCTGGGATACCCAGAGACTATTTAAGCCACGCCCAGGCTGAGAAACATGCTTTGCGTTTTCTACACCTGCAGGGTGACACTCACCGTGTTCGGATCGGTCTCCAGTAGGCCTGCATCTTTCATCTGCGCTCAGCTCCTGCAAGAACAAGAACACCGTTAGGAACAGCCTTAATTTGCGACACTTCTGCCCATCATTCATCACTCCTTCTGTTCTGCAGGCATCTTCGGCGGTGTCATTCCCATCCCGGCACGCCGCTTCCTGAGGAAAAGGGAAAAGAACAGAAAAAAGGCATTAGTAAGCATTCAGCAAATCTTTGCTTATTTTTAAAGACTGTACAAGCTTCAAACGCTTAGCTGAATCCCAGCCGCTCTGGGGGAACTCTGTCTCCCAAACTTCTCATCAATCTGCAAGAGGGAAAAGACACTCCAGGTTAGCGTGGAAAAATCTAGAAGCGCCGCATACCGCGCTTACTCACCGCATTTCTTCTTCATAACCGGCATCCACGCTGAAAAATGTTGCAACACCTAAAAGACACAGAAAAAAGAACTCAGTTCAAAACAAATACGAAAGGGTTGCATCGCGTATCGCGCTCTCACTCACCTTCAGCACTACTCATCTCAGCAGCACGTCGCCATCCCTGGACGCCGGCCATCATCTAAGGAAGGAAAGGAACGAAGTTAGAGAACTTTTCAAAAGACTCATTATACTTACCTGTCGGACTCTTGCCAGTGAAGTAACTAGGCAGCAACGAGCCCACATCAATCAACGCACCCCTGCGCTGAAAGCAGGATGGAGAGCACACTTTCCAAGAAAACAAGGTGAGCTGTGGATCAAAGGGAAGGGTTGGACCCAGGGGAAGAAGGGGTTCAAGCACACAGAGACAATAGGGAGTTAAACTCTACCAATCCTGTTTTTCAGGCACAGTCTCCAGTCGAGTAGACTCCAGGGAAGGGTTTGAGGTCGTAGGAGGTCAGAACAGGCTGATTGACGTCCCCGTGGATATCAGGTGAGCGTTACACTTGTTAAGTAATGATTCCTTTGCACCTTTTATTATACAACAACATAACAATTATTTTTCTGAGAACAAAAATCAAGATACATCCATCACCAATAATTGGTACTGTTATAAAGCGGTCCTCAGAGGTCATATAATATCTTTTGTTGCTAACCAAAAGAAAAAAAAAACTTAAAAATGAGTCAGAATCCATCCTAAAACTGCTTAAACCCTTGGGAATCCAGTATGCTAGTACCAACTCCTCCTCTATTTTCAAAGATATTCTAAAACTACGGTTTCAATATAATAAAATGATTACACAATAGTCATGTGCAAATTTACTCAAACACAAAACTAAGATATATCAACTCTCAAACAAAGCCAGTAAGTATATTTCTTTCTTAAATATGAGAAAGAAAGATCCAAGATCGTTGTCATTAAGGACCATCTAGGTAATAGGAAATGTTCAGATAAATAAATCATTAAAATCTTCTCAAAATATTATTCTAATCTGCATTCCTCCAAAGCCCCTCCCAATAATGCTTTCATTGATAACTTTTTATATAATATATCCAGAGCCTCTTATCCTTTAATAGAGCCTCAATCACTCAATGTTACAATTATTCCTTCTGAAATACTTCTCGCTATTAAACATCTTAAAAAAGGCAAAGATCCAGGACATGATGGCTTCCCCTCTGATTTCTTTGCTAATTTTTCTAACCTTTTAGTCCCTGAACTTAGTGAACTTTATTTGCATTTCATCTCAGAAGAAAAAGCTCAAGGCTCCTTTTCTGAACTATGCAATTTTTGTGAATGGACAAACATCCTCTTTTTTCCCTTTGTCAAGACTCGCCAAGGCTGCCCTCTCTCTCCAATTCTTTTTATTGTAGCACTTGAACCCCTTCTAGAAGCCATTAGGCAGAATAAGAATTGTTCAGGTATACAATTCAAACATCTTCATATTAAAACTGCAGCATACGCAGATGATATTCTTTTGTTTTTAAAGATTCCAGAGCAAAGTGCCCAACATTTGCTGGATATCATCTCAAAACTTTCCATAACATCCGACTTTAAACTCAACATTAATACTTCCCCTTAATAAGTATTGTTAACGAAATCATAATCTTTCCCTATGAATGAAATGGTCTCCTAAAGGTTTCAAATATCTTGGGATTCATATTGCAGCTTCTATTAATAGCATTCGCAAAAAAAAAAAAAAATCAGAAATAATACTGGCTAGAATCAAAGAACTAGTTACTTCATGGTCACCCCTTTCCCTCTCCTGGTGGGCTGTTTAGAATCTATTAAGATGATGTTGTCGCCCATTATCCTGTATCTCCTATATATGCTCCCTGTTTCCCTTCACCTTTCCTTTTTTTAAATCCATAGATTCCTACTTGACCACATTTTTACGGGGAAAGAAAAAGCATAGCATTTCGCTGAGGAAATTAAAAACATCCTGCTCCTTAGTTGGGGTTATTTTCCTTGATTTTAGGAAATATCACATGGCCTTTGTCATTAAACAAACACAGAAGTGGTTCACCCAGGAGAAAGTAACGCAAATACCCAATTGGATGCTTCTGGAAAAAGCCATGATCTCCCCAATCTCCCTAGCAGATATTTACCTCATTAAAGGTAAAAGTAGATTTACCAAATTTCCTTGTATTCACCAATCTATACTTTATCTCAAAATCTATATTTTTCCATCCTTAACTAAACTGTCCACATTTATCTCTCCCTTCATTTGGCTTAATCCCCTAATAACTATTAAAGGTACATCTATTTTTTGGAAACTATGGCTCTCTAGAGGTATTACATTTAGTAGTAAATTCTTTTTGCAGAATGTTCCTTTCACCTGCTGTTAAGTAATGTATGCCCACCTATTTTTTGAGACAATATTTGGATATTATGGCTGCTTTTCTTGAAAACTATGAATTACTTATGCATAATTGTAATATGCCAGATGTGCAATGATTATTACACATGCTGAATTCTAATACTATGGCCTCTGCTTACTATAAGATATTGATGTCAACATCACCCACTCCAATGGTTGACCTCCTTCACAGTGACTGGAAGAATGATTGCACGCTACCGGATCATCAACTATGGTGCCTTCATAGTGGATTTACATTTCTAAGATTACGGCTTCAGCCAGCCTAACCCAAACCATTTTCATCTTCCATCACAGAGCCTTCATCACCCCATTGGCCTTTTCAAATATGGACTAATACTTAATTACCTTTGCTGGTCCTGTTTTCAGTTTCAGGGTTCGTTTAAGCATATGTTTGTAGAGTGTCAATATGTTAAACCTTTTTGGATCTCTGTATGGTATGCTATCAAATCTATCTTTACAGATCATTAAGACTTTTACTTTGAATTCCTTATATTTGGGAGTTCCCTTTTACAAATTACTCCAGTTAACAAATATGCAAATTACCTGTTTGATTAATGTTGAATGGTTGCAATTTAGACTATTACTACTAATTGGAAAAACGTAAATCACATTCATTATAATATATGGTGGAACAATATATGTAATATTCACAGATTAGAATATTACATTGCATCCTCCCCTGACCTATTACACAAACATCAATTGAAATGGCAACCCTTTCTTGACTTCTTATCGAATGCTGATTCTTAGTAACATCATATAAGCAGAATTTGCCATAATTACCATGTACCCCCTCATCCCTTACCGTTTTTCCCCATGTAGCTGTTATGTCCCATTTTGTCTTGTCCGTTATTTGTTTGTTCGTCCCGGTATCGTCATCCTCCCTTCATATTTAATAAAATATATAAGCCAATTGTACCCAGTCATCTGTACATGCCTGGCTTAAATATATGCCAATTGTTTTCTTCTATTTATACATGTGTTGTTTATTCTATATATTATTAATGATTACTAATTCCCATGTATGTTTACATACAACAATAAAAATTTGAAATCAGATTCCTTATGCACAAATGCTTCCTGCTCATACAGTACACCTGTTTGCATTTCCATTCAATTTTTGATGTCTGTTTAGTTAGCGAAATAACACTTTGCTTTGTCTGTACAATGGGAATGGGGAAGGCGGTAATTACGTTACTGCAAATTGCTGTACCGTAATTACCTCGAAAGTCCCTTTGTGGGTTCCTTCCTTAACGGCTGGTAAAACCAGCCGTTAAAGGGACCTCGTAATTAGTTGAAAAGGGTTTGACGGCGCCTACACCTTTTACGGTGCCGTTAACCCCTTACCACCTGGGTCGTAATGAGGCCCTATATCTTGATTCCACTGAGTGGAGTGTAGACAGCAAACATCATTAGGATAATTCAAAAAGCCATTTTAGTGGGCAAGATACATAAGGATCCATAATCCCTTCTTGTGAGCACACACAGAGAAATGACATAATCCACTCTAGGGCTAGTTCACAGAGGCCTACATCAGCAAGACAGGACCTGAGAATAGAGTGATTGAGTAGGCATGACTGTGTTTTCCTAATCCCTGCTAGTTTTTAGATCTTTAGATAATTCCTAATGAATTAAAAGAAAATTTCACCACCATGCCGTGGTCTAATGCCTGCTTGTGCAGGGTCAAATACATTTTTATCACCCGTGAAGTGTATCATCTACAGGTATTCTGCTGTATTGATATGTATTTCCATGAATCAGCAATTTAAAATATCCCTGAAATTACTAGTGGTAGATTGGACAAGACCCCTTTTCTATGAGAGGTTTGCAGCAGGCTACCTTGTACTCTTCTGCCACTTTACACACTGAGAAGATCCATTGATGATCCATTTCACTGCTAAGTGTGCACGGGCGATTATAGGAGTGATTTGAAAAAGAAGGAAAAGCTGGGTTCAGCTGGAGAGCAGGCATCAGAACTTTACAGGACTTGGGCTTTTGAACTCTTCCTATTTAAATGGCAAAAAGAAAGAAAAAGCCCATTCGCAAAGGGGGCTGTCGGATATATTTTGGAATTAACCTATTACTTTGTGGTATCTTTTTTACTATGGTTATAAAGGGTGGTATTTTATGGTGGTTGAATAATGTTGTAATTCGTTGGGGTATTTCTATCGTGTTGAGACCACATTCAGAATATTTTGCGAATATTGGGGTTGTCATCTCCTCATCCTTTGGGGTCATTATCTTCACTCCCTTCTTCAGTCAAGTGGGCATTCCAAGGGACCCCAATCCAGATATCCTCCAGGGGTCCAGCTTTCCAAGGAACGGCGCTGATGAGGAAAATAATTATTTTTCAAGAGTAAAAAAAAAGACATCTTAAATATCAAGCACATCAAGCGTTTCATTTTCCTTTTCCACTGGAGCATCTGAAACCAAATTTGATTATGCACACAAATACAAATTATAGAAATCATATACCATACAACCAAGAAATGTTTTCCAATAAATACACAGCAATCACATGTTATTTTTCGATAATAGCCCCTTTGTACTTTTGTGCACTAGCTCAATTTACACCTAATTATTTGCTATGGCAACTCAATTTGTTTTTACTCTCTGTTAGTTTCAACTTGCTCTCGTCTTTTTACTTTGTGTTTCAGGTGAACAGGCTTTATTTGATTAACATGGACAAACTGTTCCACTGTTAAGTCACCCTCCTTTTTAGCAAGTATGTAGACACAGGTGAAACCTTATCCACAATCCTCTAAGGCCCTTGCCATGTTGCAAGAAATTTAGAGTTTTTAAGTGTCCCCTTCCTGAAGTTACATTTCTATACCTGTACTCCTATTTCATATGTTTTAACAGATGCCTTCCTATCATGATATTTTTTGCACTGTCAGCAGCCTTTTCCAAATTTTTCTGTGCAAATGGAAATGCATGTTGCAAGTAGTTTCTCAATTCTTCCACATATTCAGGAATTGTGGATGCATTTACAAGTACCTCTCCATTTGTTTTATTTAGTAAGTGTTGTGGCAGAACAATTTTTCTTCCTGTCAATATTTCATGGGGGCTGAGATTTGTTGATTTAGAGGGTGTCGACCTGATAGCCATTAGTGCCAATGGAAGTCGCAAATCCCAACTAGAACCTACTTCAGCTACAAATGTTTTTAACATGTCAACTATTGATCTGTTACACCGTTCCACTCCCCCTGAAGAGGAGGGCTGGTAAGAAAATTGTAGTTTTATTTTCACACCCAAAATTTGCCATATTTTTGTCATCAATGTACTAGTGAAATGACTTACACGGTCTGACTCTATTCAATGAGGTAAACAAAATCATAAAAAAATATGATTTACAAGTAAAGTGGCCGTCGTTTGTGCACTGCAATCTGGGGCTGAAATGCACTCCACCCATTTGGACATTAGACAAGTTACTGTCTGCATGTACCTGTATCCCCTTGCTGAATTTGTTACGGGCCTGACATAGTCGATTTCCAAATCAGACCATGGGAGTGTTAAACTCCTTTTCATCAATGGTACTCTATGAGTAGGTGACACAGGTTGAAACTGTGCACATACTAGCCACCCTCTGGTGTAGAACTCAACATCTTGGGACATGTGTGGCCAATAAGCATAAGCCTTTAAAATGTCCACAGTTTTTTGTGAACCTCTGTGTCCTGCAGTTATTGCATTGTGGGCATGATTTAACACCAACCCCCGAAATGACAAAGGCATCACCCATTGTACTTGGCCTTTCACAAATTCTTTAATCATCAGTCATCTTGTAATCTAATTTTCTTTTTTTTTTCAATAACACTCTCAATTCCTCTTTCCCTTTGCAGTCCTCTTCAGTCAGATGATTTTATTCTGCATCTAACAAATGATTTAAAAAATAGGCCTAGAACAAGGTGTTCCATTTGTGCTTTGATCAGGTCCTGATCTGGTGTATCAAAACTCCATTTTGCCACAGGCTGCTCAACTGTTTTGGGAGTTTTGGAGCGTGCTATTTCATCTACCTTTATTTCACCAAGCAGGTGTTCAATAGGAAATAACTCCCCATTACAGCTCCAATTTTGATCTACTTTGCATTCCACATTGTCCTCACCTGGCATTTTCAAATGACCATGTATTATCCTCCAATGGATTATCAGATCATTTTCTGACACAAGCTTGTCCATGGCTTTTATCATCTTGCAATGTTTAAGTGGTTTCTTGTTATAGGTAAGCATGCCTTTCACTTTCCAGCCATGTAAATATTCTACAAAGCTATTTCGCGCATAATCAGAATCAGTTACTATAACTATTTCTTTGAGTTTATTTTCTACTGCTGTGGATATTGCCTTATGAATAGCGGCCAGTTCTGCCACTTAACTACTTCTGGGACCTATACTCATGCTTACCCTTGGAATGTTGTCACATGTATACCATATGTTCCCTATCCCTGCTACTAGCTCTGTTTATATCATTTTCTACATGGTATGTGCATCAATCTACATACCCAGTTGGTAAACCCTTAGCTGTTTCTTTGTTGAATGCTTTGTGTGGGGATTGCTCAAATTCATTCAAACTTGTTTCTAGCTCTGTGTCATCAGGTGTACCTACAGCTGCACAATCATGCAACTCTGCTAGTCCTTGATCAACTGGGCTCTTTTTTATTTTGTCCATATTTTGCTTCTACAGGAAATCCCTGAAGTAATTCTTGAATGGGGCAAATTCCCTGATATGATTCCCTTACTTTGCAGGCACTGTAGAGGCTGGTGATTTCTTTCAATAATTACCTGCTCTCCTTGAAATATGGGGCAGAAATGTTGTAACGCCCAGACAGTGGTCAGAAGCACTTTGTCACATTCACTAAATATGGTCTCTACCTGTGACAACGCTTTGTTAGCCTATGCAATAGCTTTGTTGTTTATATCATGTTTTTGATATGACACAGCTAACATACATTTGTCGGTGAATCCTATTTCCACAAAGAAATCCTGTTTTTTATTGGATATGCCAAACATGGTGCTTTCATTAGACACTCTTTTAGCCTGGCTATTGCCTCGCTTTGTTCTTTTTCCCATTTCCAGGGTACACCCTGTTTCAGTAACCTTGTTAAAGGTTGTGTAATTTCTGCATAATTCTCAATACATTTCCTGTTCTAACTTGTCATCCCTAACAAACACTTTAAACTTTTCCGATTACTGGGATCTTTTAGTCTATGAACCACCTCCACTTTTTTTCGTTTGTGGATTTAATCCATGCTCTGTCACTTCATGACCTAGGAAGCTTACTTTTTTTTTTTTTACATCATTGTGCTTTGTGTAAAGATACTTTCGCCCCAACCTTCTATAGCTGGTTAAGCACATGTCTAATCTCATTGAAGTGGCATTTCAGATTTTCATTTTTGATTAGCACGTCATCCACATAAACTATTGTCCCCCTTTCAGCTGCATCCGGGAGTGCCTTGCTCAGCAATATCCTGAACTTACTCCCAATATTGACAGACCCAAAAGGTGTTTGGGACCACTCATACTGTGATTTGTCAAAAGAAAATGTGAACACACTTTGAATATATTCAGTCAGTGGTACACACCACTATCCAGCTGTAAGGTCTAATGTGGTGTACCTTTGACTCGTGAACCTGTGCAAGACCCTGATCAATAAATGGAAGTGGTAACCTTGAAACAGGTACTTTTTTGTTTCATTCTCATAGATCTGCAGAGAAGTGCCATTGGCTATTAGGTTTTAACACACCTAATATAGGGGTATTTGATGTGCTATGAACATGCCTAATGATTCCTCTAGATTCTAAATGTTTGATTATTTCAGCTAGTGATTCCAAACATGCCATGGGTAACCTATATTGGTGCACAAATTCTGTCTCTCTACCATGCCCTTCTGGTAATGTGGCAACATGCAAACCTGTTAACCCACAATCATATGCATATTTGGCAAAAACCTGTTTGAAATCCATAAATATCTTTTTCAATTGGTCTTTTTCTTCTTCACTTGTGCAGGCATCTGTAGCTTCAATTTGCTCTTCTACCATTTTAGAAAACTCTGGGAAGTCCTCCAAAGGAGGAACCTCTGTACTTTCCTCTATTCGTGTGGCAGTATCTCTTTGAAGGGTCGATACACTTTAAAAGTTTGGAACATTGACTTCCATTTCAATATGCTGCTTTTCTCTTTTAGATTCACTTAATTCAAATAGAATGCAATCATCTTGATGACAGCTCACTATTTCACTGGACTCATAAGAGAACACAGACTGAACTTTAAAGATTCCTTTAGGTTTAGAATTCAAGGATTCTGGCAACTCACCCTTTACAGTCACATAGCTTTCAGGGATGTACCCAATCACTACGTTACTAAAATCGGCAGTGTAGTAAGTCTTCTGTATTGCCATTGATATTGCTGAATTCTCTTCCAAATGAATATCTTGGCACCCTTTATTATCCACCAGGATTTCAATGGGTCCATCCCCAATCTCTATCAATGGTGTACATTCAGATTCTAACCCTTGCTGCCTCATGGATTAATTTAGGCATACAAATGCATCAGGACCTTTTATCTGTTGTCCCTTTCTGTTTGTTAACACTATTGTAACTTGCCTGGTGAATGTGGGAATGGTAACATCCTTTTTTACCTTTTAACTGCATATGGTGCCATCTGTGTGCAATGATACGCTTTTCTTTTGTCTTCAAATTTAGGTGCGGCTCCACACAACCTGGACCAAACCTATTGATTTAGAAAATCTAATACCATACACATCCTGTGCATGATGTCATTTCCCAAATAAAATGTGTTTGTGTCCCACTCATGATCCACACATTGTGCTGAATACATTTAGGACCAATTGCAATCTTTTACATACATCTTCCTACCATTCTTTGCCCCGTCTCAGGATCATCTATGCCAAAAATGTGTTGGTTCTTTATTCAGAACTTCGGGATCTCCTCCCAGTCAATTATTTGCTGGAGTAGCTTTTCATTAGTTAATCTTCTTTCATGTTCAAGTGCTAAAGTGGCTTCTATCATTTCAGGATGCCAATTCACATGGATAGGAATTCATGGGTGCCCATCCCCCATGTGTATTTCAGAAAAGGTTAAAATGTGCTTTTCCTTATTTATCGCTGGAGTGACATTTGGTTTGCATTTTTATTCATTTAGATAAAAACATAATGTATTTTCATCTATTTCTGTCGACCATTGTTTCTTGGGGTCTAAATAAATCTCCAAAGACTGCTTTTCTCTTTCTCCCCACTTTTCATCCTGACACATGAGAATGACATTGACACTATGCACACAGCCATTCTGAAGATATACTTCCACTGAACTTTCTGATTTAACAAAGTTATGGCATTCTTTTACACTCTTGTTTTGTGTAATTATTTTCAAAGGTCGCAATGGTTTTTTTTATCTAGGGAGCACAGTACTCCATTTACCGCATCAATGAGGGGCGACAACCTCTTCAGGCAATTTGTTCCTATGAGAAAGGGTATTTCATTGATGGATGTGATCAACACTTCCTGTCTCATCTGATGCTTCCCTATTATGTCAACCTCATTGACACCTTCGATAAGTATTTCTTCCCTATTTAAGTAGTGCACAGGGCCTTTGTTTTTCCTCACGTTTTTGTAATTTTGTGGAGATCTCCCTTCATTGATACTTTTCACTAGTTCTTTTGACATTATAGTTGCTTGGAAACCTGTATCAATCATTGCAAATGCATTATACATTTCTTCAATAGTAATAGGAGCATAGTACCTATCCCCAACTTCTTCTAGTACACATATAAAGTGTGATTTTTTGCTGATTTCAGGACATACTTTCCTAACCTCTTTTTTACTCTTTGTTAGACAAATGGGCATATGAAATTACCTCTTTGCCTACTTTTTGCCCTTTTCATTTTGGATTTTTTTGTCTATTCTCCTGAAATCAGAACCCATTCGGAGTGTAGCCACTGAATGCCCCTCTGACTTGTGACCACCAGTGTTCACACTGCAACCTTTTCACTGGATATTTCCACAAGTGTCACGTGACAGTCTGTCAACTTGTGGCACATGACACTTGTCTGTATTTTCCGTGGAGCCTGTCATTTCTGTCCCTTGTAATATTAGTGGTTCAAAATACTCCTTAGGTGATTGACATGCACCCTCCTTTTGAGCTACTGTTTTCTCTGTGTGGGTATCAACAATATTCTGACTATCAAGTGAGGATACTCTAACTGCTGACCCTAACTCTTCGTCTTGTGTTTTATTTTCTCATTGGATGCTCTTTTTAAATCTGTTTATCTATTCTTTGGATTTGTATGGTTCATTTTTCTCTTTTTGTTCTTAATTTTCACACAACTTAATAGTCTGGTTCAACTCGATATTAAACCACACTCCCTTTTTAAGTGTGTGAAATTCCCTGTCTCACTTTCATTTGTTTGTTTTCTTATTTTTAAATCAGCGGGCAGTTCAGAACGTTATTCAAAGGTGATTCACAGACATCTGTGTTTTCATCAGTGCAGGGGCTATTAAAGAGCCACTTACTGTCACAACGCACACAATCACTCCTATGATATTCTGCACCTTCACTTGGCTGTTGCTTTTGGACAGCAAATAACTTTCCTATCTGTTCAGATAACATTTTGACTTGAGCCTCTAAGCATTGAAACCTGTCCATGTCTCTGGATTCCTCTCTTTGTGGCCTGGACCGGTAATGGTTACATTCACTCTGATTAGGCCTATTCTGGTACCTCTCAGGAGATTGGGGTCTATTTGTGTTACCTCTGAATTCATGTGACACAGGAGGTGGAGAATGCAGAGTGACCACCCTTTGACCATGGTCAACTGATGGTGGTGATTTGTTACATTGGCGAGGGACATAATTCATATTTTGTCTTTAATTTGTTGGAAATTGTCCCCTATGCTCCACATATCTTGGCCTTTCTTGGTGGTCATACACCATTGTGGTCAAACCTACTCTGGGCCCCTAATGTCTGGTATGGGTCATTAAACATTTCATTTTGATTGTTATTTAGACCTACATGTCAGGGCAAACTCCCACTCCGGGAAAATTACCCAAATATTGAGGGTTAATGTAAGAATCCCTATTGCTGGGATCAATGCATTGGAACATAGGAATGTGGGGTGATGTCCAGTGTGGAGGCATGCCCCTTTGGTTAGGTGTTATGTTGTTTCTTGCCTAATTTTAGGCTGATTCAAGCAGCATTTTTACAGATTTTACCTCCATGATTGCTGGCACGGGTTCCTTAGATTTTGGTTTTGTCTCCCTATTCTTAGGCCCTTCCTCCTTCTCTGACCAAATATCATTCATATAGGTTGGTCCCCTGTTCTATTATCCATTCTAGTGGATTTTCCTTGCCAAATTCACAAATTAACTGGGATGCAATTTCTTTTTGGAGTCCATAAAAGAATGCAGTCTTAAATTCTACAGAGTTAGGGTTAAAGGCCACATCAAAGCGGGAAAATGCTCTTTTTAAATTTTGAAGTTATTGGCGAGGGGACATATCTGGCTTTGCAGTCATAGTATAGGCTGCTTTATTGGCATCCTGTATACACTGATAAGGTGAGAACTGATGTCTAACCTCTTTCTCAAAGTTCGCCCATGACACATTTTCCTGTTCACTGAGACCCCGAATTACCCCAAATGACAGTGACAGCTGCTGAATCTACAGTTAGGTGAGAGTACAGTCTATACTGTTTCCTAGGTATCTGGAGGCCTTTACATACACCATGAACGATTTCTAAATGGCCTTCCATGCAACAATCAATGGTTCCATGGTTTAATCAAAGTCTTGATAGACTTCACAATATTGGTAGTGATATATGGTGCATTCTGATGTGTGTCATTCTATCACTAATTTCTGTTCTCTTGTCGGCCGCAATGATTGCCAATGTTTGTCAGTGATTCCTACCCCACCATTGGGCTATAACCAGGTCTGACCACAGAAACATCTGTTGGGACATTGTTTCCTTGGACAGAGCTGTGATTGATTTCAATTTCGTTGAATGTAGTGCCTTGTCGCCTTTCCTGAGATTTTAGACTAAGGGCCTCATTACAACCCATGCGTTAAGGGTTTAACGGCGCCGTCGGCGCCGTTAACCCTTAACGCCTGATTACCATTTTAACGCCTGCTTTTAGCAGGCGTTAAAATGCAAGGCGCTAACCCGCCTTGGTGCTAATTACGGCACCGTAATTTACGGTGCCGTAATTAGCGCCTTCCCCACTCCCATTATGCCCTATGCGGCAAAAATGGGAATGGGGAAGGGTAAATGGGGAATGGGGATTTACCGCCCCACTCACCTTGGAATGGGGTGGTAAATCCGCCATCCACCATGGTGTAAACATAGTTTACACCATGGTGGTAAAGTCGGGAACTTATCGCCTGGGTTGTAATGAGGCCCTAAGTATTTGCTGTTCTAAGTTCTTGCACTGAAGCGGTTCTGCCTCATGATAGAGATCAGAATTCTCATCCCTGACCTTATTGATTATTGTTTTCAATTCACTGATCGGAGTCTGAGATTAAGTGCACAGCCCTTTTTGTCATTTTCATCCAGCAACTTGAACATTTCCTGTTCCATAGCCCGAATTCTCTGTCTTTTCCCATGTTACGTTCTTTAAGGGTTTTTATTCCTGAAATAGCAACCTGTTTGTCTTGCCTTATTTCTTCTAATATCGCTTTTAGGTGTGTTCATTTGTGTTCCTTCTCATTAAATTGTTTCTCTTTCTGAGCCAATTCTGCTTTTAACTGCTGCACCTGATCACATTCATTGTCCAAGCTGCACAGTAACCTGCTAATCACTTCAGTGTCATTTCCCTGCATTCTTAGGGACCTATGTAGCAAAAACCACAACTTTGCACACAATCTGATAATGCAGTCTACTGCTTGGAATAGCCTCATGAGGCACACCTGTACAATGCTTCCTTCAACAAAGATGTTTTCAAATGCCTCTTTTTCTACCTATGTGGTAATTCTGTCCTTCCATATCGTTGCATTTTCTGAAGATCAAACTTCATGGGAAAAACTTTGCCTCAGGATAATTTGGCAGTTCAGAAAACTCAGCTTCGATTTGGGACATGATGACACTATTGTGTGAGTCAAATGAGCACACAGTATTGCACCACTTCACAGCTCTATTTCAATTAATGAGTGCACAGTATGGTTATGCTTTAGAATGCAATGCTACGCCCAGTAACTGTTTTAAAGTTTCCAAATGGCCAATGCACCAAATATGTCGGATATATTTTGGAATTATACCTATTACTTCATGGTATCTATTTTATTAAGGTTATGAAGTGTGGTATTTTATGGTGGTAGTATATTGTGGTAATTCGTTCGGGTATTTCTATCATGGTGAGACTAAATTCAGAAGTGCACTCTAGGTAACTGGTTTATGCTTCATCGTGGTATATTGTGTACAATACCACAATATGCCCTTTTGGCTGAGTTACGTTGATTATTGCACAACCAAGTAGTAGTACACACACACGCCTAACACTTCTGAAAACTCAACTCACATGTGAATTACCCTGCCTGCAGTAAAAATAGTCTTACAACCTGTTGGACCTCAGCCTTTGTTCTAACAATAATTCAGTCACATTATAAGAGTACACATCCAATTTGTTTTTCTCTTTTGTGGCTTTATAAAATGTTAAAATTCAGAAAATGTCCAAACAGTTGCATTATGCTGTACTACTTTACAATGGCTTATACTTGAACATGGATCATTAGAGAGCTCAAACACATTAAATACATTAAATACACATTAAATAGCTTTTCTAATGATAAGCTTCACTTGCACATTTGTTGATGAAACCTTGAATAGTTTTCTCACAATCCTTGGCAGTTAGGAGCCTGTTAACTTAACAAAAGCTCACTTCATGAATGGGAATCCATGTAAAATATAGATTATGAGTTACTTTAAAAACAAACATATTTCTATAACACAACCTGTGAGCATGTCTCATGTATACTACACGCTCCTCAATTTCTGCATAATTATCTAAATCTGTTGGCGATATTTCTGTCTCAGCTTGGCATGGAATTCTTCGTCAGCCTCCTCGCCTGTTGCTTAGATAAGGACTTGCTCCAACATCAAACGGCCCTAGCACTAGATTTGGCCTGCCAGCTCCCAGTTACTTCTCCCAGCGCCCGAAGATATCTCTGCCAGCGCTCGAAGATGTCTCTCCCGAGCTACTCCCTCTCAAAACCCTTTGTATTACTTATTGTCTGTTTCCTGCTCGGCTTGCACCTCTACCCATTCCCCTGAGCGTGCCGATGGGTTGAGCTTTGCCAAACACTTGTGTATGGGTGCGATATAAATAAAATATCATATCATATCTTCCTGCCACTCAACGAAAATCCTTCCCCTTTACCAGATCATACCACTGAAACCACGTGATTTCATTGTTAGAGAGCAAGAAGATGCATCTCTTCTTGAATTTCCTGCTCACACAATGTCCTTTTAGTAGAACAGAAATTTGCATGTTTATCACCCAGCACAAACCCAGCCTGCACGTTTATTTTTCCATTGAAAAAGAGCATCATGCATTTTCCAAATTTGACTTCAGGTAATTTCCACATAGACTAATTTGCACTAAATGTTATTAAGGGACATGTTACTGGAATTGGATTAGTTTAGTTTAGTTTAGTTTAGTTTAGTTTGTTATTTGTAGAGCACACTGCACTTTGGGATATGTTAATATATTAGTATTAGGTTGACTGCAACTAAGTCAATTGAAATATCACCCTGAAATATTATGCAATTTTAAGCATGTGCTCTGTGTTCTGTGCATTTTGCATCATGCACCTTATGCATTGGTAACCATGTGCCTTGTGCATTTCTGACTGAGTCTCACACTCCAGCTACATAAGCTACTTGTTCACTACTACAATACACTACACTACTGAGCTACATGTACATGCTACAATGATAAGACCCTGCAAATCACAGCCCCTGCAATTCAGAGCCCCTACTCCTACAAGGCACAGGTTGCGCTTGAGATGGCAAAGTCCTTAAAGATAGTGAATATCTGATCCTTAAAGACCCCGCAGAGTGACCAAGGAAGCTCACAGGTCCTTTCTGAAGTAGTAGTCACGTGAACCTCATGTGGCTGCTCCTGCACATCTAGACGGTGGAGCATGTTGTCAGTTTTGCCTTTGTTCTGGTGTCTCCTGATGTCTTTGTGCTGCCTGTGTGGTTGCATCTGCCTGTTGTGTGGCTTGTCTCTCTTCTGGTGTCTCCAAAACTAGATTGCCTATTGGGAGGCATGATGAAGGAATTACATTTTTCTTTGTCACTGGGGATGTGTACTTCTTGAGTGTCGTTAAGACTTATTTCCCAGATTTCTTGTAGCAATCTTTTCCGCATTTGTAGCTTTTATTATAGTCAATTGTTATTTACCCCGAGTTCTTGTACGTACTAATCTTTTGTGCATTTTTAGCTTTTATTATGATCAATTGTTTTTTATCCTTGATTTCTTATACTAACCTTTGGCACATTTTTAGCTGCCATCTGGTCAATTGCTATGCACATGTTTAGCTGTTGTTATGTTCGCCTGTTGAGCAAAAAAGCTATGGTAATTTGTTAAGCAGAATGAGCATTGAGTTTATCCACAAGAGGGGCCACTTGAGCAACTTTAAAGTGATCAAAATAAGCATTAGTTGTAATTTTCCCCACTAGAGATGGCACATTATCAAATTTTAACCACACCATGATTCTGCATAAAAAAATTACCTCTGTTAGGTCCCTTTGTAACCACATAGATAGTTCCCCACTCATTTCTATAGCGGACAGACAGACACACTTTCAAATATATACACATATTAGAATACAGTGCAAATATGAATACAGGTCAAAATAAAGAGGATAAATGGAGACAAACATTATTATATTTGTTTCAGAAAGATATTAGATTCCTTATGCTTCCTGACCATACAGTACACATGTTTGCATTTCCATTCAATTTTTTGTGTCTGTTTAGTTAGCGAAAAATCCAAGAATTTTAACACATAACTTATATCTAAATGACCTTTACTTGTATTTGAAATACTTTCAGTTGATTTCTTCAGCAAAAAGGTGTGCTGGGGATGGGAGTGCCCATCTTTACAGACACCATCTGTTGTTGCTGTTCTCACTTCATTACCATCTCCTATCTCCTAGGTCTTGAGACAGAACATTCGACCTGGAAACTGATATTACTTTGTATCATCCTGCCATCTGTTCGATGGGAACAGCTACCTTAGCCTGGCTCAAATTAATAGGCTCTGTCTCCCAGGTTCAGATCACGTGTGTAGGGACCACAGAATTGATTTCTCCTGCTTGCATTTTATGAGAATTTTCAGCTTGTATTCTTGCAGGCGACCTATCTTTTCTGTTAAATTGAAACTTTCCATCTCTCAGTCTCACGGTGGTGGACAGTGGCTGCGCTGGAAGTCTGGTGTGCACAACTCAGCAGGATCAGCCTGTCAGCTCCTCTCTGTATTCTTGAGTCCATTCGGCTATTTCCATTCACTTAAGCATAATAGAGCTTCCATCTTGATTTACATGGCCGCACATGAAAGCTGTGTTTAAGCCTCAGCAAGCAGTTCATATGTATTCTTGGGCAACTTGCGGTTTCTGCATAGCACGAGTGTGTCAGTCCTCGAACTAAGTGACCCATAAGCATGTTCTTCGTGTCTATCTAATCTAATTGTCTGCATAACGACATACAGGGATGCCTATGTGCTTCATGTGTAATGCATCTGCGTCATGTGTCAGTTGTGTTGTTATCAGCTTTCTTTGAGGTTACAGTCAGTGGACTTGCTCCATCGACTGCAGGCTTGTCCCTTCAATGACATCATCAGGATAATGTCTGATTGGCTGTTTGAGTGAATAGCATTTCTCACACCTCTGATACATCAACGAGGGGGAGGAGGGACCCAGGAATAATGTACACCTTTCGTTTCACTGCCGCCGAGATGAGAGTGGAATACGTGCAGTGAAGGCCACATTTACTTCTCCCTCGTCAAAGTAATTTCATCACATTGGTGCAAGTAGTACAGGCATCCATTCTGACTAACATGGGGGTGATAACTAGCAGGATTCTGCACCAATACCTCAGCCAGCTCCAGTACTGGTGGTATCTCAACCTGCAGTAAGTGGCCATGAGCCATTTCCCCTGCAGCAGGAGGTGCTACAGTTGCATAGTTCAAACATTTACCCATTTCACCTTACTCTTATACTCACTGCAGCACATGATATAGGCAGGATGTCTCAGATTTTGAGGCACCCATTAGACAGGTTCCAGGAGCAGCTGGTGATGAGGACGAGGAACATCAATTTCTTAATTGTACTCTTCATGGCCAAAGGACTCCAGTAGGGTGCAAGAAACTTGGCCAAAGAATTTCAAAATATACAGGAGGGGTTTTATCAAGGAACTCATCACCATCATCCAGTGCTACATTCCTGTGTGGGCTGATATGATCTGCTCATGATTGTTTGTATGCCTCCAGAGGATAAACAGAGGTTGGTACAGTATGCCAACTGTCTGGCCACTACAGGAATTGTGGTTGGAACAAACACAGAATGGGTGTTTAGCTGCCTTTCCAGATGTATGACCCCAAAAGACTAACTGGGGTAAGATAGGCTATTTCAAGCAGAACAAGGTAGAATCCCTTTACTGTGGCCTTGTCCTCAACCTCTTTACCGTTAGACTTGCCTTGATCTCTAGCACCTCTCACATCGCAAGACAAGTCCAGAAACAAGTTTATTTATTTTATCAGCCAGTATGTCTGTTGAAAGTCTGACAGGGTTATGGGACTTGGATTTTCAATTACCCATGCCAATTGGATGAAGCGTCAGAGGTATTTACCACCTGACAGACAATATTTTCCATTTATCACGAAGAGCGGAGGGGGGTGGCATGTGGGCATGTGTGGTTAATAGGGTCTCATGTGCATTAACAGTCACCACAGCAAGGGGGGCTTGGAAGGTGGTACAAAGGGGTAGGTCGAGCCCAGCACATCATCTCACCGGAATACACAATGTTTAGCCCCCTGCACTTAATTACAGCATTATGTCTGTCTCAAACCGGTCCAAAAACACCAGATGGCACCCAAACACGCAGGCTTTACCCTGGCAGGCTGGGCCCCAAGCCTTTGTAATGTAGTGGGCGTGGCTTCAGTCCCACTCAAAGCTGAAGGTCCCCTGGAAGGGAGAATGTGCCTAGGGCACGCCAAACACCCCACACCCTTCCCTGCGGGCATCCACCACTGCATCTCCATTTCCTTTACCCTTCATGCAGTATTTGTTAGCATCCCCAGTAAAAAAAACTGAAACCATTTTGACCAACGACATGTTCTACAGGAAACGCCTGTGTCACATATAATTGAGGACTGGTCAGCAGATTTACAGGGGCTGATGGATGTTGTCCCAGAATCTCCTTGATCAATACATGATAATGATGTAATTTACATTAGGAATGCTAAACCATTAGGATTAAGACTGATCCAACCAAAACTCTACCCTGCGTTCCTCAATACCTATTAAAACCTGAAGCAAGAGAAGTCATTGGGCCTCATCACAAGTGTGCCGGTACAGTAACAACTGAGTTCTGCTCGCAGGTGCCTTCCCGCCCTCTGGGACTGACCTGCCGGGCGCACTGGCACCCTCAAGCAGTCCATGGCGATGCACTGGCACCATTCTGAATGGTACTGGTGCAGCCGGCCTCTGCATTCCCATTGAGCCCTATAGGGCTCGAATGAGAATGAAGAGCATTTTATACCGGCGCCAGGGAATGGGCAAATACTGGGTCCGGCAGGGCCGTAATGACCCGGTAATTTTGCATTCCCGGGTGCTGGTAAAGGAACGACTCCGGCGGCTTTCTGCCAAAGTCGTAATGAGGCCCATTGTTCCTGTAATAGAGCCACATCTGCATCAAGGAATACACATTCCTACATCCCATTCGAGTAATACTCTGATTCTGCCTATCAATAAACCCAGATGAAATACATATAGATTTTTACAAGATCTGAGAGTTAATTAAAATATTATCCCAGTTTTCACACTAGTGCCGAATCCTGCTACCATAATGTCAGCATAGCACTTACTGTAGTAATATTTTATTCTGCATTAGTTTCTATACCAGTGCATTGTGACAGTCACTTTGTGTTTGCTTTTTCTTAACAGAGAATTCAGTACACATGGACCAGGCTACCACAAGAGTATACAGTTTCGACAAATGTTTCTTGTAACAGTTTAAAGAAGATCTTGATGAAAACAAATTTCCTAGAAGGAAAGTGTTAGTTCATTATGTAGATGATCTGTTTTTAGGTGCCCCATCCTATCAAACAAATCAGGTACTACTCACATTTTCAGCAAACTAAGGAAAAAACACATGTAGAGGTACAGTCAAACATCCTCGCACCAACCTCCACCCCTTTGTTGCCTATATGTTGGGAATCAGAGATGACGACATGTGCAGTTCCAGTCAGTGTACCAATACTGCAGAGAACCTTTCATGACAAGATATTCATTAAGGAAACCCCATCTAAATGGACAGAGACATATAACTCTTTTGGGTGAAGTACCGGAAGAAATGTGCATTTGAACACAGAAAGGAGTCTGATGATGTCACATGAAAGGGAGTTGACATATCCAGAAGCTGGTTGAAGAGAAGACACATAACAAGCATTCTCTAAAAGACTTAAAGAAAAGACGGTACAGATGAGCAACATCTCGGCTCGAGATTAAGATGCTCAGTCTACAGAAATACTGAGGAATATGTAAATCAGTTTACACGTGCACAGTTGCTGGAAACGCAAGTAGGAACAAGTATTCAAGGGGCTGGCTATGTAGTGAATTAGATTGTGGCAATGCACCAATGTATATACATAGGAATGTATATGACCTGGATTTTCCACAATGCACTTTTAGCAGGCCTGAATGTTCATGGACAAGAAAAAGACTTTCAAAATGATTGGCGCAGCTGGAAATTACTGATAGCATGGCATGTTTCGGAGACGATGGGGTTGGCCCTGAACCAAGGGATAAGACCACAGTGATGCCTGTCAAGAAAGCTAAAACAAATGTGAGAAAGGAACACGCTCTTGTTTGAAGCAGTGTGCAACAACAGTAAAGGTTTCTACAGGTCATCATTTAAAGGGATTAAATACTGCAAAAAGGCTTGAAAAGAGTGGTCTTCAAGTCACATGAGTAAAATCAGAATGGTTTGGGTCAGGTTGTACCGAAACTAAAAGACACAGTGAAGCTAGCCTCCCTTTATTTCCCAGACGAAGTCCACAGCTACATGGCCAACTTAAAAAGCTAATTGTCTGAACAAAGAAGGAAGAAAGAGCAGAAGAGCAAGGGAATTATGATAATAGGCAGAGAGCAATCAAAGAACTGGATAGAACAGAGAAGAAGAGAGAAGAGGAAGAGGAAATAAGTTAAGAGAAAAGAGAATACAAAGGTGAAAAAATGATGAAATACGCAGGACAAATGAGAGAAGAGAGATGAAGACACAGGAGGAAGAAAGAATTAGGGAAGACACAAAGAACCGGAGAGCAGTAGATGAGGAAATGTAACGGAAAAAGTAGGCACAGAGCGTGCAACATTGATTGCATTGAGAAAGAGTTAAGAAATCCAAATCCAGTAGTAGCAAGTGAGGATATAGAAGAATTATTCCCATAACAGGAGCCAATGGCAGGGCCTTCTAGGTTAAATCTAGAGAAGGATTGAAACTATTGGGGACAGAATTGCGAAAGCATATCATGAAATGAAGATGAAAAATGAATTAAAAATTCAAGGGAAAAATGATCAATTTGAGATTTCCCAATCACGAGGAAAGGAAGGAAGTCTGTTAAATTCTGAGCACCGAGCTCTGTCTATGGATAGGCTAATGCTGAATAGAGACGAAAAAGAGGGTAGTCACACAAGTTGGGGACAGGAACTGTCAGACGAAGAAGGGGAATCCCTCCGTGAGGAAGAGGGGACCGGTGCATGTGGGTTTGGGGAATGTTTATTAACAGATAAAGAGGTTTGATGGTTAGACCTAGACTTACCTAAACCCAGGACGCCAGACCCAGTGGCACAGCTAAGTTGACCTAAAGGATGTTCTCAGAGTGTGCGGGGCAAATCACCACCGTATGTAAGCAGATTAAGGTCTTTGCCATGGAGAAGATGATCGGGAGCCATTGTCCCTACTATGGATAGCCAAATGATGGATTGTGTTTTTGGGATTTCACAGTTTCCTTTATTAGAGAAAGGAGGGTACATACCACAGTATATTCCATGGCCTCGGATGGATAAGGACAACTTAAGATGTAAGTTGCCCAGTTTAACATCGGGTGCCAGCAAATGGATCTATGAGTTAGAGAAGATAACAGGAGGTAATACGTTAGCCATATGAGACAATACAGCTCTCCTTGCAGCCATCCTTGGGGAAAGAGCTGACGACATTTGGTTTTGAGCAGGATGCAAAGAAGTTATCACACAGAACACGGTACACAATGGTGCACCATTTAATAACTGTAAAGCAATGGTTTGGAAAACGCTTGGAGTGCAGTATCCTGACACTTCACATATAGGAGCTAAAATGGCATGCAAAATGTAGGAAGGGTAAGATCTGCTTGCTTACATTCAACATTTCCAAGAGCAGTGGTCTTTGGAAACGCGTGAGCTGTGGGGGAAATCTATACCAGTGTTTTAACACATTTTATGTCAAGGGTTACTGGAACAGGTACAGAGGCAGCTCAAGAAATTTGTGGGTATGTTAGCGAAGCCATGGCCAGAGATTCAACTGACCATTGCGCATAATTGTCGACTGTTGCAAAAGGAAAACAAAAAGAAAGAGGATACTAGGATGGTAGAGGAAGCCAAACTAATACAGAAAAAACTATCTAAATATACCATAGAAGGGGCAAAGTTAACCAGTAGATATGGGACAGGATCGCGGCAGACTGCGGGTATGCCTCAGGTGAATGACCAACGACAGCCAGAGCAATGAAGAAAGGGGGTTATGCAGAGAGGGAGAAGAGGTTTCTGAGGTCGCAGAAACTTTCAGAATAGTCTGGGATATTTTCAGAATAATCAAGGTAATAATTAAGGTATGCAGGATGGACAAATGGGGAGATTCTCTCCTGTATGTTGGACATGTGGATAGACAGGGCATATAACACAAACATGTAGGAGCCAAGAGTATGTACAGAGTGGGCAATTCTCCAGAGGGGATGCAGCTTATCCTCCAGCATACAGCCCGCACGTGAGGAATGGATCTGCTCAAGATCCGACAGTATATCAGACATAAGCACCGGCAAGCACAACAGGCTTTGCAATCACAGCAAGTACCATTCAGTCCGCCACAAGGGCAATCACAGCATGCAACCATGCAAATACAACAGAGTGCAAACACATGATAGTTGTTGACTCATAGGAGAGGGGGTGTTACTGTTGAGAGTGGAAATCCTTTTACAGGTAAAGGGATAAGTATGTATCCACAATAGGACAGCTCACTGGGGGACTTTATGTGTTCAATACTATCAGTAACGCATAATCCTAATGAGGAACCTAGGGATGGCATCACGATAGGAGGCAGGCAAATAATTTTAATTTCTAGTAGACACTGGAGCGACTCGCTCATGTATACGAGAGGGGACATTTTCATTGTCAGGTAATGCCATGAATGTTCAAGGTTTCACTGGAGCTACAGGTAGAGTTACTTTAACTGAAATATTGCAAGTTTCAATAGGAGAATGTGACATTTCTGTTCCATTATTGTATTCGAAACAGACGCTAGTTAATGTACTAGGTTGTGATCTGATGACAAAGTTGAATATGACAATTTATTTTACTGATGAAGGTATAGTGTGTTCAATTCCAGGAACACATTATCTAAATGTGAGAGAGTTTATTATGACATTCGTAGGGCAAATAGTTTTGCGAGAAAAACCATTGGAGCCCGAGGTGTTTTATTATGGAATATGCATCTTGTTGACATGGTTACCTGGATTAGTGGGCAGGGTTATGAGAATACCTGATGAGTTTTTATTCAGACCACAGATACCTATGAATGAGAAAGGGGGCAGATATTCCCCCTAGAATTACAAGCAGCCATAGTACGCAGAGAATTGGCCATGCTCGAGGGATTTAATGATGAGGGCAGGCAATGGAGACAAGTGATTGCTATTGAAGAAGGTTTCAGATTAACTGACATCACTGATGAGGATATGTTTAAAGATAACCCGTCAGATGATGAAGTGGTGTTTGAAATAATCATCACATATTGGATTAGAACAGAAGGAAGAGAGATCCCAAAATGAATGGCGATCATTCGACAACTCCCATGTATTTTGATGAGGACATGGAAAAGGTGCCCATTTCTTTATGGACAACAGGCCCTTATGACGTAGGACTACTGAAAGAAGTAGGAGAGGTTAAGATTAAACTGAAACCAGGAGCAATTTTAGCCCTTCTAAGGCAATATCATATGTCCAGAGAAGCAGATTAGAGGATTTTAAGACTATATCAGCTATGATGTACCAAGGCATTCTAGTGAAGTCAGAGTCACCATACTCCATTAAAAAAGTAAAGTGCATTGTGGCATTTAATTCAGGACATGAGGCCAATTAACTAAATTGCAGAGGCAGAGTTCCCTCTATTTCCTAACCCTGTTACAATTTTATGTAATATTCTGGTTGAAGCACAATATTTCACGGTGATTGACTTGAAAAATGTGTTTTTCTCAATCCCATTGCGCAAAGATTCTCAAGATCTGATGTCATTCACATTCCATCAGGCTAAACTAAAATGCATGAGGTTGCCCCAAGAGTATTGTGAGTCTCCATCGATTTTTAACAGAGTCCTGCAGATGGACTTAAGCAATATACATTTGCCGAATGTTGTTTTGCAGTATGTAAACACATTTCTAGTTTGCAGGACATTTGAAGATGAGTGTAGACATGATTTGATTCAATTATGATTATGCTTTCAAAAAAAGTATATAAAGTGGACAAAGAGAAATTGCAGTTTGTCAAAATGAAGTACTGTACATAGGGCAGTTAATCTCACAAGAGGGAAAGCAAGTTACACCAGAAAGGATGATGCGATTTTGAAAACAGCAAAACCACACACGATAAAACAAATGCAGTAATTTTTAAGTCTTTGCAAATATGTTAGAGCATGGGTATTTGATTACAGTACTTGTGCAAAGCCATTGCTGCAAGTCTTGAAAAAAGCACAACAGAACTTGAAAAAGATTGAATGGACTGAAGAAATGGTGGAAGGCTTTGATGAACTGAAAAAAGCAATTTGTATGGCTCCAGTTTTAGGAATTCCCAATTATGAAGAGGAATTATTTTTATTTTCGCACACAAGTGGAACTGTTATGACAGCAGTGCTTACGCAAAGAACTATGTTAGGGTATAAACCCCTGGTGTATTACAGTGGTATTTTAGACCCAGCAATGAGGGCTCACTTCCCGTGCGAACAGTCACTGGCAGCCACTAAATTTGCTATTGAGAAGTCTGCTAGTATAGTAATGGGATGCTCCATGACATTATTTGTTGAGCATTCTCTGTTTGCAGTCTTAGAAAAACCTAAGGGTACCTTGAAATCTCAAAGGGCTTCTGCTTATTAAGGATAATATCAAATCTGATGATTAAAATAGTCAGATGTAAAACAGTGAACCTTGTCATGTTTGTTGCTGAAACATTGGCAGAAGGTGAGTGCATGACTGCTCGAATTATGAAGAGTTTATGATGATATCCTGAGAATGAAAGAAAATGCTCTCACCGCAGGAGAAATTCTTTTTATTGATAGTTCCTCGAAAATCGATCAAACTAATGGAAAGCGATACACAGGTGCTTCTCTGGTAAAGCATAAAGGTAATGGGAAGTTTGAAGTAATGACAAGTGCAAGACTACCATCTCATTTCGCAGCACATGTTACAGAACCGGTGGTGCTTATTGTCGAGCTCGAGAAACACATAGACCAGGAAGTGATGGTGTATGGTGTATAGTGACTCTGCCTACGTTACATCAACTGTGCACACAGGATAGGCACATTGGAAAAGGAAGGGCTACCTCCGAGAGGACGGGACTCCGGTGCAACACGCCGATCTATTGGATAGGCACATAAAAGCACAACAGCTCCCTGTAGCCATTGCAATATTTAGTGCACAGCACACACTAAGAGATAGATTTTATTTTGTCTGGGAATCAAGCTGCAGACGAAGAGACAAAAAGAGTTGCATATTCGCTGGACATAATGACCGCTGATATGCCCAATGTGAAAGAGAAGATTGTGGTGATGATAATTGTGAATGAAAGTTTTAATAATTTGTTAAAAACACAGATAATGGAAATTCTGGGTAGCGCTTCACAGGAAGAAAAAGATATGTGGATACGGAATGGGTGCTCTTTATCCCTCACTGAAGTATTGTGACGACAGGACAGCACTGGTAAATCAGTAATGCCTGTAGCCTTGTTAAGGGTTGCTACACTACCCTGCGTTACTAAGAAGAGTGTTGCAGCAGCTATTGCTGAAGATTGGTTTGTACCGAACCTGTTGGATCACGTTGCATTTTATGTAGTAAACTTCATCGTATGTCAAATGTTTACTGCTAGTCACACATTGTGAACAGTCAGAGGAGTTATTCCTCGACCAAATGGTCCTTTTCAGCACCTACACATTCATTGTGTGTATATGCTACAAGTCTGTAATGGTTATAGGTACATGCTAGTGTCATGATCTCTGCTTCCAAAAGGTCAGGGTTTTCCCAACTCCCTTGGAAGCAGATCCATAACCCAGGTTCCGAGTGCCAACCAGTCCCATTTGGGACCTTTTGGACCCAGTCCTGGCGCCAGTGGCACCAGGCTCATAAATATGCCCAGTCCCAGAGCTGGAAGCGCCGGGCTCATAATGCTTGGGTGGACTTACCTGCAGCAGACCAGGCTGCTTACTTGCCTGCCAGTTGAGCCTCTGATCCTCTTCTGTTTGGAACTACTTTTCCTGTTGGGTGGGGCTGGAGCCACTCCCTAGATTTAGAACACTGGAACTCTTCTGGAAGGCAGGAACTCTTTTCTTACCAGGAACTCTTTTCTTACTTAGGCGTGGCTGTGGAAGGAGACACCTAAGCACTACAGGAGGCTATTTAAACCACACCCGGTGGATGAATCTTGCTTTGCGTTATTCTGCACCCTCTGCAGCAGGACGCTCATCGTGTCTTCTGCATCCAGTCCTGGGCCTAAGGAAAAAGGCTTACCATCCTGAATCCAGTCTTCAGCAACACCTATAAAGACAAGAAAGAACAGGTTAGCATTCCGGCATCTGAAAGGCAAAGGCTTACCATCCTGAATCCAGTCTTCAGCAACACCTATATATAAAGACAAGAAAGAACAGGTTAGCATTCCGGCATCGGAAAGGCAAAGGCTTACCTACTCTTCGTGCGCTCCGGAGGTCTTCATACTGCATTCCGGCATCTGAAAGACAAAAGCTTACCAACTCTTTGCACGCTCCGGAGGCCTTCGGCGCTGCATCCGCATCTGAAAGACAAAAAAAGGTGCGTTTAAAGACATTGGGGAACTTTAATACTCACGCGCCATTACTCCTTTCCACATCTAATCCAGTGGGTATTCCGGCACCCTGCAGCCGCTCCGAACTCGTACCTGCAAAATAAAAAGACAGTTAGAGCGCATCGTGAAGCAGGCAACAAGCGCTTACTCACGTGCTTCCAGGGGCTTCTATTCATCACACGGGCTCCATCTTCAACTCACTTCAGCCCGTCATCCACCATCGCCGGAACCCTGCAAAACAAGAGACATCATTACTAAAGACTTTAAAAAGACATTTGAATGACTCGAAACTTACCGTTCGTGCAGTAAACGACGGACAGCAGTCCTCTGAAGTCAAGAGGCCTGCACTACCTATCCAGTGAAGAAACTGGCTACAGCACCCTGCCCCGAGGCAGATGGAGAGCTCGGCATTCACTTACCTAAGGTGAGAGCGTTAACCTTTGGGGTCTACAGGAGAGGAGAAGAGGAAAGAGATAGGGACACCCCAATAACCCCAGTTCATTAACCCCATATTTTCTATCTGCAGACATCTTACTCTACACGTCAGGCATACAGTGCACAGAGGTCCAGCCCAAAGAGCCAACCGGGTGCTACACATCACCTTTGAAGATACGGTAGTCGCCCAGTCAAGACCGGCGCCTCTGCGAGAATCAGGTGAGCGTTACAGAACGCAAAGCCTACCGCAAAACTCTCGCCCAGGCGCTATGGAAACCTCGGATACTGACCCCCTAGCCCGGTTACTTGGGGAACTAAGGGCAGAAGTGCATGCAACTCGTCAGGAAACGAATGCTCTAAGAAGGGAACTAATTATTTCCAAGGAGAGAACAGACAATCTTGCTAGACAAGTGCTACAGTCACAAGCCGGACAGACCCCGTTACCCGCATCAGGGGCAAATCTTCCTTCAACATCCTCTATGAATCCAGTGCAGATCAACCTACCTGGGAATGTACCTCTGGCTCTGCCCGAGCGATTTTCTGGTGACCCAAAGAGTGCAGTATTTATCAATCAGTGCCGGTTGCACTTCTTATGCCGGCCAGCAGCCTTTCCAACTGATCAAGCTAAAGTAGCTTTTGTACTTTCGTACCTTAGTGGCAATGCGGCAGACTGGTCGATCCCTCTAGTTCATCAAGATGATCCGGTTCTCCATGATTTTCAAGCCTTTCAGCTTAGTATGGAAAAACTGTTCGCAAGACATTCACAGGGACAGGCCTTGGACAATGAGCTTCTTTCGTTGCGACAGGGTAATCAAGACCTCTTGGCTTATATTGCATCTTTCAATAGACTAATAGTGGAAACTCAATGGCCTGAGGACAAAAGGATTACGCTGTTTTATAGAGGTCTACGTGGAGAGCTCAAAGACGTTTTAGCCCAAGTAGTGAATCCCCCACAAGACTGTTCGGATTACATAGACTTGGTCGTTCAAATAGATCACAGGCTGCAGAACAGGAAGGCCGATCGTTCCAAGTTTGATGCTCGAGTATTTTCCAAACCGCCAACTCCTTCCAAAGGAGTAGACTCCGGGGAATCCATGCAAATAGGGGGTCTGAAAGGTCCTCTAACACAACGGGAGCGGGAAAGGAGGAAACAGTTGCAATTATGCCTATATTGCGGAAACTCAGGGCACTTTCTTCGAGACTGTCCGGTGAAACCTGCCAAGAAGGCAGTAGGAGCTGCAGTTACCAAAGTTACAAACTCTGAGCAGGGAAACGACCTCGCCCGACAAGAATAGAGGTCCTCTTGCCGAGCGTAAAAACCAGTTCTGTGACCTCGCATTTCGTGATACCTATGGTCCTCATTAGCCCTGATAATCTGGATCGATTACATGCAATTGAAGCTTACGTCGACAGCGGTGCCATCGGCAATTATGTGGATCATGAAATGGTTTTGAGGATGAATCTAACTCTTTGTCCCAAGGCTGTAAAGGACGTCATTACTACGGTGGATGGTACGGAGATAGCCTCCGGGCCAGTAACGCATACCACTCAAGAAGTGACGCTAGTAAGTCAAGATGGACACCATGAGAAGATCGTGTTCGATGTGATCAAGGCTCCTCAGTTTCAGATTATTCTAGGAATACCTTGGTTAGAGAAACACAATCCTCTGATCGATTGGCGAGCAAGAACGGTCCAGTTTCCAGAATGTGTCTCTACTTGTCACCCTCCACCTGGTGTTGCACTGGCCGCAATTTCTTCAGAGACTCCCCAGTTACCTCCCGAATACCTAGAATACCAAGATGTTTTCCGGAAGGATCAGGCTAACTCTCTACCTCCTCATAGGTCTTATGACTGCCAGATAGACCTGATACCTGGATCTACTCCTCCTTGTAGTAGAATTTATGCCCTCACCGAGCCTGAGAACCTTCACCTTCGACAATACCTGGATCAATACCTGGCAAATGGGTTTATTCGTCCTTCCAAGTCCCCTGCTTCTTCAGCTTTGTTCTTCGTTCCAAAAAAGGAAGGAGACCTTAGAACTTGTATCGATTATCGCTCCCTGAACCAGATCACCGTTAAGAATAGATATCCGTTACCTTTGATCCCTGAACTCCTGGACCAAGTCAGAAAAGCATGCATATATACAAAGCTGGATCTTAGAGGAGGTTACCACTTGGTACGAGTAAAAGAGGGCGATGAATGGAAGACGGCCTTCCGCACCAAGTATGGGCTATTTGAATATCAGGTCATGCCCTTCGGACTTTGCAATGCCCCGGCCGCCTTTCAATATTTTATGAACGATGTGCTCAGAGAGCTCATAGATGTATGTGTTGTTGTTTACATTGACGACATCCTCGTTTATTCTTCATCGAAATCTGAACATCGGAAACACGTGAAAATGGTCCTCGAAAGATTGCGTCAACACAAACTTTTCGCTAAGTTGGAAAAATGTGTTTTCAACGTGACTGAAGTTGAATTCTTGGGATTCATATTATCACCTGGCGGGGTGCGTATGGATTCAAAGAAGGTCGATGCAGTTCTCAAATGGCCATCACCATCCTCCGTAAAAGGTGTGCAAAGCATGTTAGGCTTCGCTAACTTTTACCGCAGGTTTATCCCCGAGTTCTCTCGAATAGTCCAGCCCATCACTGCCTTGTTAAAGAAAAACAAACGTTTTGAATGGTCTACCGAGGCGGAACAAGCTTTCCAGGATTTGAAGACTAAATTTATCTCTGCACCAATCTTAAAACACCCTCGCCCCGAACTCCCCTACATCGTGGAAACTGATGCTTCAAGCCTTGCCATGGGGGCAGTTCTATCACAAAAGGACCCGGTAACCAATCAGTTGCATCCCGTGGCATTTTGGTCCCGCAAATTCTCGCCTCCTGAAGTCAATTACACGATTACTGACAAGGAACTTCTGGCTATCAAGTCTGCCTTTAAGGCTTGGCGGCATTATCTGCTGGGGGCCCGACACACCGTTACTGTGATTACAGATCACCGAAACCTGCAATATTTGAAAACCGCAAAAGCCCAATCCTCTAGACAACTCCGTTGGGCATTATTCTTTGCCGAGTTTGACTTCATAATTACCTATCGACCAGGTACAAAGAACGGTAAAGCCGATGCCCTTTCTCGGATGGGAGTGGAAGAACACTTGATCAACCCTAAACCTGTACCAATCATTCCCGAACAAAGAATTCTGGGTGTAATCGCCACAGAATCCATAGAGGAAGTTAAGGATAAAGCCAGGCAACTTGTAACTCCAGCAGATATACAGAATTGGCATCTGCAGGGAAAGGACTTTGCAGTAAAGGACAACTTATTGTATTTCCAAGAACGATTATACCTACCCAGCACAGATTTACAGAAAAAAGTAATCTCTTGTTATCACGACTCTTTAATGGAAGGTCAGCCCGGTATAGCCAAGACCTCAGAAAAGATCAAGCGCTACTTCTGGTGGCCGTCTTGGAAAAAAGATATCAGAGACTTTATAATGTCCTGTGGAGTATGCGCCCAAAACAAGAGTCAAAAGGAAAGACCAGCAGGCCTATTACGCCCTATTGACATCCCACCTCGCCCTTGGCATACGCTTTCTATGGACTTCATCACCGATCTACCTCCATGCTCCAGATACAATACGATTCTAGTAATCGTGGACTTATTCTCCAAGATGGCGCATTTCATTCCGCTCAAAGGCTTGCCAACAGCAGCAACTCTGGCCCGAGAATTTCTCGAAAACATCGTCCGACTGCACGGTTTTCCTTCGGTTCTAATTTCGGATCGAGGTAGTCAATTTATTTCTCATTTTTGGCGAAGTTGCTGTCGGTCGGCTCAAATTGATGTGAGACTATCGACCAGTCACCATCCTCAGACCGACGGACAAACCGAGAGGACCAATCAAACTCTGGAACAGTATTTACGCTGCATGCTGCAACAAACTGAAAAAACTTGGAAAGATATCCTTTGGATAGCCGAGTATGCCTACAATAACTCTGTCCACTCGGGAACTGGGAAAACCCTGTTTTTTCTTTTGTACGGCAGTCACCCTCGAACCTCGGAGTTGGATCCCCTCCAAGATCTTGAAACACCAGCAGTAGACTACCTGCATTCTACAATCACCCAAGCCTTTAAGGAAGCTGTTTCTCACCTTCAAAGGGCTAAAGAACAATACAAGAAAGGAGCAGATCAACATCGGAAGGAAGCCCCTCACTATCAAGAAGGGGATCAAGTCTGGTTATCCACCAAATATCTATCTCTAAAAGGGCCACGCACATTCAACCCAAGATACCTTGGTCCCTATTCCATCACTACCATAGTAAACCCAGTAGCGGTCAAGTTGGACTTGCCCCCGCACATGAAGATACATCCGGTCTTCCACGTCTCTCTATTAAAACCCGTGCAACCTCAAACCCGACTAACCAAATCTCCAAAACCTATCCTAGTGGATGGAGAACTCGAGTTTGAAGTCAAAAGCATTCTGGACTCCAAGATCTCCAAATCTAAACTATTCTACCTAATTGACTGGAAAGGCTACGGCCCCCAAGAGAGATCCTGGGAACCTGCTGAATATGTCCACGCTCCTCGCCTAATCAAAAGATTTCACCGAACATTTCCTGACAAGCCAAAACCCCCGGAGAAGCCCGGTTTGGGAGGGGCCTTGAGGGGGGGTACTGTCATGATCTCTGCTTCCAAAAGGTCAGGGTTTTCCCAACTCCCTTGGAAGCAGATCCATAACCCAGGTTCCGAGTGCCAACCAGTCCCATTTGGGACCTTTTGGACCCAGTCCTGGCGCCAGTGGCACCAGGCTCATAAATATGCCCAGTCCCAGAGCTGGAAGCGCCGGGCTCATAATGCTTGGGTGGACTTACCTGCAGCAGACCATGCTGCTTACTTGCCTGCCAGTTGAGCCTCTGATCCTCTTCTGTTTGGAACTACTTTTCCTGTTGGGTGGGGCTGGAGCCACTCCCTAGATTTAGAACACTGGAACTCTTCTGGAAGGCAGGAACTCTTTTCTTACCAGGAACTCTTTTCTTACTTAGGCGTGGCTGTGGAAGGAGACACCTAAGCACTACAGGAGGCTATTTAAACCACACCCGGTGGATGAATCTTGCTTTGCGTTATTCTGCACCCTCTGCAGCAGGACGCTCATCGTGTCTTCTGCATCCAGTCCTGGGCCTAAGGAAAAAGGCTTACCATCCTAAATCCAGTCTTCAGCAACACCTATAAAGACAAGAAAGAACAGGTTAGCATTCCGGCATCTGAAAGGCAAAGGCTTACCATCCTGAATCCAGTCTTCAGCAACACCTATAAAGACAAGAAAGAACAGGTTAGCATTCCGGCATCGGAAAGGCAAAGGCTTACCTACTCTTCGTGCGCTCCGGAGGTCTTCATACTGCATTCCGGCATCTGAAAGACAAAAGCTTACCAACTCTTCGCACGCTCCGGAGGGCTTCGGCGCTGCATCCGCATCTGAAAGACAAAACAAGGTGCGTTTAAAGACATTGGGGAACTTTAATACTCACGCGCCATTACTCCTTTCCACATCTAATCCAGTGGGTATTCCGGCACCCTGCAGCCGCTCCGAACTCGTACCTGCAAAATAAAAAGACAGTTAGAGCGCATCGTGAAGCAGGCAACAAGCGCTTACTCACGTGCTTCCAGGCGCTTCTATTCATCACACGGGCTCCATCTTCAACTCACTTCAGCCCGTCATCCGCCATCGCCGGAACCCTGCAAAACAAGAGACATCATTACTAAAGACTTTAAAAAGACATTTGAATGACTCGAAACTTACCGTTCGTGCAGTAAACGACGGACAGCAGTCCTCTGAAGTCAAGAGGCCTGCACTACCTATCCAGTGAAGAAACTGGCTACAGCACCCTGCCCCGAGGCAGATGGAGAGCTCGGCATTCACTTACCTAAGGTGAGAGCGTTAACCTTTGGGGTCTACAGGAGAGGAGAAGAGGAAAGAGATAGGGACACCCCAATAACCCCAGTTCATTAACCCCATATTTTCTATCTGCAGACATCTTACTCTACACGTCAGGCATACAGTGCACAGAGGTCCAGCCCAAAGAGCCAACCGGGTGCTACACATCACCTTTGAAGATACGGTAGTCGCCCAGTCAAGACCGGCGCCTCTGCGAGAATCAGGTGAGCGTTACAGCTAGTGGTAGTGTGCCCGTTATCACGATGGATTGAAGCAGGTCCATCCAAACATCCTGATGCCAATTGTGGAGCGAGATTCATAGTTCGAGAAGTCTTCCCTAGATGGGGAGTATGTGAGGTGCTGAGATCAGATAATGGCACTCATTTTGTGAATGAAGTATTTGAACAAATCAGCGTATTGCTTGGCATAAAGGATAGATTTTCTTCTGCTTATCATCCACAAGGAAATGGAATTTGTGAGAGGCTCAATGGCCTATTAAAAGAAAGAATTGCCAATCTAAAATTGAAACTGAAAAAGGGGTGGCTGCATTGCCTGCCTCTTGTGCTATACATGCTTAGAAACCAACCTGGCTCAGACACCACCTCAAACTCCACAAATGAGTTACTGGAAGGTGAATGAGAATGCCTTTAACTCCTCCATCAAGGATTAGGAGTAATGCCCAGACAATTGCAGAATTATTAGGAACTGAACTGCAAGAATATTTAACATGCATGACCACAAGCATCTCTGTCATTTCAGACCAAGTCAAGCGGACGGGTGTCGGGTTAAAATGACAGATGGAGACCAGTCATCAACTCAAATGCAAGAACTATCTATACCAAAGGTCTTTCCCAGAGACCAGGTACTGATCTGTAACTTTACCAGGAAGTGGCACCAGCCCAAATTTGGTGGCCCGTTAATTGTGGAAACTACCACACCATCACCTATCAAAGTTATAGGAAGAAGAGCTTGGATTCATCAAGGAGACATGAACATCTATACTGGAGAGCCTCCTGCACCCCCAACCCATTCGGAAGCAAGTCAAGAAGAAGCAGTTCAGCACGTGCATACAAGATTGATGACGAGGAAGAAGAATACAGAGACTATCCAAGGACAGACAAATTTGGACTGTGGCTTTCCTGGAAAGCATTCTTTGCATTTGCTACAGCAGAGAGTGGAACAAATCATTGTTCTTAAGCCACAGAGAGGTGTTTACACTTGATTTTGAACTGTAAAAGCAGGAGTAGAGCAATCCCAGACTTGGATTTCTTGTTTGATGACTCGAAAAGGGAGCAGTTCCCGGACTCTTTCCAAACAGAGTTTCTTTTCAAAGGATTCTATGGTCCTCATTGATGTGGATGTGCACAGACTACTTCTTGCTGTCTTCATTTTCATACTCAGAGTTTACCCTGTTCTTGTTGACCGTTGTGGTGACATTCAGACTTTTCTCTAAGATCTTAAGAATGTTCCAGCGATTAGATGACTTTTGGCAGCAATTCTAAATAAGATCAGACTATTGCCTGAATGTTTTTCTGAACATGCATATTGTTCTACTTGATGAATACTTTCATAGACTACTTGTATTGACTGTTTATCTTTTGGTTCACAAACATCCTCAGCTTGTTGGATGGTGCACAAGTACATGTGCATTTCTGAGGGATCCCAGAAATTGACCTGCAACACATTGGTTGATACGTGAACTTTGCAAACAAGCACTTTCATCACGTGGTGCATCTTTGTGAACAGACCAAATGATCCTGTCTAATAATGATTCCCATAAACTATGTGGTATAGACTTCCACTTTTTGATTGAACAGAACCCACACCTTGTTGGTAGGCAAACTGAAGTTCGTACATTTCTGAGAGACCCGAAGAATCAGCTTGCCCTTAATCATTTGCTAGATGACATTATGGAACAGATTCATCATTTGTACAATGTTTCTTTATGAACTGGTGAATGGTGTTGTTACAGGAAGATGTCCATCATTTAGTGGCATTAATCTTCTACTATCTACTCGAAGCACATCCCTACCTCATTTGGCGAAATGACAACACATTCATCTTCAACAAGAACCCAATAATCATCAAATAATCAGCCAGTTGCTTGTGGAACTTGTGGAAAAGATACAGCATCAGATACATATTATTAGAGAGAGACAACAGAAGTCTCCCGTAATCACTCCTACACCAGTAGTACATGTAAAAACACCAGTTGTACTGAGTAAGGTTCCTATGATCTCTTCAGTAAGAAAGAGTTTTACTGAGATAATGCATGATATATTCATTGAGCCACATGTGGCAAGGAGGAGACCTAAGATATATGCACCAGAGGATGATTATGAATTGAATAATTATCTAGACAGCACAGAAAACTTAGAAAACAATATTTGGTATCAGTGCATGAAAGGGGTGGGTAAGAGGACGTCTAAGGAGGACTGTTAGGTATGTGCACTCCTGCCTTATAGTATGGAAAAATCCAGGGTCTCCAAAGCCCTTCAAATAGATGTCCTAACAGCACACTGCCTATCTTACATAGCACTCTGTCGAACAAGAGGCCAGTTTATGAGTCGAACAACATGCTTAAAATGAGCAACTGAATGGACAGTGCCAGAAGAAGATGATTATGTCCAAGATACAAAGACGAGGCTAAGAGCTCATACCAAGAATCATGTGATCATATACGAGATGCCTGAAATAAAAGGAGCTGGAATCAGATGGGAAGTAAACAGAAGACGGGAGAGCCTGTCATGCCTGCGCCATGGGCGCATCCATTTACGCTCAATATGGACTATTTGTTTATCATTTATTTACAACAGACTCTTGGATCCATCTATATTTACTTTGGGAACTTTATTTCCCATTTGCGAGACTTTGGTGCCTTATTATTTTTGCCAACAAACTACGCATACCATAATGCACTTGGCTACAAGCATCGATTCCTGGCTGTTCCTATTGGTCATCAGAGGAACTACACCCCCCAGAAGCCCTAGGGATTTGCTCTGCTTCCACCAGCCCAGGAACAGAAAGGGAGGTGGCCGATTGCCTGCAGGTGTGCTTAGCCAGGTGCAACCAATTAGCCTGCCTCTGTGCTGGGCTAAGCAGTATAAAAGGCTGCTGCCTGCAGTGGCTCAGCCTCTTGCATCTGAGAGTCCTTCCTCCACCTTTCGCGTCATCTTACGGATCGTGTATGCTGTTTACCTTCACTCCTGCTTGGACCCTGCCTTGTTGCTTGCTCCACCCTGCTGCCTCCAGCCATAGCCTTCCAGGCTCCCTGCCTCACAGCCCTGCTCCTCTGGGCTCTCCACACTGCAGCTGATCACGCTCCGCTGCCTTCCAGCCTCCGCCCTTGCCCTGCCGGGCTCTCCACATTGCAGCCGATCACGCTCTGCTGCCTTCCAGCCTGCGCCCTTGCCCTGCCGGGCTCTCCACATTGCAGCCGATCACGCTCTGCTGCCTTCCAGCCTCCGCCCTTGTCCTGCCGGGCTCTCCACATTGCAGCTGATCACGCTCTGCTGCCTTCCAGCCTCCGCCCTTGCCCTGCCGGGCTCTCCACATTGCAGCCGATCATGCTCTGCTGCCTTCCAGCCTCCGCCCTTGCCCTGCCGGGCTCTCCACATTGCAGCCGATCACGCTCTGCTGCCTTCCAGCCTCCGCCCTTGCCCTGCGGGCTCTCTACATTGCAGCTGATCACGCTCTGCTGCTTTCCAGCCTCAGCCTTTGTCCTCTGGGCTCCCTGCTCTGCAGCCTGCCTCACTCCGGCTGCCTTCAGCCCTTGTCTTCTGGGCTCCCTGCTCTGCAGCCTGCCTCACTCCGGCTGCCTTAGCCCTTGTCCTCTGGGCTCCCTGCTCTGCAGCCTACCTCACTCTGGCTACCTACAGCCCTTGTCCTCTGGGCCTTCCTACTTTCCAGCTTATCACGCTCCGCTGCCTACTACCTACCTTTTCCGCTGGGTTCTCGGCCTAGCAGCCCTCTACAGTCGTCTGCTACCTTCTACGTTCAGCGGCCCTGTCCCTCAGGGTTCACTCCTTACTGCCCGGCCCTTATGGGATCCTTGCCGTGCAGTCTGCTTTACTCTGCTGCCCTAAGCCCTTTTCCTCTGGGCTTTCTACCTTACAGTCCTACTCCTGTGGGCTTACTCATTGCTTTCCTGCTCCTCTGAGCTCTCAACCTTGTTCCTTACTGTCCTCTGCTATCCTATCCTGTTACACGACTTTCCCTTCATTTCCTTCTGCTAGTTTGCTATCACCTCCTTTCCTGGATTTGTCTGCAGTATCTTCTCTTGTACTGTTTGTAGACCCTTTTGTACAGAGCTTGTCTGTTGGTTCCCATCAGTCAACCTCTGCCCCTTCCCTTGTCTCGTTTCTACATTACAGACACCCATAGCTGCTGTTCCAAGTCATGAGCAAACAGCGTGGGCCTCTGTTATAGCAAACTGTGCAGAAGGCTAGAGTATTTCCAAGGTTCGTGGAATACTCTTTTCCTATATCTGCATACACCCCAAGAGGTTATTCATTCTGTATCTTTTCCCTTGCTACTCTTGCCTACTCTTCATTCTCTTTCCTTTCCGCTGTGTGTGTTCTTATCTGTCCACTTTATTTGGCACAACCACCCAAACCCTTTCCGGGTGTCCTGTGCCACTCTTAATAGAGTGCCATCCCTGACAGAATGCAAGAGCCAAAGATTTCTTGTTCCATAGGCCGGAAAGGCACACACAGAACAAAGATGCTTTCCTTTCGGGTTAAGAAACCTTTGCATAAACCTATGGTTTCCCTAAAGACAGCAAACAAGAACCTTAGTCTAAAGGACAGTCTCGCCTTAGTAAACAAAGATTTACAAGCATGGTACTATACTCACTGGCTAGCTGACCCTTCTTCCATGTACAATTATTATGACATTTCCGACTATGACCCGCAGTCCTTATCTGTTGCAGAGCTACAGCAAGATAATGAATTCTTACAGATCTTGTTAAACCAAACAGTGAAAAACACTCCTGCGTCTTCTGACAAGCCTTCTAACACCGCAACAGACAAGGATATAGCACTCATTGTGGGAGACTCTAAACCAGAATACGCTGTTGCCAGAGTGATATGCGCAAGATCAGCTTGGCAAGCTCCCCAGAATGCTGGAAATCCTTATTTGACAGGACAAGGCAGTCATTATCCTGAGGTTTGTGCATCTGGTCCTGGGTACAAAAGACCTATACTAACCATCGGTTGTCTTAATGCTTCCACAGTATCTACTAACCACAATAACCCTAAGGTCAGTCTTCCCATTGCTACAACCGAATTTTCTGCCACACCAGCTTCTGAAGCTTTAGATCAAGCTAATGATACTTACCTGCTACACGAACAACTCCTACGCCTTAAAAGAAAGACCGAAGACCTCTATAATGACTTTGTTTATTTGCATTATAAGAATCTTATGAAGGGACACAAGTCACCAGACCATCTGACACTATGCCCAACACCTGACATCTTATCTTTAGAGATCGACATGATAAGGCCTGGAATTGACATGCAGAAAAGTATACAGACCTATACCAAGCGTATGGAAGACCTAAATATAGCATATGTATCCCTTCTAAAGACTGACACAGCTCTTTCACCTTCCAGCCACAGAAACTCAGGTTGTTGTACTGACAGAAAAGAATGAACTCCTCTGGTGGGTCAAATCACTCACACAGCCATTACACCACAAAACAAGGGTGGTCTTTTGATTGGAAATCCCTCTGAGTCAAAGGATGGTTCCGCCCTCACCCTTGCCTATTGTCCAGTACTCACACTTACAACCTCTTCTGAAATGACAACGGCAGCTGAAGAGACTGGTGCAATTCACACCGAGCATGCTGAGTTGGCAAGCGGGGCTTGCCAAAGTGTGGCTGTGCTATCAGACAACACTCTTGAGCAATCAACATCTTCAGTTTCTTCGATACCCCCTGAATCACCAGTAGTTGTGGTACCCGAACTACCAGTAGTTGCAACACCTGAACTGTCTGTAGCTACTACAGCACCCGAACTTCCAACTGCAATTCATGATCTTCCTGCTGCTGTGGTTCCTAAACTCCCTGCCACATTTGAGACTCCTCATGTCCCTGCTGCAAATCTTGAGGTTGCTATAGCTACTGTGATTCCTGAAGCTACTGCTAATTCTGATGCTCCCGATGCCCAGATTTCTACTTCCTTCGCACCTGTGCTCGCTGCAGCGGAATCCTCTGCTTCACAACCTGATCCCTCAGCACCTTCTCTTCCTGATCCTACATCCGCCATGCTAACTGTTGCAAAGTCAGCGAAGGGTTTCCCTGTTAAGACTACTGCTCCAGTTGTTCCTACTGGTGTATCTATAGCACTAAGACTGCCAGACTCTACTCTACCAGTCTCAGGTGTGTTCCAGCCCGCTGGTTCTCTCATGACACCCACACACCCAGTTGCTACAGCCTTGATACTCTCTACAGCCATTCAAGATCTCACTGCTGCTGTAACCTCTGAACTGTCTACTTATCATGGGAAAACCGCCGCTGTGACTCCTGAACTCTCTGCGGCTAACCCTAACGTTGTCATTGCTACTCCGATGTCTTGGAAAACCTTCCTAAAGCTACCAACTCTGCTGTACCTATGGCTTGACTTTCCAGCACCATACGGTTGCCAGTCAAAGTAAAATCTATCATGGAGCCTGCAGCAGTTTTTCGCAGTTCCTCTCTTCATGCACACACAGTTAGGGTCTGTGTTCCAAAGACTTCGTCTATTCTGATTTCTACATCAAAAGTTCAGAACATTGGTACTATCTCCGTCATTCAAGACTCTCACCTTGCAACCCGTTTCTGGTGCTTCATGATGTGCCTTTTTGGATTAAGACTCTTGTACGGTGTGACAGACATTCTTCCTATAGGTCGGTCTTCAGGGAGCCTGGAGAGGGGCCTGGAGAGGGGCATACTGTCATGCCTGCGCCATGGGCGCATCCATTTACGCTCAATATGGACTATTTGTTTATCATTTATTTACAACAGACTCTTGGATCCATCTATATTTACTTTGGGAACTTTATTTCCCATTTGCGAGACTTTGGTGCCTTATTATTTTTGCCAACAAACTACGCATACCATAATGCACTTGGCTACAAGCATCGATTCCTGGCTGTTCCTATTGGTCATCAGAGGAACTACACCCCCCAGAAGCCCTAGGGATTTGCTCTGCTTCCACCAGCCCAGGAACAGAAAGGGAGGTGGCCGATTGCCTGCAGGTGTGCTTAGCCAGGTGCAACCAATTAGCCTGCCTCTATGCTGGGCTAGGCAGTATAAAAGGCTGCTGCCTGCAGTGGCTCAGCCTCTTGCATCTGAGAGTCCTTCCTCCACCTTTCGCGTCATCCTACGGATCTTGTATGCTGTCTACCTTCACTCCTGCTTGGACCCTGCCTTGTTGCTTGCTCCACCCTGCTGCCTCCAGCCATAGCCTTCCAGGCTCCCTGCCTCACAGCCCTGCTCCTCTGGGCTCGCCACACTGCAGCTGATCACGCTCCGCTGCCTTCCAGCCTCCGCCCTTGCCCTGCCGGGCTCTCCACATTGCAGCCGATCACGCTCTGCTGCCTTCCAGCCTCCGCCCTTGCCCTGCCGTGCTCTCCACATTGCAGCCGATCACGCTCTGCTGCCTTCCAGCCTCCGCCCTTGCCCTGCCGGGCTCTCCACATTGCAGCCGATCACGCTCTGCTGCCTTCCAGCCTCCGCCCTTGCCCTGCCGGGAACTCCACATTGCAGCCGATCACGCTCTTCTGCCTTCCAGCTTCCGCCCTTGCCCTGCCGGGCTCTCCACATTGCAGCCGATCACGCTCTGCTGCCTTCCAGCCTCCGCCCTTGCCCTGCGGGCTCTCTACATTGCAGCTGATCACGCTCTGCTGCTTTCCAGCCTCAGCCCTTGTCCTCTGGGCTCCCTGCTCTGCAGCCTGCCTCACTCCGGCTGCCTTCAGCCCTTGTCTTCTGGGCTCCCTGCTCTGCAGCCTGCCTCACTCCGGCTGCCTTAGCCCTTGTCCTCTGGGCTCCCTGCTCTGCAGCCTACCTCACTCTGGCTACCTACAGCCCTTGTCCTCTGGGCCTTCCTACTTTGCAGCTTATCACGCTCCGCTGCCTACTACCTACCTTTTCCGCTGGGTTCTCGGCGTAGCAGCCCTCTACAGTCCTCTGCTACCTTCTACGTTCAGCGGCTCTGTCCCTCAGGGTTCACTCCTTACTGCCCAGCCCTTATGGGATCCTTGCCGTGCAGTCTGCTTTACTCTGCTGCCCTAAGCCCTTTTCATCTGGGCTTTCTACCTTACAGTCCTACTCCTGTGGGCTTACTCATTGCTTTCCTGCTCCTCTGAGCTCTCAACCTTGTTCCTTACTGTCCTCTGCTATCCTATCCTGTTACACGACTTTCCCTTCATTTCCTTCTGCTAGTTTGCTATCACCTCCTTTCCTGGATTTGTCTGTAGTATCTTCTTTTGTACTGTTTGTAGACCCTTTTATACAGAGCTTGTCTGTTGGTTCCCATCAGTCAACCTCTGCCTCTTCCCTTGTCTCGTTTCTACATTACAGACACCCATAGCTGCTGTTCCAAGTCATGAGCAAACAGCGTGGGCCTGTTATAGCAAACTGTGCAGAAGGCTAGAGTATTTCCAAGGTTCGTGGAATACTCTTTTCCTATACCTGCATACACCCCAAGAGGGTATTCATTCTGTATCTTTTCCCTTGCTACTCTTGCCTACTCTTCGTTCTCTTTCCTTTCCGCTGTGTGTGTTCTTATCTGTCCACTTTATTTGGCACAACCACCCAAACCCTTTCTGGGTGTCCTGTGCCACTCTTAATAGAGTGCCATCCCTGACAGAGCCCAGGAAAAACAAAAGAAGAAATCCGAAGATGGGTGGAAAGAGGCCAAATGCAAATCCGGGGTTCAGTACCATCTCCAGACAGTTGGCAAGAAGGTGTGGTAATATGTAGAGCCTGTGTATTAATGGAAGACTACCAGCCAACTGTTGACAATGTGGAAAGGCTGTGTAAACCTATATGGTTGGAACTTGCTAAACTACTGACGTGGGTTGAAAATAAAGGAGGACCAGTGCAGATAGTGCTCATGCAAAGTGCAAAACTGTGCTTCAGAAATAATGGCACAAGAAAATTTGGAGAGAATCAGAACTGTAGACAAATCTTTGATGCACAAGGAATGAATTTTGGGACAGCAGTGATAATGGATCACTACTGAGCTTGTGGATACAGAGCTTATATGATGCTGCCCCAGGATTGGGAAGGGCTGTGTTCTATAGTGAATGTCCATATTCCAGCATTGGTGATTCCGAAAAGTGATCTGAACATTGGTGAATTCCCAAAAGCAGATACACATTTAAGGAAGAAGAGGTCTACAGAACTTTTGAGCATGCTGAAAAAGGAGAATTATTTCTCAGCAAAATCAATAGAAGCTTTTGATTCAATTCCATATGAACACAGACTGTTTAGCAAGACCTTGTCAATATTTACGATAATCTTCATGGCCAGGATCCAGACAGAAGCAAATACTAAATGGCTGAAGATTACCAGATGGGAGCTCCTGCAGACAATCAACACTACTATAAAATGATTCAATGAAATCAAGGAAGAACTGAGAACCATAAGACTGATGACTTTTTATAACAGATATGTCTTGGACATGATTACAGCTATGGAGGGAGCTGTTTGTGCCAAAATTGGAGGATCATGTTGCACACTTATAACTTCTCATGATGACGAGAATGGCACCTTGACAAAGGCCATATCCATGTTGAAAAACCTACATGTCCAGATGATTGATGAAGTAGAAAACACTGCTGATGACAGTTGGTTTGGAGCAGTTTTCTCATGGGTTCCACAATGGATGGCAGGCATGTTCAAGTTTCTTGGGGCCCTGTTGGTGATGATCATGCCTGGATTCTATCTGATCAGAATAATAATCTCACAGTGCAAGAAGACTGTGAAGAAAGCTGTAGGAATGAAGATTATGATTTATGTTGAATCAGGATGGAAGACCAAAGAATTGACAGATGAAGAGATCAGAGACTACGTGAAAGCCAGCATACATGCACCTGAAGGTACAAAGTTCCTATATTGCAGACATCGGAAGAAGTATGTAGGAAGATGGATTTACTGTAGTCCTACACTGCACCCTTATGACATGGAGCATTGATAAACACATGAAACAGCAGGAGGTTTGAAAGGAGTCGTGAAGATTTGGGTCCCAAGGAAACAGTTTTCAGACGAGGATGTCTTGATGTAAAGGTGGATAAAGAAGTGGTCGATGAATCACCCAGAGGGGGGTGTTTTGAGGTACAGTCAGATATCCTTGCTCCAAGGTCCACCCCTATGTTTCCTATATGTTGGGAACCAGAGTTGACCACATGTGCAGTTCCAGTCACTGTACCAATACCGCAGAGAACCTTCGAGACAAGATATCCATTAAGGAAACCCCTATCTAAATGGGTAGAGACATGGCACTCTTTTGGGTGAACCTGAATAAATGTTCATTTGAACACAGAAAGGAGTCTGATGATGTCACACGAAAGGGAGTTGACATATCCAGAAGCTGGATGAAGAGAAGAAACATAACAAGTATTCTCTAAAAGACTTAAAAAAATAGACGCTACAGATGAGAAACTTTTCAGGCTCGAGATTAAGATGCTCAGTCTACAGAAACACTGAAGAAAATGTAAATCAGTTTACACATGTACAGTTACTGGAAACACAAGTAGGGAAAAGTATTCAAAAGGCGGGTTTCATAGTCAATTAGATTGTAGCAATGACCCAATGTATATACATAGGAATGTATATGACCTGGATGTTCCAAAATGCACTTTTAGCAGGCCTGGAAATTACTGATGGCATGGCACGTTTCAGAGACGATGGGGCAGGCACTGAACCAAGGGAAAAGACCACAGTGTAACTGATGCCTGTCAAGAAAAATACAACAAATGTGAGAAAGGAAGACACTCTTGTTTGAAGCAGTATGAAAAAACAGTAAATTCTTCCACAGGTCATCATTTAAAGGGATCAAATATTCCAAAAAGGCTTGAAAAGAGTGGTCTTCAAGTAACATGAGTAAAATTGAAATGGCTTAGGTCAGGCTGTACCGAAACTAAAAGACACAGTGAAGCTATCCTCCCTTTATTTCCCAGATTAAGTCCATAGCTACAAGGCCAAGTTCAAAAGCTAATTGTCTGAACAAACTGGAGGAGTGTTGACAGATAGTGGGTTCATTGGAGGGGAGGCATGATCACACCGAGCTGCCATGCACCTGTAATGATAGCCTGCGTGCTGCTAGTGTCATGAACCGGGCTCTTACCTATGATCACACACACAGTGTCAGCAATAACTATTCCGATTCAGGGATGAAGCGAAAGAGAGGCGTTTCATGTTCTGGGGAAGAGCATCACACAGCCCTTTTACTCCCAACAATGCCTTACCTATGCCCCCATCGAGTATTTATTACAGGACGCTCCCGAATGTTGGCGCATTGGAGGTTGCCATTGGGACGCTGGCGACCTCTCCACTCGACACGTCACTCAGTGCGAGTCAACAGGGTCATGTGATTACAGGCATTTAAAGGCCAAGCAGTTTTGCAGCAGTGCTTCTGGTTTGCACTATGGCTACTTGTTGCATCGTGTTACTTTGAATCAGTGCTCTGCTTTTTGGATCCCTGCTTTGTCCCTGAATTGCTCGTGCTTTTACCCTCTTGCTGATTGATTTCTCATTACCGACTTTGCCTTCACTCCCAACCCCCATCTGCCTTCCGATTTCGCATTTTTTGGATTTCCTGGTAATGGACTCAGACTGTTTAAAGGATTGAACTGCGCCTGACGTTTTTACCTTACTGCCCATCAAGTTTTCAACCACTTTTGTTTGTTTTTGTCTTCTGGTTTTCCACCTGCGAATCCAGTTCCTTTACACGCACAGACTAGAGACTTCTGTGGTGTGTTTTGGCTGGGGAATGCTAGGTGTCAACATGCCTTCGGGTTCCGGTGGCCGAAGGCGGACTAGAGACAGGGCCACCTTAGTCCTAGGTGTCCTCATGCCGGCGGTATAGGATTTACCCTCTGGATTACCTTGGACTGCTAGAGCGAACTTTTGCAAACTACAAAAGAACTACAGACTGTTACCATTCTACTTTCGAAACAACTGTAAGCCTGGTTCCTTGTACTTTTCTTTTTCCTTGTCTCTGACTCTCTAGTTACCTAGTCGCCTATACTGAACATCCTGGTTTGTCCTAGGCTTGCCATAGATCTGTAGAAGACCTTATTCTTCTTACGTGCCATATTTGGGTTGCTTTAAGCCAGCGATCACACTTTGCATGTTCCATATTGGAGTTGCTGCAAGGTTAGTTCCCTTTTGACATTGCTCCACAAATTGTTGCCTGTGTTACGGCATGCACTGACATTGTTCTCTCTATCCTCTGCGGCCCGCGGTCATAGTCTGGTGTTCCATCTTCTTGTTAATAGATCCCTTTGAGTGTACTATTGTTTTTTCTCACTCAAAGGGGGACATTACCAGGAAAAATTAATCGGCTACACTACGTAGTCAAAGTCCAGAGCTAACAGATTCTGACAGCTAGCGTGAGGAATATTCCAGAACGGTACAAGGGTGCCAAACCAATCATAATGGGCTGCATAATGAAGAGCCCTGTAGTATGAAGACTCAATGAATCATTGTGTATTTAGTGACGACAATAGTGACCAGTTATTGGGGGTGGGTTCTGATGCCCACCTGACTTAAGTACCCAATCATAACCTGTGGCTATACAGAACATATACTTAGATGTTCACAGAGAGCCAATCACGGGTGCCCATACATTTTGTAGCTTGCCACGTAATATGACATCAGCAGTGACACATTTTTGTTATAAAAGAACTGTTTTTTGATAAAAGCTTTGAGATCGAGCTGTACGGTGTCGGATGATGCCCGTTGTACTTCCTGTTTTAGATAATTGATGTTAAAACAGAAAAGCACTTTGCCAAACTTCCTGAGTCATTTTGATTATTGATGTCTGAGTAACTTCTGCATCCCCATCCACCTCTGAGTATTGCTACCTCGTTTTAAAGGGCTCTTGGGAATAAGAGTTCACACTTCTAACCAGAAGTTATATTTATGCAGAGGTGCAGTACCATATATGGCACATGACATGGTGTTGGTGCATAGTGACATATCTCCTTCCAGAAAAAGGTGGTATATACAATTCCAAAACCCACAAACTGCCAAACAGGTGAGAGGTTTTATCGGTATGGTAGGCAATTGTAGACAATGTACCTTAGGTAATGCAGGGATAGCAACACCATCACAACTCTAAATGAAGGGCAATACTTTAGAGCCCATTCAAAGATCAAAGAAACAATTGAGGTTGTTAAAAGGAAGTTAGCTGAAGCACCAGCCTTAAGGTTGCCTGATTATAACAAAAGATTTACATTTCTTGCCATTAAAATATGAGTGCATTGGGTGTGGACAAGCACGTGACCATCATCAGAGTCCAATTGCTTATTATAGTAAAGAACTAGATCCAGTAGCAGCAGACACGCCTCCTTGCTTCACTCACTTGTGTCTGCGTCCATGGCAGTGCAACAGTGTGAAAACATTGCTTTGCCTCTTTTGAAGACTTTCTTCTCTTAAAGCAGTGTACGCTGGTAGCTACTGGGGATAGTTCGGAACCTCGCATGGCTAATGACTACTTTTGAAGTGAATTACTGGCCCTGGGGTAAGCTTTCAGGATTAAATATATAGTTACTTGCCAATGAGGGACCTATGGGTTAGGAGGAAGTCAGGACTGTGGAGCGGAACTTCTCCTGGTATTTCTCCCTAAGCCAGATAAGAGCCAACCAGGACAAATTCCAAATCCATGTGAAGCTCTTAGGAATTGAATTTCCAAGGCCTTGTGCCTGTGAGAGACTGCAGCAAAACGGCAATCAATAACGTCGGCCTCTGCTGTCCAATCCTGTCACACGCACCAACAGTTCCCAATGTGTTAACCTGTCCTGAATTACTGCCTTCATATGACTGGCCTTTTCTCGCTTTTCTATTTTGTTTTATAGATAATGGTTGGGATATGGATAGGTAATTTCTTTACATGGAGATAGCAATGTTAGCATAAAGGTGGTAAATGTTGCAGGCCAACAAACGTATTGTGGGGTGATTCATCAGAGGGTGAATATCACACAGGGATCTGACACAGTGGCAGGTAAAGGAAGATGCAATGTAAGTGAACAGGAGATAGAAATGAACAAGGTATTGAATCAGACTAAGGAGTTATTTCGATTTTTGATAACGCGTTTGAATCCAATTAATATTAGAGTGACTAATATGATGTGTTCAAAATAATCACAGGTAATTTGGCAGCAAAGGGTGGTATTAAAAACAAGTCATGCTCAGTAATACAGCAGTCAGTGTAGCAAGCTTTTGCAGTCTCTGATTTCCAGAAAGCAACTAAACTGTTTACTCAGTCATTATGGTACAATGCAGTTAGTGAAATAGATATGTCATTGTGAATGCATCTATGAGAAGATGTTACCTTTTTAACTTTATCTACCTTTCAGTTTACTACTCAATTCCAAAATTGTTCAGGAGGACCAGCTATCAGGATGGAGCAACCGAAGGAAATGTTCTTTAATAGATTAATAGAGTTGTTAGATAGCGTGGGGGATGGAGCAAATACAGCCTTTCAGTGTGGATTGTGCATAAGGAGCATTCTTTTTATAATCATCATGGCCATCTAGAAGAAGGTACAGGATTTATCACTGTGACACAGCTTCCAATGCTAGTGCCGGACAGCTAAACATCATGCACACTCTTTGGTGTATTCACTAAAGAAGTATTATCTCGGTTGATGCTGGGACATGTAGCAACTAGAAAAGCTCTGGAATGAGACTTTGCATGTGCCGAAAATCAAGAGTTCTCAATCAATCAACTAATCAGTATTTCAGAAGATGTCCTTCATTGCAGCTGGCCTATCACCCTCAGAAATGATTTGGTTATCCTGCAAGATCTATAGTCATGGACAGACCTATGGAAGTACAGCCAATGAGATGTGAAAGAAAAGGCTGCATCTTTCAAGCTAAGTGTCCAGTGGATGGCACCTCTGCTCTGACCAGCAATGTCATACCAGACCCCTATACAGGTTACAACTGGGCCTGGGTCACTCATACAGATATATGGGCGGTGTGACCTCTCAGAAGTCCTACTCATTATCGGACTCTGCCCCAGAAACAACCCCTCATTTGTGGATAGGAAAAGGCTCAAATTGGTATGTATGGCACACACAAAGACATACGTTGCAATGTCTTAGCAAGTTAGAAAGTGGACATGTGGTATTGGTGGGAAACAAAATCTACCAGTAATGCTGAAGCTGGTTGAAATGATTTGCAGATATACACAGGGAGTTGCATATCTAAGAAGTTGTGTTTAATAGTGAGAAGAAAGCGTTACAGATTGCACACCGAACTACCACTCAGTCAGGGTGGGAATGACCTGTTGGGTAATCGGCTGTCCGAAGCCCTGAGATGCCAATGTGGGCCAATTTATTGCAACATGATCATGGGCTAATTTGTTTGCATGCATTATTGAAAGTACTTTGGTGAGTCATGAACGTGCATGCACTGATATGCACTATCACTAGGCCAGCCTGTTTCTTTACTATGGTTATAATAGTGCATGCATGTTTTCAGTGACTAGGACTCCTTCGCCTCATTGGACTGCCAGGTGAACGCACTGTCAGGGTGACGATGGCAGGTGTTGCCCATAGTGGGGATTCCCACCCAGCACGGGGGTAACTGGGGGGTGGGACTAGGAGTCCCAAGCCCATTGCGGGGAGAGCGGAAGCCATGTCACAGAGGGGCGACAGAAGGGGAGCATGACCAGAAAGGTGCTTATAAAAAGGGACCAGGGCCAAAGGCTGCGCCCTCTTTGGTCCTGCTGCCCACATCATGGAGGCACCCACCCACCCTTCCCATTTTCTTGTGTGGTCCTGTTGGTGACATTGTAATGATCTGTTTTTAATTCCAGATTTGCCCAGTGGATGTGACATGGTGGTCCCAGTAGTAAGCACTGGCAGAGAACACAAGCGGACTTCACAGCCACTAGCTTAGAAAGAACAGCGCTCAGGAGTACTAGACTCAGGTGGGCCCAGGAAAAGGGGGAGGGCTAGAGGGCTTGGAAGTCCTTCCAACTCCAACAACATGGGAGAGGGTGGGAAGCTTGTGAGAAGGGTAATGAAAGCAAATGGGGATGTAAACTAAGGGGTGATGAAAATGAATGAGGAAGGGATGGGTAGTAGTGGGGAACGGGAAGTAGTGGGGGAAAGAAAAATAGTGGGATAACGGGAAGTAGTTGGGAACAGGAATAATTAGGTAAAGGAAAGGCTTAGAGAAATTAAGGGGATTGGGGAATGGATAAGAATTGGAGGAAGGTAGGAATTGAGTAAGGAAAGAACTGGGTGAATGAAAAGAGTTGGAGAATGCAATGAGTCAGGCAAAGGGAAAACGATGGGGAATGGGAAAATGTTGGGGAATGAGGAAAGAGTTGGGGATGGGAAGTGATTTGGCGGAGCAAGTAGTTTGGGACTGGAACAAACTGGGGGGTTAAATAGACTTGGGGTTTTGGGTATTGTATGTCTGGGGGAATGAGGATACTGGGGATGGAATTGATTAGGGATGGAAAGAGTTGGGGGGGGCAGGCAAAGCAGTGGGCCCTCAAATGGGGGGATAGAAGGAATTTGGGAGGTAATGCTTGGTATTTGGGGAACATGATGAATTGAGAAATAGTATGGTAGGGGGAAAAGGACAAGACAGAAAGAAAACCTACGAACAGAAGTATAGAGTGTGAAGTGGGGAAAATCATGGATAGTAGGATAGAATGTGAAGAAAGAAAACCAATGAATATAAGGACAGAATGTGAAAAGTGAAAAACGTGTAGGATAGAATGTGAAGAAAGAAAACAATTGGATAGAATGTGGAAAAGAAAGAAAAAAGAAAAAAAAAGTTGTCCAGTGGCATAGAGGGAAAGGATAGGAGGGAAGGGTCTACCCGGCAGGGTCCTCCAGATGCTGACGGCGGGGGAGGTGCACAGGAAGCCATGCTCAGCACAGAATCCTGCGGCATAGTGGAGAAACAGATCACCTGTAAGCTAACTCCTTGCTTGATGTTCAATACAGATTTCTGCAGCATTTGTGACTTCCACCTTTGACAACGTGTTCTGCCTCCTTATTTCAGGAAAACCACAGGGTTACTGTGGGGAGGTGGCGGTAGAGCGGACACAGGTTTGGGGTCCAGTACAACTGGTTTGGTGGTTGAAGCTCCTGCTCCTGCCTGCAACCACAGTATATTTGTCTGGGATCTGGATTGGTTGAAAAAATGAAACTGCAAACGTGAGGCCAAAGCAGCACACAGTGATTTTCGCTGAGGCAGCCCGCACTAGTAGCGCTATCTAAGTAGCCGCATCATGCATGTTGGTGGGTTATCGCACGAGAATCATCCAGGCCCCAGCTTATTCTTGCCTCTACAGTATCCTGATGGTTTATACCCTTCTCAGGCCACGATGCCAGCAGCAGCATGAAGTGTAATAGGGACGATTACTGAGCAGCCAGCATGACGGAGAGCTGGGCTACACTGCTGAAGGTGGCTTTGAGAGGATATCCAAGAGCGGGGTTGAGATTCAGTTCAATATTCCTTTGTGCTTGCTTTTGTGATTTGTGTGCACTGCTGTGAGAGCAGTCAGAACAGAATTTCCACTATCCTGCTCTTGACCTGTCCTGAACAGGGCACACATTTGCTATGGACATTGCTGTGGGAAGTGACACCTCGAACCAATGCTTTCCCTTTTCCCCATACTGCAAATAGCGGCAAGCTGGAGGATTGTTTCTCTCCAATAAAATACAGCTTCAGGCCTCTGCAGAGAAAATTGCCAAAGACCATGAACAAACACTTTTGCAGACAACTGTAAATGCATTGGTGTGGCACTGTGTAAGCGGAGTCAGCTACCAGATATGCTATTGGATAGTGTTAAGCTGAGAGTACCTAAACAATGAAAACTGGCCTTAGCTACAGACTCCCAGTACATTACCTGTATATTTAGGCCCATGGAGAGACATGTAACTCAGATCAATTTTGCAGTGAAATATGACTCCCTTCTGCACCATTTAGTGCAAAATTAGATCTCAATGAATGTGTCTTTTTGTTTAGTTAAAATCAAAATGTCTACTACTGGAAGCAAAGTAATGGTTAAGGAATACACCATATAGAACAAACGAGAGTGTAATAACAGATAAGCACACAACTAATAGAGACAAAAAGTAGATAGCGTGGAAAAGTGATAGGAAAGCAATGGGAGACATTGAATCAAGCACTGATACCAGCATAGTTGCTGGGAGGAGAGCAGATAGAGAAAGAGAAGGCAAAAGATAGGAAGAGAGTTAGAATGCACACAACCCTAAAACAGAAAAGGATTCACAAGACCTTGTTTTGTTTTTTATGTTATTTTTCTCTGTTTTCTTTGTTACCTCTCCCTCTTGTTGTTTTAGATATGGAGCTCTAAATTAGATGAATTTGAAACTGTGTTCATTGAGAACTTTGGGAATTGTTGAATGCTCTTCGACAAACTTCAGCCTTGAGAAGGGAGAAAGTGAAAATAACAAAATGTGACATTTAGGATTATGTTATGATAATGTGTTCTTAAACTTTGTTACTGTTAATTTCATTTTTGAATACATTCTCTACAATTACAATTGTACAGGTGAGCGCAATTATTATGGATAACATTTGTTTAATGTGTTACTTTGATTTAGGTTTAGGGCAAGGCCTATGTTAACATGAAATGCAGCAAGAAAACACAACTCAATCATTAGTGAAATATTTTTTGGAGTCTAAGCGCACAAGAATCTGGATCTGCTCAAATGTTTTACCGTTGTTATTATTCCGGGTATAGTGCTAGCTAGACCACATCGACTGAAGATGGCAGAATATCTGCAAAATCGTGATGAAGATAGAGCAGCCCTATTTGCAGCTAGAGGGAGTGCTGGAAATGCATGTAGACCTAATACTATCCAATCAGAGATGCTACAACAGACGTCTGTCAGGTTGAAGAGGCTCTCCAAAAAATAAATGACTAAATATTGGGTGCAAACTTCCATGGCTAATTATTTGGATTATGAGAGACTGAAGAGTGTTGATTTTTCCAAATTTTGATAACAATGAGGATAAAGATTTAGCCCAAAATCAGAAGAAAATGTATAGCGTGACCTGGTACCTCTAGCAGTCACCACGATGATTGGCGGGGAACACTTGGACTCTTCAGAAACTCCCAGTCACAAGAACGGAGGACTCAGCCATCGGGCAAAGTTACTGTTGTTTCTTAGCATATAAACATAACAGGGATCACACCAGAAAAAAAACAAAGTTCATCTACACCTTGCAGCTTCTACGCATGTGTCAACAGGTTTTATCCCGGTTTGGTGTCACAAAACCAGGTTGTCTCCTGAAAACCTATCAAACCCTTCCATTTGTCAATTTGGGTAAGGTTATGTATAGGACTTCCATAGGTTAGTCCTCTAATTAGCTAGCCATATCTAATGGCTCCTCCTAGGACCACCTCTACTGCACCCGTCTACAATGTTGCAGGAATGCTGCAAAACCATTGGCCTGTGCAAAAAAAAAATATATCCCCCTGAAGAAGGTGAATTTGGATTGACCAGAATGTGTCCTCCCAGCCCTGGGACCCTAGACAGTTCTCAGACTGAATGAGAAAGAACATGGAGGTGTGAAACATTCCATAATGTTCCCTAATGTTACTATTCTCTGATCACCCAAGCCTGTGAGAGTGCAGTCAGTTAATGAAACGTGGGCAACACTTGTATATTCTTCTCTCTGGTTCTCTGGTAACGGTTTTCTCTGTCTTGGTCACGTGCACTGAGACCACGGAATGAAGCCCTCTTGTCTGTAAGTGTGAGGATTTTAGCCTGAATTCCTGCAGGCAGCTAACTATCTCGGTAGCTGGAATTTTCCTGCTTCCCCTTCGTCCTTGGCTTTGTGTCCTGTACCTGCTCGCCTCGAGCTGCGGCAATCGTGTCAGCTTGGTTCAGATTAATTTGAAACCTTCCACCAATAACTTTGTTGGTTTTAGTTTGCCTCCCTATGTGAGAGAGGGTATGCCCAGATGTGGGTCTCTTGTTTGCTGCGCCATAGGGAACCAAGCTGCACCTCACTGATGAATCCTAACAAGGCTGAAACATGTCTAGGGTTGCTTGTGTTTCTGTGCACAGAGGACCTGGCAAAGCTGTTGGGGCAGGTCTGCTCCCATTTGTGGCAGTACTTTACTGATTTGCATATTGCTGAACCCCTTTTACAATGGCATAGACAGGCTAAAACACAGTGGCATTGAAGGTTTCCCAGAGCAATGCCAGTGGTTCAGATTAATTTGAAAACTTCCACCTATCACGTTTTTGGTTTCAGTTTGTCTCCCTTTGTAAGAGAGAGTATGCCTAGATGTGGGTCCCTTGCTCACTGCACCACAGAAAAACAAGCTGCACCTCAAAGAGGAGGCCCAATCAGGCCGAAACATGTCTTGGGTTGCTTGTATTTCTGTGCAGAGGGGACCTGGCATATCAGTTTGGGTAGGGCTGCTCCCATTCGTGGCAGTACCTGACTGATTTGCACAGGCTAAAAACCGGTAGTGTGGAATGTTTCCCAGAGCAATGCCAGTGGTTCAGATTAATTCAAAACCTTCCATCCATCATTTTTTGGTTTTAGCTTGTCTGCGCAGTCATAGTCTGTCTCTCCTTTCTTGATGATGTTAGAGGCCTACAACTGCTAAAGTACTCCTCATGGCTTCTCCATGTTAGTAGCAGTTAAGCATGTGCAAGCTAGATACATGAATTCTGTGCATCTTGCGGTTTCGGCTTCGGCAAAAAGATATGAATATAGAGATATGTATGTGTGTTTGTCCCCTGCCTAAGTGGGTCATAAGCATGTGTTTTGTGCCTATATGCAATAAACTAGTGCAGGTTTGTGCAGCTTCATGAATTGATGAATATGTTCTTCATGTATAAAACGTGGCTTTGTTGTGATGTCAGTGAGGATGTCATTGGCTTCTGATTCCCAGTCAGTCGACCTGATTGATTGATGTCAATTCCATGTCGTCCAAATCCTCAATTGGGTATGGCATGAATGGTTGTCTAAGAGAATACCGTTTTTCACAACTGCGGTACATCGATGATTGAGGTAATGGACCTAAGAGCAAGGCATATCTATCGTTTCTCTGTCTTTGTGTCGAGAGTTGTGCGGGGGCATGTGATTTGGCCCCTTGTCTGAAATCTTTTTCTGTCTCTAATTCAATCAGCACCTTCATCCCTAAAGTCTTCTTAATTGTTTTTCTACATGGCGCTATTATTATCCTGTTGACACAAAGTGTTAGCAACACTAGTATTAATGCTGCTGCCAGGACCTTCTGACCATTCTCCATCAATGTTGGCATCCATGAGAATATGTATGACTGTCAACCTTCATCTTTTCCAATATTATTTGCTTCTTCCTCCATCTTCGTATGAACTTCAGAAAGCCTGGTGATGGCCTCTGTCAGCATCTCATTATCTGTCATTGACTGGAACAACTGTACAGCAGGAAGACCTTCTCTTGGTACAAAGGCCACCTTCAATGACTGTGAGGAGATCCAGAACATATCTGTTCTGGAGGGCCATCAATGTTACTGCTCTCAGCTCTTCCTTGATGGCGTTTAACCCTATGATGGTCATGTTTATTGTCAGCATCAGCTCCCAACGGGTAATCAGGAGCCACTTAGCATTCATGATTGTCTGTACTACTAGAACAATGGATGCAAAGAACATCTCAGTTCTGGTGAACAGCCTGATCTCTGGTGGTATCACACCCAAAGCCTTTTCCATGTCTGATGAAGCATAGTTCCCTCTCCTTATTCTTGTCAGCTCTTATGACCTCTTCTTTCTTTTGCTGTTATCCATCTAAGGAAACCCTTCCATTTGTATGTCCTTCAGAGGCATTACTGGTGCTGGGGTATTCAGATGTACAAGTGAACATATCCCCGCCCCCCAGTTGGCCCACAGCTGCAGGCATGCTTTCAACCCACAAGCCCAGGCATGATCCATAAGTACTGATGGCCTGACCTTCATGCCTAGTATGTTTGAATCTTTTTTCATCCTTCATTCTCTCCAACCTGTACTTCTCAGTCATTCTGGAAATATAAAGCAGTTCCCTTCAGCAGTATATTGGCCATGGGTCCTGCTTTGTTTTCGACCCATTTTCATGCTGTACTATTCCCACTGGAACTGTTAGGAGAACATGTGCTTTTCTACCAAATACTCCCTCTTTCCATCCTTCTTAGGTGTGTACTTCTCCCACACCTTCATCTACGGTGTTTCCCAACATCCTGGCATTCCTCCTACCTCTAGGTGCCCTGTCTTCCAGTAATCACACTGGAATTTCAGTTGCCACAAATATTCTGGAAGCGATCATGGCATAGGGTATGAGAGAGCAAACATAACAACTCTCCTTGGTTGTTTGTTTCCTCAATTTAGCCACATGGCTATAACACACGTAATTAGATATATGAACCCATTTAGTTATATATGAATGTACCCAATTGAAATCTACCTCTGCACTGCACGTAACTCTTTTTACTTTATTAGCAGTGCTTGTTGTCTGCCTAGATATGGCTTCCATAACAGCATGGACTGGGTCATGTTACTACTGGTCGAAGCTTGTGCATGTGCAAACAACATTCTTTGTAGGACAAGGAGTGTAAAGAAGTAGAAACAGCAGAAGGCACAAGACATTAGTACGACAGTTTGTATCCTATTTCCCATCTCGTTTTCATGTGTTGCTCCCGGTGTCTGTGGGCTGATGTTAAAAAGGCAAAAAATGTTTTGTTATCAAGTAAGTGTGTGTTAATTCAAGCTCTGCATCTGTAATATTGGGCGAGTGCTGCATACAACAATCTCTCCCACACTATACATTTTCTTCAGTTTCCAAGTAACAAAATAATGGACTGGTCTCAAATTGTCAATGGTAGATAGGTGTGGGCTACATATAATAGGAAAGTATGAAAGAATAGTCTTGGAGGTATCAATTGCTCTAATTCATGTTGTGTTATATAATTAATAAATCATTCTTGGAATGAGTTACGTATCTGAAAGATCACATGGAAAAACAATATTTTACTTTCTCGATGAATGCTGCTTGTAAAGAAAGGACAGTCTACCTAAGTTATGTGTATTTATTATTCTTTTTTGAGCTCTCTCACTCTGGACCTAGTTATCCTTGGATGTGGTTCTTCTTCCTTGTGTTTGTCTTCTTTTTGCATCAAATGGTCTTCTTTTAAATGGGAAGAGGTGTCACCTTGGCAGGGCTTGACGTCTCCAATATAGTTCCAGACTTTTTTACCGTGCAGTTTTACTGCTCTGTCTGTTGCTTTTCGACCCCGAAAGGACCCTGAAATCGTGGTTTGTACTATGGCAGCACAGAATTCCTAAGTAAGACAGTGTCCCGGGATACAACAATGGCTGTTTCAAAAGTCTCTCATTTTTGTTTTTTTTGGTGCTGTTGTCGTCTTCAATATTCTTCGACATCTCCCCATGTGCCTGCAGTTGATGAGAAATAAAAGACGTACTAGCCATCAAGGAAGCCACATATTCACACATTTCATCTCCACAAAAACTGGATGTTGCATTTGAGTCAGTGAGAGCCCTAGTGGGAGGAGCCAAGGGAAGCTGCATGTGTCATCCTGTTACCAACTCATTGGGCGTTAAATGGTGGTCAAACCCGGGCTGATTGCTCAATGAGAACAGAGCTGATTGTGTGGTGTGAACAGGGACCAGCTTTGATCCATTGGGATAATGGGCACACAAACATTATCATGTAGCAGTAGCCCTGGCACAGTTGGATCATATCAACATTCTCTTTGTGGAGATGTTGTAAGGACCAGTCAGGCATGGTATGGCTCCTCTCACTATAATTAAAGTATGTCCCGAAACACATTTTTTACACGTCACCCAGTTTTCCATAAATGCAGCTACATGCGCTGCCATATTAGGACATGTGTGCAGCAAGTACCTCTTTACCCATGTGAGTAGGGTTATGCAATTGCGTGACCGCAATCTGCAATAATGCTATTGCGATTACTAGTTTTCCTGTGCTTTCTTGTCTCCACATGGCGTTGGTGAGGGAAATTGAGCACCCCTTCTCATCCACAACTGTTTCTCCTCTGCTGCAGCACTCCCCTGAAATTCCATTAGCTTCATAGCTGACAATGTGTTGTAGCTTTCTTTTAGAATCATTTTGTGCACACAAATACGTGCGTTCAATGGGGTATCAAAGTCTGTTATTTCTGAAACATATTTTGCATGCTTTGCATCAGTGTCTGCTGCTTCGTTGTCCCAGGAGACTGCATTCTCCCCCCTTGTGTGGGCTTGGCATTTCATGGCCGCAATGGCTTCTGGGAGTTGAAGCGCCTCTATGAGTCTGCCCAATAGGGGCGCGTGTTGTACTGGTGTGCCATCAGCACATCGGAAGCCCTTCCTCCGCTATTGTGACATTCCTTCGTGTACTATAGACGTAACATATGCCAAGCCAGAATACAGTGTACCATCATGGCCCTTGCATGCTTCTAATGCTATTAAGTGTGCTACTAATTCTGCTGCCTGCACTGAAAAATGTTAAGGCAATTTTGTGCAGTTCCTGTATGTCTTTCCCCCGTTGTTTGGTCTATTGTCAATGACCAGTCAATATAAAGCACTTCTCTTCCCTCAAGAGGTTTCTCCCCCACCTTGGTAATGTCATCATACTGTTCCATGTATGTAGTACACTCGTATACATAGTCTCCTTCCTCCACTGGTTCTGCTACAGTCCTGCATCCCACTATTTCGATTGCTGGATTTGACATGATCACCTAGTATCCACAGGCCATTTGTGTGGTCAACATAATCTTGGGCCCTTCAAGAATAGCAAAGAGGGCGTGCTCCAGGTAAAGTGTGATACTACACCCCATAGTAATACTTGCTGTCTTTTCTACTGCAAATGCAGCAGCAGCTAGAGTTTGCTCACAAGCTTAATGTCCACTCATCACAGGGTCTAAATGTCCACTATAGTAAGCCAAGGGCTAGTGTCCTGGGGTAGTCTTCTCTGTGAGTACTGCAGACATCACCACTCCATTGGTGTGTGACAACAGGAAAAATGTGTCATGGTAGTCCGAATCCCTAACAATGGTGCTGTGCATATTGCGTTCTTCAGCACTTCAAATGCATCAGCCATTTTGTATGCCAACAACAACTAGCCATTACCTTTCTGCGCTTCATTGAGTCCACTTAACAAAGGTCTTGTGTATGTGCTATAGTCAAACACCCATGCTCTGCAATAATTACAGAAGCCTAGAAACTGCTGCATCTCCCTCCCTGTCTTTGGCATCAGCGTTCTGCGGATCACCTCTGCCCTTTCTGGAGTTACCCTCCATCCGTCCTGGGATATCAATTGTCCTATGAATACCACTTCCTTTTGGCAATATAGTAATTTTGCCTTGTCCGGCTTGTATCCATTTTCTGCTAATACTGTCAGTAAATACACTGAGTCATTGCTATGCTGCTCTTCTGTCTTGCTGCAAATCAAAATGCTGTCTATGTATTGTATGACGATGCTCTATATCTGCATGTTGCCAACATCAATTTAAAAGGTCCCTATTGAAAATAGACAGTGATTTGCAATACCCTTATGGTAATCTTGTATGTTTCCACTTCTAGTTTCTATATAGAAACAATGTCAAGTATTGAGATTCTTCATGAAGTGGTATGGAAAAGAAGGCATTATTCAAGTCTATCACTGTGAAGTGCATAACTTACGCTGGGACGCTGCACAGAATTGTCGTTGGATCTGGGACTAATGGAAATGTTGCCACTACTATCTGGTTCAGTGGGAGCAAGTCCTGGATAACACCCCAAGACCTCCGCCCCTCCCCCCCGTTGCCTTGTTCACAGGGTACACAGCCAGGTTGCATTGCAATTCTGAAAGGACCAATTTTCCCTTCTTCACCAGTGCATCTATTGTCTCATAAATGCCCTCATATGCTACCTTTGATATGGGGTACTGTCTTACCCTTGGTAGAATGGCTCCTGGTTTGAGCTTTATCTTTACTGCTTCAATCCCTTGTAACAAACCCATGTCCTTGTGACTCTTGGTCCATAAGGCACTGTTTACCCAACCTATCTCTTCTTGGAGAAATGGGTGAGGTTGTTTTTGCAACACCCCCATTCTCTGTGGTACTTCCCTATAATGTATTCCCACCCAATGTGTAATACTCATGTCAAATATCACCTCATTGTCTGACCTATCATCTTGGAATAATTTCTCATATGTCATGTTATTCAGTCTGTATTCTTCCTCTACTGCAATCACTGTCTTCCACGATCATCCTGTGTCATCTGTCCCATGCAATATTATTGTCTCGTTTCTTACTATGGCTGCCTCCATTTCTATTGGAATTACCTTTCCTTCCTTCTTGGCTAATGGAATCTCGGGTATAAATAAGAACTTGTTGGGTATTTGTAGCAGTCTCACCTGTATCCCCGGAAACCATGCTTTCAACACTTCTGCCTCGTATCAAAACAGTTCAATATCTACTCACACTCCCCTCTGTACCGTCTGCCCAGAAAAAGCTCACGTTCATGTAATAAATTCCTGGGATTAAGCACACTATCCCCTTGTCAGTGAACAGAATTGTCATTTTAAGTCTGCTCATCATTTATCTACCCATTATATTTACTGGTGTCTGTCAGGAATATAATAGTAGCATGGTCATGTCGTGCTCTCCTATTGAAAGCGATAATTCGTCAGTAAAAGGAACCAAATTTGATGCCCCAGAAATTCCTTCACAATTATGTCAATCCCTAATATTGGATATCTCCCCTCCCTGATACAGGGTCTAGTCGCCCCCATATCCATGAGAAAGGAAAATTCTTGTCAACTATGGTCACACATATATGTGATTCCTCAGACAGATTAGTTGTAATGGATAGGATCAAAAACATCAGATCTGTCTGTGGACTGTCCTATTGTGGAAATATTGACGTCCATGTCCCCGTAAATGGATTTCCACCTATGACATTCGCCGCTCCCAGCCTTCTCACGGGAATCTGCATTGTGGAGTCTGCATGTGTCGTTGCTATGGTGTTCTGTTGGATTGGTGCTTGTGGCACTGGGTGTGATTGCTGCACAGGCCCATGTGTCTATAATTCATACATCATGGGCAGATATGTTTGTGTTTCTTTATGTCGGCTATGCATTTGTTGTGGTGCGTATGCCTTTGCTTGCATGTTTTGTGTGTGCATCTGTTGTGGTGCATATGTCTTTAGTGTGTTGTCCGTTGTGCTCAGTTTGGTACCTGGGTTGTTGTTGCATTCCCCCATTTTGGTATATTGGTACTATATCCCTGCACACTCGGGCTACTTGTCTTTGTAATCCACAAAACCAACATACTAAGGGACCCCCCCATTGGCCTTTACTGTCCCCCTTGAAAGCTTCCGTGTTCTGCTGTATCGGTTGTCCAAACCCTCTTCCCTGAGGCATCCCTCTTTGCCTTCTCGACCACTGGTTCATGTCCCCTCATCCAGCGAAAACTCATCCTGCCATCTGTTGCCTGTTTTGCACGTGCTGTGTAACTACTCCTTCCCCGCTTGTTAAAACCGACACTTTCATAGCATATTTTGATAACATTTTCTGCACAAATGTTGCTTCCTCCTGTTTACTCTCTTCCTGCTTTTTTCTCGCATTCTCTTGCATTAATCTACAATAGTGTACTATGGTTAGCTGTATTTCTGACCACGGTTTAGCCTCCATTCCCACTAGTTTTTAAGCTGCTTTTGCACTTGGTCTAGTAACCCCTGACATAATATATGATAACATAACCTCAAGGTTTTGTCCCACGGCTATCTCGTGTAAAGACGCCATCTCCCTTGAATCTGTTGAATGTATTGAAGTGGGTCTTCATCCTCACACATTTTGCATGCCATAATCGCGCTTATGTCTGAAGTGTCTGGATATTGCACCCTTAGAGCTTGCCACATGGCCGCTCGACAGTTACTGAACGGTGCACCATCATGTGCTGTGTTTTTGTGCTTTCACTCCAGGATGCCCCACTCTTTTCCATACATCTTAGCTACCTCTCCAAGTAGGCTTTCATTTCTCCCACTGCTAATGTCATCCCTGCTGTTAGTCTATCTATCTCATAGATCTACTTGCCAGCCCCAGGCATCAATGACAGTAGCTTGCATCTTAATGGTCTTTGCACATTTTCTGCTACGGAATATACTGAGGTCGTCCATCTCCCTTTTCCAGTAATGGGAATTGTGTTAGTCTCCCTCCTCCATCTTGTCCCCCTATGCCTTTAGTGGCTGTGAACGCCCTTGGCATCCCTGTGATTCCATCCAGGCAGGGCTCTAAGCCTCTGTGCATCCAGAGTGATATTGTCTGTTTCCTGTGGCACCCCCATGGGATGCAACTATCACCATTCGATGTTTTCCTCTTCTCTGCCCATACCTTCCTCATTTCCCCATACTGTGTTTCTGTCCATGCTCATGTTCCTGGAGCAGTGAGAGTGTTTTCCCTCCTCATCATCCTCACTCCCCTGTGAGTCTTTGATCTGATCCCATGGTTCTGATGCTACTGTCACTGTCCCACTGTCTGTCGTCGCTGAAACTAAGTCCCCTTAAAATTAAGTTATCCCGCTGCTTTGCCTTTGTTCGATCTATACATTTATGTTTCCCTCTCTGTGAGGGTTCAGCAGTCGTGTCTGCACATGGGGCTGCCGTGCTGCTTCTCCTGCTCTTATAGAGTTCCCCTATCCTTCTCTGTACATATACCTTCCCATTCCTCATCATTTACACATGCCAAATCCATCATAATCTCCACTACTTTGGGACAGTGCCTTTCTCTGCTCTCGTCCCTGTCTCTTTCGTTTCTGCACTCTTCCTTTTGTTGTTTCTTCTTTACCTGCGCTTGTCTTTCCTGTCCTTCTTCTGCCTTTCTCTTTGCTTTATCTTCTAGCTCTCTTTTGTTTTCTTCGCTACGTCTCTTCTCTCTCTTGCACTTCTGCTCACGTGTTTACCCTTTGTGATCTCTCCTTTTCCTCTTTTCCTTCCCTTCCCCTTCTATGCACATCCTCCATTGATTCCTCACATTCTTTAGCTTTCTGCTCCTTGTCTTTATTGGACACTGCTTCGTTATTCACGTTCCTTGTTTCACTTGCTGGCTTTCCATCTATTTTGAGCAATATCTATCCATTTGGTTGATGCTACTAACTCTTGGCCTGAATCCAGTTCTGTCTTACCTGCGTCATCCTCCTTTAGTTTCACTTGCATCTCGCTGCGCCGCTTGCATTCTCTGCTATTGTCTTCTGCCGCCTTAATCACTTGGGTTGCGCTATCAAGTTTGTCTCTGCTACTGTATGCTGGTGACGCGAAAGTGGGATTTGTGTATCCTGCTGCTGCCTTGAATTCTTTCATGGGGTATCTCTTGCTCTATGTTGATCTGTCTTCATCTACTGTTGGCTCTTCGCATCTCATTGGCTCACCATCCAATGTCACTGAGTTAAATCCACTTCCTCATCTTGAAACATTTCCCACAATTCTAGTATGGCCAATCGGTTGCTTAACTTACTCCCTTGCAAATATGTGACCATTTGTTGCTGAACATATTTGGAAAATTTCCGTTTTTGGGCCATGGCTTCACCAACTTGCCCTCTGTGTGTTGAAGTCCATTCCATGCTATACCTGCGTATTTTGTCTTGATACTACAGATAGGACTTGCATAAGTGTTGGAGAGGCATATCCCCCATTGTCTTACTTTAAACAATACTTTGCCAAATACTTACTTGACCTCGAAACAAGGTTTTCGACACTTCCGATTTTAATCAATATAGTATGACATATCTTTTCTCAGCCTCTCTGGCTCAACACCATAGACAAAGGCGTGCTCTGTGCATTTTCACTTACAATTCCACTTGCATGCTCCTCATGCTCCGCCCCAAAGGCACAACACTGATTTTCAACCACAATCGACAAATTGTCTACCAAATTTCACCATGTTTCACAATCTTCAATCCTATAAAACAACCTCATTGGTGATGTTGCCCCTACCATAGAGGAAGAATTGTTGCAACACAACAACAAGACATAACATATAAACGGCCACCTCGCATCTTCTTCTAACTGAGTAAACCAGCCAATCCAGTGTTGCTTCTTCTGTAGCGCCACCTTACATGATTACATCTCAGAGAGAAACTTAGCAAACCACCTTCCATAATATAAGGTAGCCTTTTGCACTAACCATTATATCCAGGTAAACCACCATCACTTTTTGTTGGTGTTTTTTTTTTTGTTCAACGTTTTTCTTCTTTTGCAAGCTAAGCTGACTGTCTAAGCATACCGGCAAAAATGACTCCCCAACAAACAGGTATCCTTTCACTACCCCAAACAACTTCACTTAAAATACTGAACAACTCTATTCACCTCACATTTGCTGTATAGCTGAATCTATACTTAAATTCCATGATCCACTGAGGTCTCTCAGGCACTGTCTCTCCCACAACCTGCCACTCTGCCCTCCGTTCTGATAGTTGTCACACAAGAAGCGGGCAGAAATTTTCCAAAGCGGCTCCTGTCGACCTCTTTTTGTGTTCACGCTTGACTCTGGGTGTCGTTTTCCACAGGTCACCAAACAGCCACTCGGGCAAGCAGCGGGACGAGGCAGTTTCTTGCCGAAAGAACCTTGCAACCTCCTCTGCTACCACTTGGTGTAGCATGGCCGGGTTCCTCTATCAGTCACCCCGATTATTCATAGAAAACACTTGGGCCCCTCAAAAACTTCCAGCCACAAGAACAGAGGACTCAGCCATCAGGGAAAGTTACTGTTGTTTCTTAGCATATAAACATACCAAGGATCACACCAGAAAAACAAGGTCCATCTAAAGCTCTCAGCTTCTACGCATGTGTCCAGGTTGTATTTCCGGTTTGATGGCCCAAATCCAGGTTCCCTCTGGAAATCCCATCAAACCCTTACATTTTTCAGTTAGGTTATTCCTGTGATTGGCTAGACATATGTAGTGGTTCCTCCTAGGGCCACCTCTACTGCACCCATCTACAATGTTGTAGGGTCACTGCAAAACCATTACCCTGTGCAACAAATTATATCCCCCTGAAAGAGGTGAATTTGGATTGGGAAAAACGTGTCCTACAAGCCCTGGGATCTTAGACAGTTCTGAGACGGAATGTACTTCTTCAAGGTAATGAGCAAGAACATGGAGGTGCAAAGTGTTCCCTAATGTTGCCATTCTCTGGTGACCCAAGCCTGTAAGGGTGCAGTCAGTTAACAAAATGTGGACAACACTTGTATCTTCTTCTCTCTGGTTCTCTGGGAACTGTGTTCTCTGTCTGGGTCACGTGTGTCGAGACCATGAAATTACGCCCTCTCATCTGTAATTGTGAGGATTTTAGCCTGAATTTCTGCAGATGACTCACTATCTCGGTAGCTGGAATTATTCTTCTTCCCTTTTGTCCTTGGCTTGGTGTCCTGTTTCTGCTTGCCTCGAGCTGTGGCGATCGTGTCAGCTTGTCTGAGCAGTGAGAATCTGTCTCACCTTTCTTGTTCATTCCAGAGGCCTACAACTTCTATAGTATTCCTCATGGCTTCTCCATGTCATGTTAGAAGCAGTTAAGCATGTGCAAGCTAGATACATGAATTCTGTGCATCTTGCAGTTTCGGCTTTGGCAAAAAGATAAGAATATAGAGAAATGTAAGTGTGTTTGACGCCTGCCTAAGTTGCTCATATGCAGGTGCTTCATGCCTATATGCAATAAACTGGTGCAGGTTTGTGTAGCTTCATGAATGGATGAATGTATACTTCATGTTAAACCGTGGCTATGTCGTGATGTCAGTGATGATGTCATTGGCTACTGATATCCCGGTCAGTCGACCTGATAAATTGTTGTCAATTCCATGTTGTCCAAATCATGAACTTGGTTTGATATGAATGGTTGTCTAAGAGAATACAGTTTTTCACACATGCAGTACATCAATGATTATGGTGATGGGCCTAAAAGAATTGTGCCTAAAAGAATTGTGCAGGGGGCACTAGGGTCAGATTTGGCCCCTCGTGTAGAAGAATCTTAACCAAAGTCTTAAAGTAATGATGCAGCTGCTAGTAGAACATGCAGTGCGGGAACATGGTAGAATGCAGGAACAAATTGTTACGAAAATCCAGGAAATATTTTAGAGATGACCATGATTATCGAGATGATCGGTATACACATTTCAAACAAAATATGATGGAAATCGTAAACCAACATCACACAGACCTCCTCGCCAAGGAGATTGGATATTGATACAGAGGGTGATACTACGCAATCAGAACAGCACAGGTTTCATGGACAATTACTATTACACAGGGAGCTACCAGCCTGAGTTTTATTTTTAGAAGAAATCAAGCGATACAGGTGGGGAAATCAGAGAATAGCTATCAAATATGTCAGATTCCAAGAAGCCTTAGAACAAGGTATCTCAACACGATGAACATCATTACAAGAGGGAGAGGAGGGAGGCGATGAAACAGACGAGGATCAAGATCGCTCAAAAACACTGGTTAGGTTAGGCTCCAGGAAACAATTTGCAATGAGACGGGGACGAATGTTGTAATCAATCTATCCAAAAAACAAATTACTGGACTACAGAAGTAATTCCTCAATCAAGGACTTTCATTTGCGCCAAAAGTAGGGAGTAACTTTATAGATTCCCAAACAGACCTTTTTAGGTTTATAAGGAAATTAAAACTTAAATTTTATTTTTTCTGCAAAGGGTTAGGAGCTTTGAAACACAGCAATTATTGATGCCAATCAGCCGACTGACTATGTCAGATGTTGAGAACACTCACTTACTGATCTCATTGTAACAGGGAACTAACAATTCCCTGTTCCAGGTACAAGAACTGGTATGCGAGGAGTTTGGAGATACAAGAGCTAAAGACCAGGTCTAAATTCACACTTCAAACTACCACAGAAAGCGTATTAGAGACCTTTGACAAGGCGGTTGCATTAGACATTCACGAGCATATGTGTAAATGACATATCAGTACCACTACAGCACTGAAAAATCTGGCCAAGAATGAGAAATTAGCCTTAGAATCACTTTCTCAAGATACTATTATTGTGATAAATGAAGCCAACAAAGGCAGTAATGTGGTAATATTGAATCGAGAAGCTTATATTAGCATGGGACTATCACACATTCAAAAAACCAGCGTGCTATAATGAACTAACAACTAATCCTACCTAAGAAGTAGTCAAGGCACTACAAGACCTTATTCTGAAGTGGTACAGAAGGGGACTTCTTACAGATGAAGACAAACCGGTTCTTAGAGTACCAGAGCCATCTATGCTGACAATATACTTCCTTCCGCTGGTGCATAAAGAGTATGATACACTACCTCAAGTACGCCCAATAATTAGTAGTATTGTTTGGGCTACAGAAGGATTATCACAATACAGTGGCAGTGTCAGCAGTGTCCTTGTGGTCTGCATTATTCTGCCCAGCGTGGTCTGTTTACTGTTTCCACCAGCAGTAGGGGGAGCTTTCACTCATAAGGACTGGGGGGGCGAGCGGAGTCAGCAACATCCTTGTGGTCTGCATTATTCTGCTCAGCGTGGTCTGTTTACTGTTTCCACCAGCAGGAGGAGTAGCTTTTCACTCATAAGGACTGGGGTGAGTAAAGCGAGCTGAGCCAGCAGAGTCCTTGTGGTCCTTGTGATACGAGCAGAGACTCCCTCCTCCAGCCTGTGGACCTGTGGACTGTGGACTCCTGGCCATCACTCTGCCTCCAGGAGTTGAAGAGTTGAAGAGTGGAATAGTTAAAGAAAACATGCCTGTAAGTTCAGTACATCCCACTGTGTGCAACCAAGCATTTGCCCCCCTCATCAGCCCCACATATTTTGTCTACGGACCCACACGGATCACGGATCCACACAGGAATAACCATTATCTTTAAAAACATTGTTAAAATTACTTCAGGCCAATATTGTAAGGCCCAAGGCGTGTGGGGAGGGGGAGTCGACTCTGTCAGCTCCTTAAATTGCCAGGCATGCCCCGCCCCCAGCCTGCCATTATTTGGTTTCACGTATTTGCAGCCACACCGCTCCACGGTTCCACAGCTCCACAGGCTGTGAGAAAGCCATTCCTTTTTTTTTTTAATATAACATTTTATTGTTTTTGTAACAACACAAAGAAAAACATACAGCCCCGAACAACGGGGTAACCAATATTTCCCTTTCCCTCCCATTCGTAGTATCACATCTTGTTCTACTTACAGAGGAGCTTGGTACAACCGGACATTTAACCACATTAATATTATGCAAAATGATTCCCCTACGGATCCTTGGCTTTTAGCGCAGTCTGTCCATGCAGGTTACTGTTCAGTGTGCGTCTTCCCATTTTTGCCATATTTTCTGAGCTTTCTCAGGACACCCCCGGGCTGTATACACTCTTTTTTCCATCGCAATACAAATGTCCACATCTGTTAACCATTGCTCATAAATCGGTGCTGTTGCACAGCCCCAGAATTGCGCTATATTTCTTTTTAGTATTGCAGAGGTGGCAGATAGAAATGCTTTTTCATAACTTGTTAGCTCGATGTCCTCTTCTATTGCCAACAGTAGTTGTTTGGGGCTCACGTGAATTCTTTTGACCATTGCTCTTGACAGTTCACTGCAACGTTGCTGCCAGTATCGTTGGATCACGGTACATTCCCATAGTATGTGATAGTAGGAGCCTTCCTCCCTTTTACATCTCAGGCAGTGTGGGTCGGTGGCTTTCCCCCAGTTGAATAGTGCTACCCTCGGGTAATAAATTCTGTGCAATACCTTCAGTTGTATTAACCTGAACCTGGAGGAGATAGCCACCTCTCTGGGGAACATTAATGCAGCCACCCAGTCCTCAGGAAGTATGGCGCCCATATCCCTCTCCCATTTGGCCTTCAAACCTGATAGTTCTTTTGTGGTGAAGGAGGTTATGGCACTGTATAAGGTAGACGTGACTTTGTGTCTAATTATTTCTGGGAACAGGTTGCGTTCCAGTGGAGAGTAGTCTGGCATGTCTATCATATCGGGGAGATGGACCTGTAGGGCATGTTTGAGTTGCATTTAGCGGTATTGTTCATTGGGGGGAAGCGTAAAAGTGGTGGCTAAAGCTTCAAATGGTATTATTTCGCTTGCTCTCAGTACGTCCCCTATATTTGTAATGCCTAGTTGGGACCAGGAGCGCCATTTAGGGAGCTTGTTCACGTCTGGGAGGTGTTTATTATTCCATGGTGGTTGTGCTAGGGTTAGCTTCCCGTCCCAGCCTAAGTATTTATGAGTATCTGACCATATTAGAGTTACATGTGTCTGCATGAATGGGGCTGCAGCCAGGTCTTTTTGGCAATAGAGGTATTTCATGATAGGTCGTTTTTGTGGGTTGGAATCCGGCATTCTGTTGTGCGGTAGTGTGGTGTCCCTGTGTAGTTTATCATTTATTATTGCCATTTGACTGGCCCAGTAATATGTTTCCCGATTCCCCTTCCCATACAGATCTTTGTAGGGTTGTGAGTGACAGGCATGGGTTTCCCCCTTTCCATAGCAATTTCCTGAGTATTTGATCTATTGTATGAAACTCACTGGTCGCAACAGGCAGTGGGGCATTTTGCAATATGTAAAGAAAGCGGGGGAGGGCCATCATTTTGAAAAGTGCAGCCCACCCTAATAATGTAAGTGGTAAGGACATCCAATGTTGGATATCATCTTTGAACTTTAACGTTATAGGGAGTACGTTCTTGGGCACATAGTCTGACAATTTATATATTTGTATGCCTAGGTATCTAAATTTCTCCCTTTCTATGCAGTATGGGCATTCATCTGGTACTGCGTTCTCTAACTGCCTCACTGGGAACAGAATGGATTTCGACCAATTGACACGGAGGCCGCTGAACCTGCCGTATCTTTTTAGCAGCTGCGTCATGATAGGGCAAGAGTCACGTGGGTCCTGTAGGTATAACAGTAAGTCATCAGCGTATAAGGACACCTTGTCCTCCCAGTTTTCTGCCCATCTGAATCCACTCCATGTTTATGTGGACCTTAGGATCACTAAAGTTTCGATCGCTAATGCGAATATCAAAACTGACATGGGACAACCCTGTCTTGTGCCCTTACCTAGCCGGAATGGATTTGAGACATGCCCGTTTACCTTGGTTACCGCTTCAGGAGGATGATATAGCAGCTTGACCCAGCTAATAAAGTACGGCCCTATGCCCATTCGTTGCAAAATTGCCCAAATTGCTTCCCAGTGAACAGAGTCAAAAGCCTTTTCAAAATCTATGGCAAGCAAGGCCAGGGGACACTGGAGCTCAGGAATTTTTTTCAGTGCCATATGTAATCTGTATATATTCTGTCTAGTGGATCTCTCCGGCATGAACCCGCACTGGTCTGGGTGTACCAGTGTGTGTATAATTTGCTGTGGTCGATTGGCCAGTACCTTTGCAAGTATCTTGGCCTCTCAGTTTATTAGGGAGATGGGTCTGTAGGAGCTGCATTTGTCAGGTGGCTTATCCGCTTTTGGTAAAACTATTATTGTGGCTTTTCTAAGGTCTGGGGGGAGGCAACCTAGAGAATGTGAGTGTTGAAAGAGGCATAGCAGGTGCGGGGAGATTACATTTGTGCCACTTTTCTTCCATATTTCAACTGGGAAGCCGTTTGGACCTGGGGTCTTCCCTGATTGGAGTTCTGACATTGCCTAGGTTATGTCTTCCGTGGTGATTTCTTGTTCTTTAAGTGTTGAGCTGTTGCACAGTTAAAGTAAGAAGATTAATTTCATCCAGAATGGCAGTCGATGGCGATGAGGATGGTGCTATGTACAGTTCTGTATAGTACTTTGCAAACCCCTCGGCTATGTCCTGGTCTGTTACCAGTGGATCTGGTCCTTCCGTCATCAGTTGCCTGACTTGGGTAAGGCCCAGCTCCCTACGTTCTAGCCATGCTAGTATTTTCCCGGCCTTGTCCCCTGTCTCGTATACCTTTGCTCGCATCGCTGCGTGTGCTTGTTTAGCGTTATCTAAAGTTATGTGTTGCAGCTGTTTTTGCGCTAACTATAGCGTACGGTGCGTCGCGGATAGGTCGTGAGTTATATGTTCAATTTCAGCATTGTGTACCTTTGTTTCGGCTTCGTGTATTGTTTCTAGATGTTTCTTTTTGTGGGCTGAGGTCCAGGCTATGATCTCTCCTCTTAATACCGTCTTTAGAGCCTCCCATAGTGTTAATGCGCTTTCTACAGAACAAGTATTCAATTCAAAGTATGACTTGGTGACCTTTTGAATATGTTCTACCAGTTCTGGGAATCCTAGGTAGTAACCATTTAATCTCCAACTCGGCGGAGGTGTTGATCTGTTGATCTTAATCATCATTGTGAGTGGAGAGTGATCCGATATGCCCCTGGGGAGTAGGTGTGCCTCACATGCTTCGTGAATATTGCTTAATGGTAGGAAGAAATAATCTAACTGGGACAGTGAGGCATGTGCTCCAGAGTGATACGAGTATTCTCTTTCGTTGGGATGCAGTGATCTCCATACGTCTTGCAGCCCCAGAGCATTAGTGAATGTGGCGAGTTTAGTGCGCGATTCTGGGTTTCTGGACCTTACATGCATTCTATCAATGTCTATATTCATTACTTCATTGAAGTCTCCCCCAATTAGTGTGAGATCTGCAGAGTTGGTAGCAAGTAGGGGCGTAATGTCATTGGTCAGAGAGGTTAGCAGATTGGGTGGTGCATATACAGCGGTCATGGATATCGTGCGTTCCAAGAGGGTTCCTGTTATGTGTACGAATCTGCCTCCTGTGTTCTGTGTAACAGTGATGGGTATATATGGAAGTCTCTTGTATACTAGGATTAATACCCCTCGCGATCCCATCGTAAAACCAGCGTGTAGTTCGAGCGCTTAAATAGTGTGCACTTTGTGCCAGCGAGATGTGTCTCTGTTAGGAAAGCTATGTCTGGGGAATTTCGGTTCAGTGCCTGCAGGACCATTCGCCTTTTGATGCTATTACCACGCCCGTTTACATTCCAGGTCATTGTCAGGTTGCTTGATTGTCGTGAAGAGTATTGAAACCTCCGTCCCCAAGTACCACAGAGAGAGAATACAAGATTACTCCCTATGCGATCATTGAGGCCACAGTTGGGTAGTTCTTGCAGCTCGGATCCACGGGAAATGTTGAAACCCAAGGCAGCTGTAAAGAAAACCTCTATTAGCAATCAACTGAGCACAGTACAAGCAAACAGGCCGAATAAAGAATAGGGCTTAGCTAAACTGATGGGTGAGGAAGCCCAGAACCTAAGATAGTTGGTAATTCCGTGGATGGGCACGTGAGCTGGTTTCCCTGATGACAGTAGGGAGAAGAACTGTAGGCTGGGTTAAAACCCAACTTGCCCTCCTGTAACTTGATGAAACAAAAGGACCAAAATCCAAAGTACTTGATAACATAATGCAGTGAAGAGGAAACAATGCCAAGTCCAATTCAGGGTAATCCAAGACAGTCCAAAAAGCGTTCCGAGTTCGAGATGATCCAGCAAACAGAGCCAAAGACGTGAGCAAAAGCAAATCCAAAAAACAATTCATGAGTCAAGAGCCGTGAAACACAAGGTATCCAAACTCTGTACAGAGTCCTCCAAAGAACAACTGTGAAGCGTGGACGTGCGGAAGTTCTGCGCTTAAATAGCGGAAGCTTCCGCGTCACCTGATCCACGAGTGAGACGGATGAACGCGTCACGTGACCCGCAGACGCGACACGTGAGCGTTGTTTTGATCTCAATGGTCTCCATGATCGCAGACTTGACTTTCTGCGAGCAGCGTCCTGTAGCCGGCACCTGCGAGCTCCCTCTTGCAGACGCCATGGCAGACGCCAATGAAGGAACGGAGAACCCTTGAGTCTGCATGTGTGGCTCTTGGGGTAAACCCGCTCACGTGACACCTTTCCACTGTGAGGGACATGGAGTGGAAACCTGACTGGGGTAACTGGTGTATTGTGAGTGTTGCCTGTCCTGTTGTCTGACCTAGATGTTTGTGAAAAAGGGACAGAATGAGAGGACAGCATGACAGTCATCAGCCGGATGGTTCTATTTCTGTTCATGTTGGGGGTCCCTGCCATTTGAGCTGTATGTCTATAGTGACGCTGTGTTGAGTGTCTAGAGGTGCCGCGTGATATAGCGGCCCATTCAGAGATTGGTCATGGTCGTGCGTAAGGTGGTTATCTGCTGGGACATATGTACATCTGTGTTTTGCGTGGCCTGTTAATAAGGAAGCTGGTGCCATGCGTGTGTTGGAACTGGTGCAGTGTTTAACATTACAACTTTGAACCCCCCACCCCCACCCCATACTCCACCCAACTTGAAGCATCTGTCACCCAATATAACAAATTCAACACACTGTGAAAGGGACAGTCAACTCATTAACTAATAACTATTACCTAGTGTTCTTTTCTCTACTCGTTCTGCCACACCACCCAAATTGTTCACAATCCACACGGAGTTCAGGATTGTAGGTGGTGGCTCTTAGCGGCCCGCTGTTTACAACATGCCTCTCTGAAGGAGTTACGGCCAAGTGTGGACAGGATTTCACAGTACATTTTTATGCGTATCTGGCGCGTGCCCTGGTGTACTCTTGCTGGGTGTACATCCTGGTTTAATGCATCAATTTTTTATTCCTTGAGCCGGACCATTCGGTTCTGGTCGAGGGGGGAGCCGCCCTCTTCGTCCTCTCTCTCCCGGGAGTCTGGGCCTGCCCCCAGGGTCCGGATCCCGGAGTCCCAATTCCCGGTGATGTGTGTCTCGGCCCATTTCCAGGCCTCTTATGGATCCGTAAAGTGCACCGTGGTGCTGTTATGCTGGATCTTGAGTTGTGCTGGGAAAAGCAGTCCATGTTTGACGTTCATAGAGTGCAGCTTCCTCTTCAGATGTTCAAAGGATTGCCTGGCTTTTTGCACTTCCCGCATGTAATCCCGGAAGAACGCGATTTTGGAGCCGTTGTATGCAGTTGGACCTCCAGATCGGGCCATCTGCAGTATTGCGTCTCTGTCTCGGTAGTTCAATAGCTTTGCGATGATGGTCCTCGGGGGGGCCCCAGGTATCGGACGCCCTGAGGGTACTCGGTGGGCTCTCTCTATTGAAAAGAAATTGGAGAAGGATTTCGGTGCTGCCAGGTCCGCTGGCAATTGCTCGAGAAAGAGCTCCATACTGGGGCCTTCTGCTCCTTCCGGCAGTCCCAAGATGCGAATATTGTTACGGCGTGATCTGACCTCTCCCTCCTCCACACGTGCCTTCAGGGATTTTAGACGTGTGATTGCCTGTGATAGTTGCAGGTGGACCCCACTAAAATCATCCTCCACGATCAAGACTCTCTGTTCCACTTCCCCTGTGCGAGAGGATAGCTTTTGGAGGTTGTGTCGGTGGAGCATCAGGTCTCCAGCCTCGGGCGTAGAGGCCGTCAGTGATTCCACCTCCATTGCAGCGGTGAGGGTGCTAGTTGCGTATTGGTCCATGGTGCTTTGTGTGGTACCCCGTTTGATTTTCTCCTTGCCCATGGTACTGTCCGGGGCACCAACGCTTGTCGTACCCCTCGGCACTGCGGAGGTCCAGTTGGCAGTCTAGGGTCCCGCCGGGTCAGTGCACGCTTGTGTTCCCCAGGCCCGCACGGAGGAGCTGGCTCTGGGTCCCTCCTCCCCTCTTCGCAGTGCTCCAGCGACCCGTGTCCTCCTCAGTCGTTGGTCGCGGCGGCCATTTTGGTGGGCATTTCCTAGCACCCAGGGGGCCTCCGGGTTTGTCGAAGTAGATGCCAAGCGGATTTTGTCCAGGGGTCAGGGGTGCTATACCGCTTTAGGTCGGTTCGGGTGTCTTTCCAGGCCGGTTCGGTCCTTCGAAAGGATATTTAAACAGGATATCGCAGGCGGCCAGCGGGAGCTCACGGGACTCACGTCCTTGCTGCTCGCATGCTGGAGAAAGCCATTCTTGAAGAGCACAGGTTTTAATCCTGCTTGTTTTTTGTGTTTGTGTTAGCATTTGTTAGCATCTGTAGCGTTGTAGCATTGTGGATTTTTTGGCGTCCGAATGTCGCCGTTAATGGCTAAATTCTATCTACTGGTCTCTTGGATGCTGCTTTCCCGGCTGTTGACCATTCACTATGGACTTATTTGCCAAGGAGGCTGCAAGGTTTTCCTCTCCTCCGTGTTCGGAAAAAACATTTTTGTACCGTGGTATAGGTAGTGTTCAAGACTAACAGCATTTGTTTGAAGATTTGCTACAGACTTATTCGTGAAAGTGTTTGCGAGGCTTTCCTCTCCCACTATTTTGGGAAACATTTTCACTGTGGTTGAGGCACTGCCCACGATCAACAGCAGTGATTATTTCCCAGCACCTTCTACAATTCCTTTGCTCCGTTTCCCTGTTACTCTTTGCACCTTGCACTTTGACTTGCCGCCTTTGTGGACTCCTCATTTCATTATCATGCATTCTGCATTTTATTTACATAGATGAATATTTTAACCTTGGTGCCTATAATTCTTCAGTACGAGGAATATAATGAATTTTAATGTTGTAATGTCTTTTGCAATGTTTTTTTAGAGGGATTTTATAGTCCGATATTTTTGTGCATTACATTAAAACAGCAGCTTTTTATACTATTTTATATTACTTTTATATCTCTGATTACTCACCTTTGCTCTGTTTCTGCTCCGTCTCTGTCCCCTGGATTTCCTGCACGGTGGTACCTGCAACATTTTGCAAGGCTTTGTTTTTCTGGGGGTTTAACCAGTGACAGAGACTAAGAATGGTAAAAAGAAAACTAAGAGAGGAGGGCCCCCATGTCTACTAGTGCCAAAAAATCTAAGCAAACAAGAGCCCCTAAAGTCATTAGTAATCCTGCAGCCCAGGCCCCTAAGCCTAGTTGACCTGGATTCTTATTTAAAAACAATGGCTGGGAATCTGGCAGACAGGATTCAAGTAACAGAAAAAGCAATATAGGAAGCCGCTTCCTCGATAGTGGCCATCAATGCTATAGAGGATGGGGGACTGGGAGAGGGGCTTTTTGCTCCCAGTGCTCTGTGCAGCGCAAGTATTCAGAAGATTGTTCCAAGGGGGGCCTCTGGGGTTTTGCCAGCTAGCCAGGGTATCAGACCAGCAGATAATATAGGGGAGAATGTGACCACATTGCCCCCCCACGGGATACGGGGCAGGACTTGAGGGATGAAGGGCCAACTCCATTACTGGGGAATGTTTCAATAGCCTCATCCACAAAGGATGATTTGATATGGTTGAAGGCTCTACAAGACAGTAAAATGAAACCACTATTCCAACTTCTGGCCCTGAATATGGGGCTTTTGAGTGGGGGTCACTTACCGGATGCACAATGGTTAGTAAAAATAGAGGCCACACATGCCCTGCTTCAAACATTTTAAAACAGGGTCATGAATACTCTGGCTATAATAGACGACTCAATCAGAGATTTGAAAATGAAAGTGGATGCCATCAACCAGAATTGAGTTGGCAGAGGGTCTCGTACAGTGCAAATTCCAGATGCTGAAACGAGCCAGGTGGGGCAGGGGAAAATGGAGGGTGTAGCTGCAGGTGGCACTACTCCCCTGCCTACATCAGCTGGTCCACCGATAAACTGCACTGGAGCCAGGACGCTGTCAACGGATGGGATTAATCCCCTCTGTCTGCCTTGCCCAAGGTAACAGACACTGGGCGGGGTAGCGGGCAAGTGTAGTATTAATTCTTCCCCCGGTGGCGGCTCCCTTAGTAGCGGTGATAATGGGGTTTCAGGGTTTACCCCGGGGAGTCTTAGAAACAACTTCATCTTTGATGAATAAGACCACACATTGGATACATTCCAATTTGATGGGCTCAAGTATAGACCCTAAATCAGTCCTAATGGCCAGAGGAGTGGGATGGGAAGTCTGTCAAGGGTGATTGTATCATGGTATCATTTTCTAACCCCATTTTAGCAAGACACTTATACAGAGGCCTCACGCCAATGGCTCAAAATTAGATAGTAGGTTGGTGGTTTGGACTACTTTTATGCCCAAGGGAGGTTGGCAGCAGCCACACCAGTGGGTTGCAGGGAAAGGCAGACAATAGGGGACCCATGCTGGGAAGGTGGTGCTGCCTCTGCCATCCCCAGTGTGGCATGTGTTTCCACAGGGGCAAATGTGAGGGGGAATGGTTGTGAACGATCGGGGTGGGCTGAACCCAATTGGAGTCTTGTGGCCCAGAATATATTTGAACAATTGTCGTCACAGGATGAGCAGGACTGACAGGAGGTCACCCAGTGCCTTTCTCCAGAGGGCCCTGGTGAGTCCATCTGGCAGGGGTACTGAACCAATTATGGTGGCCACAGAAGTTAAAATGGTCTCCGGGAATATCACAGGCTCTAGGGGTAAAATGCAGTTGGATGAGAACGTGGACTTCTGAAGCGCCACAAGATCATCCAGATAACATTGGACTTTAAGATACCCTGTCTGTATGGTTATGCCTCTTATGACATCTCCGCTAAAAAGAAGAGGAGAGGGCGAGTTATGATGGACTGGTTGTGATGGTCAAGACCTCTTTACCATGCACAGTGGATGTAGTTGAGACCAAGTTGAACTTCTTACAATTACTAAGGTTTAAAACTTCCAGCATTGATGGGTTTAATGTTCCAAACTTTTATAATAGCCCTAATAAGACGGAAGGGGAGATTTGGCCGAAATTATAGATACTTGCATGGCAGATGCAGGGAGCAACCATAATAGATTAATCTGGGGGGATTTTAATGTCAAAATGGGTGGTGGCCTGTCAAAAGATCTTTATGAACCCATGGCGGAACACGTGTTGAATGTTTTCGAGCCCTAATTGGAGGCCAACAGGGTTTGTACAGGGGTCTCCAATTGATTGCCTGGCTCATCGAATGGGGGTTGCGAGCAGTGAACAGGCTCATCAACCCGGACATCTTGACATAGTTTTGGCTTCACCTTGAGTCATGGGGATTGTATGGGCAGAGATGTGTCTGTATACATGCATGTGTGTGTATGTGCAGTTACACTTCTATGCGTGTGAATTGTTTGGGTGGATGCAATTAGATGATTGATGCCATAATGTGAAGTAAATGTATCGCACTATCCACACTTTTCCCATTGGCAATGTTTCATTGAAGCCTGGATGTACAGACTGATTGATGGCATGCATTCACTGTGCATATTCATGACCAACAGTGATGATGTGTCCTACTGTCACCTTTCCACTCCCCCTGTCCACATGTTTGCTACCATGTCCTGCAGGGAAATGACCTGTGCACACTTCTCTTTGACCTGTGGCACGTCGAAATCCACTCCCTTCTACATTTCTGAACCGGGACAGCCGACCCAGCCCTTTAAGACGAGGTAGCAATACTTTGAGATGAATGGGGATGCAGAAGATGCTCAAACATCAATAATCAAAACGACTCAGGAAGTTGGCAATGTTGACAGTGTTAATGTCAATTATCTAAAACAAGGAATACAACGGACATCAACAGACGTCTCACAGCATGATCTCAAAGAAGTTCATAAAAAACATGAGTTATATATAGCAAAAACTCGTCATTACTGACATCAACCTAAATGTTTGCTAACATCATCCTACGTGGCAAACTTCAATAACCTAATGGCAAATGTAATAAAGTTAGAGGGAACACCTAGGTATGCTTTCCATACTAGTCTAGGAAAGTGATAGGGTCTCTTGTGTCAGGTGGGGCAACTAAGCCCTACCCTCAAACAGGTCACTATGAACGTCACTAAATACACTACGTCCCTTTGGTTATACAAGCTATAGGGCCCTTAGCTAGGCGGCCCCCTATAATTGGTTGGCACTCTTACATCTGTCAGTACATTTCCAGCTACGTTAGCCGCACACAGGCTGGTCTCCAGGTGCTGGTGCGCTGGTCATAACCATAGCTTCCCACCAATTAGCATATCATCTATCATCACCTCAGTGGTCTGCACATCAATTAAGGCTTTGAACTTGGCATTGGAAATGTTCTTTGCTCTGGAGAGAACGAGGGAGTGGAGGCACGCTCTGTCTCCTTGCATAGGTGTGGTTCATCAAGATTTTCCATGTTCATCCCTCCACCTGACTGAAGACCACACATTTGAGCTCTGGTGCATTTAAAATACTACTATTTAATGAACCTCTGACGTCTTCCTTGTTTTTGTGCATGTCTTCTGAACAGGAGTTGTGTTCTTTCACACAATTATAACAAATGTCTTTTCATCCCAGCCTGACACGGCCTTGGTCCAGCCTCGCCCTTCTGAGATTCACTTCTGTTTTCGATTGCTTTTCTCAACTGCGACACACTGGAACAAGACCTTCCTTTTCCTAGTCCAACTATGCTCTAATGCGGAGTGGAATCGTCCATAATTCACTCCCTCCTATATATATATACGTTGGCGCTTGCCGCAATCTATTCACTACATAGCTAGCCTCAAGAATACTTTGTCTGCTTGTGTTTCTTTGCATCTGTACACGTGTAAAATAACTTGATATCTTCATCATTTCTGAAGCAGAAGCCTTTTCATCTCAAACTCGAGATGTTACTTATCTTTGCTACTTTCTTCTTCATCTATGTTCTCTTGTCTCTGCTTCTCTTCTGGGTGTGTCAGTCATGCTGTGTATGACGTCAGCAATCTGCTCTTTTGCTAATTTCTGACTCTTCTTCTGGGATTTCATTCAAATGACCATCATACTGTCTTTTATGCAAGTATGGCTTTCTTAACGGGAACCTTGCTTCCAGGATTCTTCTTGGTATTGGTATTTTCACCGGAATTGCACGTACTTCACACTCTGGTTCGCAACATATAGGCAATATGGGCAAGAGGCTTGAGGTGGGGGTACTAGGCTCCTTCTCTACACTTCCATGACCTGCCAAGACCTGCCACTGTTCTACATGTGCCACACACATTGATTCTCATGTATCATCATCCTCTGTGGCAGCGCTTCATGACGTGCACTATGGTTATCATTATTGTTTTGTTTTTTTGTTATTTCAAATACATATAGCCACACAGGGCTTTGTACGAAACATACACCATGAAAAATTCATACACATACTTCATGTTCATGGCAACTTAATGAACAATCCAAAAATACAATTACAAAAACAACTTTTTCTTCATTAACATTTAAAAGTTAAATCACTCAGATAGAAGTTTAAAAATCTCCTTGATCTCTTTAAAAAATCCCATCACATGTTAGATTAAGTTTACATCATTGCCACTCATCGACTCAGACCACATCTCTGACGGCGATAGTTGAAGACCCCTAGTTGTATATGCTTGCATTGTTCGTGTTCTTAAAAAAAATAAAAACTCTCACAATTACATAAAATGTGTTTTTAACTGTTTCAATTTCATTATTGCCACAGAGATGACAATAGCGCTCTTCACATGTTAAGTGCTTACATGCTCCTATGATTTCTCTTACTTCTGCATGATTACATTTACACAACAGGTAGTTTCATATACTTTCACTGTTGATGTATGATTCAATATATGCACCTTGGTTGTATCTTTCTAGCCAAAATGCCATGAATGTTCCACTGTTTGCCAAAGATGCTAAATGTATCATATTTCTCTAACGATGGTGGTCAAGAATAATGTTTTTGCTATTTTATTTGGTGAATGGCATAGTATTATTTATGTTTGAATTTTCACTAATCCATTTCTTATGTTTCAAGAAGAGCCTGCCTAGAGTCCCTAACTGAGTCGGGTTGGACATTTTCGCAAAGACATTCATCATCACACTCATAATGGTCTTATTATCGAGACATAGCAATTTCGCATACATCATGGACATTTTATGTTCATTGAATCCCGTGATTTTAATACGTGATTAAATGAAAAATCTCGTGATTTTAATAGACATTTCTAGTAACAGGAATTCTATGGGGAGGGATGCAGGCATACGAAACAGCAGTCTCGCAATCTTAGCTTCTAGTTTTCCTAATTCACTTGTAAATTTGTATCCCCATACTCCAGCACCATACAACATACAAGATGCAATTTTGGAAGAATATAGTGATAATATAGCCTTGATGGAGATGCCACTTTGGCGGCCAATGAAATTACTCAGTGTGTGTGCAATCGCCATACATTTACTTTCAACAGCTTGCAGTTGGTCAACCCAACGTAGCTTCTCATATATTACTATACCCAAATAGTGATAGCTTTGTACCTGTTCTAGGTGACCATTTTTGTTTTTTCGATGTTACTTCGTAGACCATTCGCTATTGAATACTCATTCAGGGCATCCAATAGTATCTGGAAACCCTTCGGTGTATAATAGGCTATTACCAAATCGTCAGCATAGCCTAGCCAACTATAATTCAGAGAGCCAAATTTAACTGGGTGGGCATTCTCGCAATTAAAAATAGATACGACGTCAGTGAAGGAATAGATTGAAGTGTTGCTGCCAGGATGCAGCCCTGTTTGACTCCCCTGGCAGGGGTCGGAGAGATGACCAGGCTTATTAGTTCTTACTCGCACCTTAGCGTCAGAGTACAACAACTGGATCATTTTTAACAGGCCATGAGGAACATTCCATGAAACCAACTTGTTACATAGTTTGTTCCTCTTGATCGTATCAAAAGCTGTGCTGAAATCCACAAAGGCAGCGTACACTGATAGTTGTCAACGTTCCCATGCCTATTCTATTGTGGGTACAAGAGATATCAAGTTATGACTTGTGCTGGATTTCATTCTAAAACCTGTCTGATTGATTGGAAGAATGGAGTTGTTATCAATCCACTGATTTAGCTCTGTCAGTAAGACCCGTGCAAAAATGTTTGCAGGAATATCTAGCACAGCTAGCATTCTGTAGTTGGTGGGGAGTTTCCATGTGCCTTTCTATACACAGGGAGTATAGTACCTTCCTTCCAAGTGGCAGGTATTATGCCACTACTCCCTATTTTATTAAAAAGTGGCTACAAGGCTGCCGCCTCGGCCTCTGGTGACTTTTTGAGCAGAGCATTACATGTCCCATCAGGGTCCATGGCACGTGAGGATGGTGAATTGGCTATCATTCTTGTGAGCTGTTCAACTGACTGGCTTGAACACCAAGTAGCTTCCCTCTGTGTATGACATTCATCATTTGTGATGTTCAGCCCAAAGTATTCTGAATATGTTGATGCCAACTATCTTCTGGGACACAATTCATTGGGATCGTTCTTTTTTCTACCCACCTAAGAGTATGCAACATCCCTCTGTTATTTTTGTCTCTGGAATGGGATGCCAATGTTAGCCATACAGTGTGTTCTTGCTTCCTTTCATATATGTGTAAGAAACTGCAAAAAAACTCTTTTTATTTCTTTCACTTCTTTAGGCACACCAATGTACCCAGCATTCTTACCAGTATTGTGAACAGCTTTTGCTATGTTCCTTCTCATCTCTACTTTTGCCGCTTGGATATTTTGATCATATTTCAGATAATTAGTAGCTGGTTTAGACCATCGTTCATTTACAGTGTTAAGAGGGATTTCTGAACTCTGACCTGGAGGGGCAGAGGTTCAGAAGGCCAACCTAGTTTCTTGGAACAGGGTAACCTCTGGACAAGCCAGACCAATCAGGGTAGCTATGGCAGGTGGTCAAGACTAAGTCTCAAGAGGGGTGAGGGTGACTGAAAGACCTCAATGAGCACACAAAGCAAGGACACTTACAAATTACTCCAGACAGGTGTTATATTAAAAATATAGACATATTTATTACAAGGCCTTTGTAACATAGACCATAGCAAAGAATCACAATAATACTAAATTAAACCAATACATCACAATCAACACAATATATATATACAAGACCAGAAGGGTCTAAAAATTAAAAGGCACGAAATCTGTAGACCACCTAGATGTGGAGGAAAACAGGCAGTGCAAGTAATCTTTAGACACAGTTCCACATCAAGAATACACCTAACTAAGAGGCAGTCCAAGCCCTACGAAGAGAGGAGCCTTATGCTCAATAGTACATGCACGCGCTTGTGCCAAGGGTCAAAATAGGGTCTCTTCAAGGGTCACTAGCAGCTCAGGAAGGTGGATAAGGTTGATGAAGAACAAGTCCCCACTATTGAAGCAGGACCTCCACTTGGGGGCAGAGGCAGGTTGAGAGTGCGGGATGGAGTCGCTATTTGGCAATAGCCGTGGAAAGGGGCCCTTGGGGGCCACTTTGTGCATAAAAATGGGCTCCTGCACTAGGGGCCACCGGTTGGGGTATGGACTACTCACCGGTCCCCAATGCAGGCAGACCCAGACTTTGCCGGTACATTCCACTTCGCTGGCAGGTTCGAATGTGACAATCAGGACGTCTCGACACCGTGTAGTTTCCGCAGTACAGCGGGGATTCCCAAATGGGACAGGGATGATTTCTCCGCTCCGGGGCAGAGGAATCAGCCCAATTCCACTGCAGCAGGCTTCAAGGTCAAGGGGGGTCACAAGTGCAGCGAACTTGCACAGGTTGTTCCCACAGCAAGGCAACACGGTAACCGCATTTACTCCGGTCCGGGCGCACTCGTCTCACTTCAGACCTGGAATGCCAAGTGTACAAAATTCAGTGTGAGGGTGCCGTGGACACAGAGCAAGCAGTATACCAAGTTTCGAGGGCTTCTTCAAAACCGCGGCGGTAACAGAGCAAACATCCTGCGTAAACTGGTCAGCCCACTGGTTGGCCCAGGGACACTTCCGAAGGGGCTTACTTGCAGGGTTTGATGAAGGTGCCGAGAATAGTTGGTCCCACTATTCCAATGGTCGAAGCGTGTTTGCAGACCATCTAGGACGATCAGATGCAGAGGGGTCTCGCCGGACGACAGCGGGCTCAGGGTGCCAAACCTTCCAGCGGGTCACCAGCGGTTCCTCGACTTGGCTTCTTGTTGCAGGATACTTGGCTCCCTATCCTTTGTTCGTGTGAACTCAGGAGATCGACATGGTAGTGGTGTTTTCGGCCTCCTTTTATCCAAAGTTCCCTTCACGCCAAAACGGAGAGGACCCAATGGGAGATCTGCTCACAAACACTCACTCCATACGTGGACCAATCACAGTCCACGGTGGTCCCAGGCATTCAGGACACTCCAGACTCTCTGGCACCCAGGATGTGTATTGGGAACAGACATCCCAGCCCACATCCTGGAGGCACACACACAAGGCATTTAGAAGCCCGCAAAAGCATTGGGTTTCGCGGGAAAGTGCATGACCAAATAAGGACTGACCCGGGTCGACCTGGGGAAGGTGAAGGGGCAAGATGGCCAAAGGACAGGACAAAGAACCTCGTGGCATGGCCATTTTGGAGCCAGGCCACCTATTTGTGCCAAACGCGGTAAGCACGGTTAACATGGCAAGAAAGGGTTAAAATCATAAGAAAACGATAGCTGAAACCAGCACTGTCTGTGACATATCTGCACAGTTCATAAAAAGTCCAGCAAGAGTTTCTAGGGCCTTTGGAATGACTAGAGACCCAAGGGTGCGGTAAATTAAGTTACATTGCACCTGCAACATGAGGAAAGGACCAAGGGAAACATAGTCTCCCAGTACTGACTGTTTTAAGGGCATGTCAGTTTTCCCATGAGAAGTGAGCGAACGCCCAGAGGAGTGCAGCTGAGGGCTGCGCTTCTCTGGCAAAGGTTAGATCAGGGAGTAAAACAGCAGCAAATAATTTAGGGGTTGACACATGGAGGGAAAATTACATTCTAATATGAAATCTTTCCTAACAGACAGTATGGTATTTTGTTTTTTTCTTCGTTGTATTACTAATGAGAGTCACCAATTCGGAAAACTCATGTGTGATGTCAAATGTTGGGTTGCGTGTAGGGGCCATACTTTTATTAGCTAGCAGTCGAAGTCCTTTAATGGCTACATTATTCACCGCCTCAAGGCTAGTAGGATTTCAGCTAATTCTATTTCTGCCAGAGTTAAGGGCTACATCACCTGCCTAGAACCTAATTGGTGCACTGGTTGTTATATTTAGCATTGTGCATAAGGGCAGACGATCAATTTATTCACGAAGGATGACAGACATATCTCTAATTATGTTCTTGGCTAGTTCATTCGTAAACACATAATCTATTGTGGTAGCAGATTTGCCACTAATTCTAGTGAAAGGTCTATTGGAGTCACCATAGCATTTGCCCTTCAGCATATTGAAATTTAAGCTAGTCGACAGCATGGTCCAAGCTCAGTTTTAATTTTGGATGTGGGCCCAGTCTCAAAATGATTATCAGTGCAATCAATATCATCATATATTTTCACATTCAAGTCACCGACTATGAACACTGGGACATTACGATTATTGGAATGCAAGATTTGCTTCACTAATCCACAGTTAATTTTTGTGGCCACTCTATTGGGTTATCATTATGGTCTCTTGTGTGCGTTGACTCCATAGGACATGTTTATCACACTTGATATATTTCAGATTACACAAATATGCGCATGCGTTCCCGTGACTGACAGGTTCTGTGTCACACAATTAGGACACTTTTATTACAGTGTTTGATGTTGTTGATTATCTGCAACAACGTATGTTACATGTCCTTTGGTTTTGATTAATTCTTCATGTCATCTGCCACTGTATTTGGGTGGTTTGTATGCCATGGTGTGTGTTGCAGGTGTTTTTCTGATGTAGTGCTGATGATTGACCTCTCACATGTGCCCATTCTTTGCCAGTCTGCCCTTCACCGTCACCCACTTTTGACCTTCATGTAGCACTAAATGGAGTTCTTGTCCATCACTGTTCTTTCTGTGCTCTCCAACCAGAATGCTACTTGAAGAGATGTTAATGTCTCCATCTTCATCCTTAGGATGGATAGTCTATGCCCTCACACAGTGTGATGTCAGTCGGGTCCATCCTCATTTCTGCTCCAGACATTCTCCTCCTTGCAATGTTTTTCCTGTCCTTCTCTCTCACTCTGTCCGGCTCCAATCCACTGCTCCTCAATCATCACTCTGTGTCCTGTCTCCCTCTTGCACTCTGTGATCCTTGTACACTGGGTGGTGCATGCCTTCACTTGTGTTCCCTACATGTGTTGTCATGGATGGGCAGTATCTTGAAGTAGTTGCAATGCGTGTGTTTGTGATTTCCAAATGTATTTGCAGGTGGGATGCAGTGGATGCAAGTCCGGTGGACGACATGTGCAGGTAAGTTATTCACAGTCACTGTTTGGCTTGTCTTTTGTTTTGTGGCATGGAGTCTGACACTGTATGGAGTTGCTTTTATTTCACTTCTTTGGGGGAAACAGGTCCAGCTTTGTGGGTGTTGTTAGGATGATTTGTGCATGCATGCTGTTTCTTGCCGATAATCATGTTAGCACTAATTGCGGAATACTAGTTGGGTGTGGGTATCATTGTAGGGCCTTAGTTGGTGTGTTGTAATGAGGGTGGCTGCCACAGCTGTTTGTGTACTGAGACAGGTTTTTAAGGTGGTGGTGGTCAGTGTTTCTGTGCACTTCACACATGTGCTGGCTGTCACATGGCTTCCCATTTGAAAATTTTGTAATATTAATTCATACCCTCACAGGCAATGCAATCTTGGTGCTTATTCCACTTCTGAGGCTTCAGTCCCAAGACCAATCCACACACATCCCTGCATTGCTCCGCATTATTGTGCTGCAATGTACTACACAGACTCCATGCACACATTCTTGTCTATTCTTTGTTGTTTGTCATAATGAGCATGTACCATGCCGGGTGCAGCGTCACTTGTAATGGGGCATGTTGACAGCTGCTGGTGGCTAGGAGATGTACTACAGTAAGCACTTTTTCCAGTGGTGTAAGGGCCTGGGAGAAGATGGTGGGTGATGTTAAGTCATGTTCCCACTCTCTGACACGGTCTAGTATTATATGGGTAGGGATGAACCTGTACCTGCCACACACCTGATCATTGGGCATCCCAAAAATGGTGGTGCGTGTACCAAAGATCAGGGCCCTGGGCATCCTCCTCCTCCTCAGAATATTGCAGGATTCATCGTGGTTGTAGACATTAGTTTGGTGTGTATTGAACGCTTCATACACATTTCTTCCTATGTGTGTTGACATTTACGCCTGCTATCATGTGGCGTATGGGTTCCTGGATTTGTATGTACTTTTTGCGACCCGACGTTCCCAGTTAAAATCCAGGTTATATTTGTGCGTCGATGGGCATGGGATTGCTTGGCCGTGTAACGGCCCTCAACACCGTCATATTTTCACATGTTCTTCTGCATTCTGCATGCTGCGCCCCCTATTTTGGTCAATGCACAGGTCCGGCCTACACTCTTGCACAAGGTGCTTGTCGACTCGCACAGATGTTCCCAGCTCTGCGCGAACTCCACGCATGACCCAAGAAAGTCCTACCTAGTTGGTTCCATGATTCGATAAACACGTATTTGTGTGCTGTTTGGTGTGCAAGTCCCCGAGTTTCCCTTGCAAATAATTCCATGAATCGGCCCCTTAGTGTATTGGTGATTGTATGGCACAGCATTTCCAGTCGCCATGCAAGCCACAAAGCCTGCTTCTTGGAGTCCCTTCTTGTAACAATGTTTTGGTGATATTTGGTGGTTTATACCACCAAAAAGCACCAAAAATCAAAAAGGATACCCAAGACTACGACAGATTGAGATACAGTAGGAAAGACCTTGCTAGAGACATTTGGAGCCAGTAGACCCTTGGAGCTTAGATAGCATCTCTATGCTAGACATACAGGGTAAAATGACTCAAAATGGGTTCAGAATGAGAATTTGACCAGGAGCTAAGAGCAGCACCTGGGAAAGAAATAACACCCATTAAGCAAGAACTACCACTAGAAAAACAAGTTACTACACAGCGAGCCTCAAAATCTAACTCCCACGAGATGCAAACTATAACTTTGTGTCCAATATATGCAACCCATTTTCGTATAAATGTCTTCTTGACAAGGCCTAATGCTCCTTCACGCACATTCCCAAAGACACAGAGGCAAGGTCCCCCTGTGTGGAACATTCTGCCTGGGGAATCAAAAGTAGTGACTGGTGGAGTAAAGTAACATTTTCTTGGAGGATACAAGCAGACGCTCACTAGCACCCAGCAATTTCTGTTGCATCAGTGAGAGATGAAGACCCTGTGAATTCAAAAATTTTACAAAAAGAATTAGAGAGATTGTAAAACACCTATACACAGAGGCAGACCAACAGAATACAACAGATGAGAACGATTGAGAAAGAGGGGTGAAAAAGAGGCCTGATGAGAAAGTATAAATGAGGCCCAAACACATACAAGAGCATCAAGAGAATCCCACAGAGAGGAGTAATATGGAACCCAGAGGAAAAACACTGGGAAAAACAATACTCAAGAGAGAATCAAAAAGGAAATAAAGGAACTAAGGATAGACTGGAGAAAGGGAATTATTCAGGCTGTTTAAAAGAGAATGTGTAGTAGAGAAAGTTACCGAAACAAAGTTCAAATGAGAAATTCACAAAATTAACAAAGAGGATGCAAAAGAGAGACCAATGCAAAGGTCCCTTACTCACTCTGCTTAGAGAGGTACAGCTTCCACTCACTGATGAGGCCCCACTAGGCCGAAACACGTGTTTGGGTTGCTGTTGGTACTCTTGTTCAGAGGAGACCTGTCTAGCATTTCGGTGCAGGACTCCCTAAGAGGGTGTGACCAGACTGATTTGCAAATGGATATGTCTCCTGTGTGGAAGGTACAGTGAGCTAAAACGTGGTCTTAGATCCACCCGAGTGGGCACCTTCCTATAGAAAAACGTTATTTTGGCCATTTTTCGGTAGAGAGTCTCTGTGAGCTTTTTTCTTTTTAAATAAGCTACTATGCTTGCATATGGCACCACATAAAACGCAAATACATTTGTTGACATTTGTTGACATTGAGATACATGTATCTATCACTGCATCGTTGTATTTTTTTTTTTTTGGTCAGAAACTTACCTTTACAAAATATACAACATTAAAATAAGCCGTAAAAAGAACGTTTTTTATAGTCTAAACTCATTTTTTTCTAAGAAAATGCATTTCATTTAACAGAGAAAGCAAAAGTGGACAGTGTAACTAATCAAAAAATAAAGAGAAAAAGGAAAAAGAGGGAAACATAGACCGGCCAGGCCAGCGTGCTGTACTTAAGATAGGACAGCCTCTTACTGTCCTCTATATTGTCAAGCAATCAAGCAGAGTGTCTTCTAAATAGAATCCATAGCCGTCCAGCGACCATGGCCACTTCTTTGTTGAAACTATTTAAATATGAGGCAGTAGCAACACTCTATAAATCGACCTTTTGAATTAGTCCAGCCCTCAGAAGAACCTGACTGACTGCTACTGTAAGGGCTGTATTATGCCCTTAAATCAGCCGGGACCAGACATTTTCTGTAAGCATCCAGTCCTCTTTGTCCACGAATTTGGAGAAATGGTTTACTCTTATATCCCATGTGCCAACACAATGCCGAAGTATATGACTAAGATTTTGATTAGCTGGGTCTTCACACCCGTTACACAATTTGATTTCGTTATGATTTTGTCCTCTAATGTTCAGTATTTCTCCTGTGTGGATTATGTGGAGACAGGCCCTTAGGAATATACTTCTCGATTCCCAATTTGGATGTTTCATTAAGTAATTTGGCAGCTGTCCCAAATTTGTATCCACTACTAGGAAGCTGTTCCTGGGTTTGATTTGACACATTTTCTATCCGGTTTTGATCCAGTCCCTCGTTTCAATGTCTTTTTTTGCTTTCATGGGGTTGGTAAGCAACATTTCGATGGATGAATCAGCTTCGAACAAAGCTCTGTGAACTTTTTGTTCCATATAATTTAGTATTTTCGATTTGTGATTTTGTAGATGTTGATTTATGTCCTCATATAGAGAGTTTTTTTGCGGCTCTACTATCAGCCTGCAGAGGGAAAGAAGTTTCCATTCTGCTAGCGATTCCAAAGATTTGAGGACGAATTCGAATCTGAGAACTGACATGGGGAGACTCATTGGCAGAAATAGGAATCTCTTCCAGATATGGCCTTCCACTTTTTGCCAATTCAAGGACCAAAGTGCTGGTTTGGACTCCAAGCCATACAGAATTATTGGGACTATTTTTGCAACATAGAACTTCAAAAGGGGTATGATAGAGAATTTGCAGAGTTCACGGAGGATCTTCTTCATCTGTGGCACTGATTTCTCCACTTTCACCTTTATTTCCTGTTCCATTTTGGGAATTGCTGGGGAGGCGTGGACAACGTAGCCCAGATATACTGCCTCTTCAACTCTTGGGATGGCTTTGCCTACTAGCAACCAGTTTGCCCAGTTGATGTGCTTGTTCGTATGTTTGAACACTAAGATTTTTGACTTCTTCGGGTTGATAAGAAGTCCATTTAATTTGGCATATTCGCTCAATCCATTCAATAGGTGTTGCAGCCCCACTGCCATCCTGTCGACAAAGACAATATCGTCAGCGTAGGCAAGCCAATGTACCTTGGTTGTATTAAGCATTGGACTCGCCATTGTCCAGGACTGCAGAAAAGGTCCTACATCTGCCAGATATAAATTAAAGAAAACGGGTGCACCGAGGCAACCTTGACTTCCACCTTTTTCAACCTTGATCGAATCAGTTAGGTGGCCGGCCTCATCGAGCCGAACCATCATTGAGGTATCTTTGTGTAATTCTATTAGTAGAGATAGTAGGCCACTTGGCACACCCCAGTCTCTCATTTTGACCCATAGACATACCCTTATCACCAGATCGAAAGCTCTAGAGAAGTTTATCGAGGCTCCGTATATTGGGCCCTCACCCGCCTCTATTGAATGTTCAGCCAGTAGGTTCAATGTCAGGCCATTAAATGCTGTGGACCTCCCGCTTCTAAAGTCTGTTTGAAATTTTGATAGTATATTCAATTTTTTTGCTCAGTCTTCCAAGTCCGTCAGCAGAATCTTCATGAAAATTTTGCTTTCAATATCAAGCAGTGCGATCGGTTGTGACCGATTGCCCCCTTGTAGAATGGAATTATGATTGCTTTTTTCCTTGAGGAAGGAAATTAGTGACAAAGATTTCATTATACAGATGAAATAGTAAATTCGCCAAGGTTTTAGGGTTGTGTTTTAAGACCTAATAAGTTAGGCCATTAGTGCTGGCGGCCTTTGAGGATGAAGCTTTTAAGATTAGATCTTTTATCGACTGAGCGTTGAAGGTAAGTTTCCACTTTGTAACTTCCATATTACTTCCATGAGCCTCCAGATTGTTTTTGAAGTTTTTGGTAAGGTAATCTGTCCAACTTTTTTCTGTGAACAGGTTGCATTGTATGTTGTTGCTGGCTGATTTTTTTTCCCAGATTATTTATGATGGTCCAAAAGTTGCAACTGTTGTCCTTGCAAAGCGCCACAAGCATCTGTTAATTGTCTTGTTGATAGCGTATGATTCTTCTCGAATGAGACCAGTGCTTATAGGACCTAGTAAGTTACTGAAGTTCACCTCGTAATATGGTTTGATCACTAATGAGATTTCTCAGCCGTCTACTTACCCTCCTGAGAATTTGTTTGTAGGCCCATGTTTCTTCATCAAATGAGTGCTGATGATGGATAGTTCTCATTTGTCCGCTTGAACTTGGAGGATACACAGACCAAATTAATGTATTAAAGGTTTCAGAGTGGCAGTTATCCTTTTGTTCTCTCAAGGAGATGACAGCGAGATTGTGATTTAGTTTCTTGCCCTTTCTTTTATACTTCACCAAGAATGTGTTACATCGGCAGATAGGTCCACTTGGTTTATTTGTAGTGAATGCACCTGCGCCGTAGTAGATGTAGCAGGAGTAGTTTTTGGGATGGGCGAGCTCTGTAGTGTAGATTGCAATTCTTGACCTCCCGTCTGCTCTACATATGAGCCATCCCATTCTGGACATCTATGGACATCCAGAAGGGCCTTGCTGTGCAGCTTCATATTTCTCAAGAGTTTTGTCTTTCTTTATTTGTAACTCAACTATGAGTGTGCTTATCTCAAGTCGCCTTGCAGTACTTTTCCACTTTTTAAAAGATAACTTGGACCCCGACCCTCCCCGGGTACGGCTATCTTGCTAGCAAGGCAAAGTTAAGCTTTGTTCTTTTATATGCGTTTTAACATTGCATATGCACACCTTGTCGAAAAAAGGTAACGCACTTGCCAAAATGCGTAGTTCCGTAGATGGACCTTGTAAGTGGGTGAGATACTATGCAGTATTGCAGATATGGGTCCTCATGGGTCCCTTCAGTCCGCCACCATCCTTTTTAGTGTATTTTGGCGGGTTGATTATCTGAAGGTGAAGGTAGGGTGTTAAGAAGCCCCATTGGCAGCCAACAGTACCAGCAAACTTCAACCAATGCGCACACACCATTGCTAAGGCGTGATGCTGAAGAGAAGCAGTTTTATCGCGGCAGATCAAAGAACAATTAATGTCTCTTATGCACCTACCTGTTTAGTCAAGTTGAGGATGCCTTCACTTTCCTTTTGTTAGGTGATGCGTGATGCACTGAGCTCCCGGAAGATTTATTTGTTCTACGGTGACCTAAACATTAAGTCCACCAGTTACGCCACGATTATGCTCAGTTTCCTGATAGCTCCTCCCAGCTCCAAACTGTCTCAAACAGTACAGATTTTCCACACATTCATTACAGAAAGTCATGATTCTATTAAAGACTCGGAGGCGAAAGATTATGCTCTGAACTTCTCTTTACTAAACTCGAACAGCAACCAAAAGAACAAACAAATATGGAAAACAGGAAAAAACTACAAATCCCAACAACACCCGGCAACATTTTGTAGTTCGTTTTCCATAGGCAATAACATGTGATCCATTCTTCCAATCAGCATCTCTTCTCTCCTATAATCGTCCATACTCCTGAAGTCCTTCCTCTTTCTTTCGCTGATCTGGTAAACTCATGCCCCAACCGGTAGGCAAGTTGTCCCTTTCTGCTCCGCTCCTAAAACAGATATAAACCATTAGAAACCCCATCATGGACGGGTGGGCAATCGCATAGCAATACTATTATCATCACAAAACAAGACTGCATTATTTACGAGTAAAATTGCATTATTTACAACATGGCAACATAACTTATACAATAGCGATTGACATTGGGTGGAATAATCTTTCGCCTCCGAGTCTTTAATAGAATCATGACTTTCTGTAACGAATGTGTGGACAATCTGTATTCTATGTCAAGACTCGGAGGCTCAGATTATGCTCGTTTAAAGCTTACCTACCACCAACGATGCCACTCGCTCCACTGGTCTAAAATAGAAATTCTTAAGGGTCTCCTCGTTAGACCAATCTGCCGCCTTCAGAACATCCTCCAAGCGAGCCCCTGCCAAGAAGGCAGACGATGCCATAGCTCCCCTTGTAGAATGTGCTCCAAACTGCTGCACGTCTATCCCTGCTTCTGTCATGCACCACCTGACCCATCTAGCTAGGGTGGCTGACGCTACTGCTCTAAAAGGTTTTCTAATTGCTATTAATAGTTGATTCTCTCCTGCTGGCCTCACTTCATCCGCTTTCTGTTCATATGCCTTCAAACACCTAACTGGGCACAACTTAGGCTTGTTAGGAAAGGCCATGTACTCCACGGATTTAATATTCGTCTTAGTTCTCCTTGCTATGAAAAATACTACCCCTGAAGGTGAAAAAGATTTCCTGTTCACTTCCAGTGCTCTCACATCCGAGACCCTTTTACAAGAAATAAGACACAGAAGGGTAGTTAGCTTGGCACACAACGCCTTCCGAGACAAGAATTCATTGTCCGGCCAAGCTTCGAACATCCTTAAGACCACGCTCACATCCCATAAACGCGAGTATTTGGGAGTCGGAGGTCTCATACACCTGATGCCCTTCAAAAGCCTGCACACCAAGGGATGTTCGCCCACCGGCTTATTGTCTATGTAAACATGTCCCGCAGAGATCGCCGACCTATAATTATTAATGGTTCTGTAAGCCTTCGCCTGCGCTGCCTGAGCTGCTAAGAAATTTACTACGTGCACTACATCTGTACATACGGGATCAACCTGTCTCTCCAGACACCAATCACTCCATCTATGCCATGCCAATCTATATGCTTTTCCTGTCGCCGGTTCCCATGACTCCCTGATGAACTCCTGAGCCGGGCCTGAAAGTCCTGGCTTAGACCAGTTTTTCCTGAAATCGCCCAAGCCAGAAGCCTCAAACTCCCTGACCTGACTAATGGGTGAAACTCTCCTGCTGGATTTACCAAAATGTCCTCCTTGACTGGCAACCGGATAGGGGTTTCGAACGACAATTCCAGAAGGTCCGGAAACCAAGCCTGACCTTTCCAATCTGGTGGTATCAGAATCACTGTTGCTAGCTGACGTCTGACCTGTGCCACTGTGCGCGCTATCAGGGAGAACGGGGGAAACGCGTATTCCCTTGCTGGTCCCCAGACCTGGAGAAAAGCGTCTGTCGCTGCCGCTTCCGGATCCGGCCTCCAACTGTAAAATCTGGAGAGTTTCCTGTTCAGCCTGGAAGCGAAGAGATCCGTCTGACAGGGACCCGTGCGACGCATGATCTCCTGGAATACCGTGTCGTCCAGCTGCCAGTCGCTGGAATCCCTTAGGTATCTCGAGTTCCAATCTGCCACCAGATTGAGCTCCCCTGGCAAATGTTCCGCTCTCACGTTTATTCCTCTCTGGAGGCAGATCTGCCAAAACCCTTTGGCTATCTCCGTCAGCTTTTGTGATCTCGTTCCGCCCAGTCGATTTATGTATCTGACTGCCGAAACGTTGTCCATCTTCAAGAGAATGGACGATTTTGTACCTTCCTGTGTCCAGCACTGAATCGCGAAGGAGCCCGCTAGAAGCTCCAGGCAATTGATGTGGAGACCCAACTCTTCTCTGGACCATCTCCCTCCTGTCGATTGATCTCCACATCTGGCTCCCCATCCCCAACGGCTGGCGTCGGACCCTATCACCAGATCCGGGGATGAGCCGAATATTGCCCGGCCATTCCAGGCTTCCATGTGGCAGTACCACCATTCTAGCTCCAGCTTCGCTTCCTGGGATAGCTTGACTTTCTGTTCGTAAGAAAAACCTCTCCTGAGATGGCTGATCTTCAGCCTCTGCAGGGCTCTGTAATGCAGGGGCCCTGGGAAAATCGCCTGTATTGATGATGACAGACGTCCTATAAGCCTCGCTATTTCCCTTAAGGAAACTTCGTGCTTCGTTATCATCCCTTTGATCTCCTTCTTGACAGAATTGACCTTGACCAGCGGTAACTTGAGAATACCCTGGGTCGTCTCTAAATTGAACCCCAAAAATTCCATATCCTGAGCTGGCTCTAATTGAGATTTCTCCCAGTTTATTAGGAAACCCAACTGTTGTAGCAACCCCGTGGCTAGGTGGACCTGCTGGACTAGGACTTCCCTGTCCTGGCACATCAGACATATGTCGTCCAGGTAAATAATCAGTCTGATCCCCTGCTCTCTCAGGCGTGCTACCACTGGCCTCAGAAGTTTGGTGAAAGCCCAAGGCGCCGACGCTAACCCAAAGGGAAGACACTTGAACTCCCACCTCCGTCCCTTCCAAAGGAACTGAAGGAGCCTTGTCTGTTCTGACCGAATTGGAATTGTTAGATATGCATCCCTGAGATCTATCCTTGCCAACCAGTCTCCTTGCTGAAGAACATCCCTCAGGAGATGGATGCCCTCCATCTTGAAGTGTCTGTACACCAGAAAGAAATTCAAACCCCTCAGGTTTATTACTGGTCTGACCTTGTGTCGCTTCTTGACTAAAAACAGATTGCTTACGAAACCCCCTGGACCTTCTGAAGCTGGACCGATTGCCTTTTTTGCTCTTAACAATTCTACCTCCTTGTCTAGAAGGTCCTCGTCTTCTCTGCTGAACTTTATCTGCCTCGGCCACGCTTTCTGATAAGGCTCTTGCCAGAACTCTAACAGAAACCCTCTTACGGTCTGCCTTATCCAAGCATCTGAAGACAATTCTTCCCAAATTTTGACACACAATCTCACTCTCCCTCCTACTGGAGGGATACCTGCCACCTGCCCTTCTGTGACTACCATGTCTCTCACCTGAGGTACCTTGGTGCTGTTGTCTGCCGTCGTTTCTCCAGCCCCTACCCCTGCCTCTTCCCCTAGAAGGGAAGAAGGGGTTGGACCTCCGGTCTTCCTGTCTCCAGACTCTGTCCTTCTAGGACCCTCTGTGCTGGCCACGGCTGGACGAGCGGCCCCTTCCTCCTCCAGCCTTATTGAAAACCCTTCGGCCGAAAATCTTCTTCAAGGAAGATTGGGCCCTGTCCATCGATACATAAGTACTGGCGAATTTTGCCATGTCCTTGATGAACAGGTCCCCGAAGAGCTTGCCTCTCGCGGCTGCGGCCTGTTCTGACGTCGCCATCTCTCCCAGCCTGGAGTCCAGCTTCATCAGAATCGACCTTCTCCTTTCGGTCGCTAACGCTGTGTTCGCGTTACCCAGCAGACAGATAATTCTCTGAGCCCAGCCAGATATAATATCCGGGTCCATGGACTCTTTCTTGGCCTTCGCTTCCTCGGCCAGCTGCCAGATCTTGGTGACCGGTCCTAGCATGTCAAGCACTTTGTCCTGACAGGACCGCCAGGATCTATCGCAGCCCCTCTTTACGTCCCTGCCATACCGGCCCAGGAACGTCAAGATCCTTTCGTCGATCTCCGGGGTCTCCGCTACTCCATCCGGGACCCTTGGTCTAGGGCATTCTGATTTCAGTTTGGACCTGGCTTGTTTGCTTAACGGTGCCCGCAGGCGCCTTCTAAGGTATTCTGCGATCTTCGCCGGCGGGTCCCATTCATTGGACCTGGGGTGGATAAGGTCGTCGGGATCGAACTCCTCCTTGAGCAGATCCTCTTCTTCCCTCCTGCTTTTTTTTTTCTTAGGGTGGCTTACCTCCTCCTCCGGGGAGGTTTGGGCTTCCGAGGAGGTGGAAAACTCAGATCTCGAGCTGCTCTTGCAGTAGTCCTCATCTGACTCGCTCGAGCTAGTAGCATGTCTCTCATGGGATCTCGCCTTCCTTTTCCCCGAACTGCGGGAAGAACCCGGGGGGGTCTGGGCGCTACGGTCCCTACGGGTTTTATGTTTGCTTCCCCCTCTCTTGCGAGCCTTGCCCTGGGACAAAGCTGCCAGGCTTCGCAAAATGCCCCTCTCTTCCCGGGGCTTCTCGGCACTCTGCAGCATCTGCATTGCCTCACTCATGCGGCGGCCGCTGACATGCGGGCCGTCCGAATCGTCGGTGTAGTCGCTCATATTCGCCGACTTAGAAGCACTATCAAGGTGCCTAGTGCAGTTTGCTTGGGCTGCCCCCGTCAAAATGTGAATTAGGTAGCTAGGCGAGTCCACGTAAATAATAGCAGTCTTACCTGGGACTGAGCCCGTCAACGGAGACTGTAGCCTCCTTCACCTCCTCCCCAGTGGCAGAATGAGGGGTTGATGTGTATTTAACTGCCTTCCCAACGTGCAGTCTTTAAGCAGATCTGATGTCTGCGTTACCCGTTATAGCCACTAGGTGGCGTTCCAGGCTAAAAGATGTTGGTGCCCTGATATTTTATATATACGGAGCTGTCCGCTCCGAACAACGGGCCTTTAAGATGCAGGAAATAGAAGGACTTCGTGAAACACTCCGTGAGGCAACCGCGCTTCCTGACTCGCAAGTTCGCAATGGCGCCGGAACTCCCAAGGTCCCGTCGCGCCGTTGCGAACTTCCGAGTCCACAGTGCCTCCTAACGAAAGATTGACGCCGGAACGAGAGTCCCGTCGCGTCTGCCCCGCGGATATGCTCCGCCAATACCTGCGCGCTCGTAGCTAGGCGCGCGCGCTATAAACCCTGTCCAAATATGTTATAAGCACTCAATAAACAAACATTTCATGAAGAAAATAAATGTTACTTATCTCGGCTGCTCGAGCAGCAAAGAAAGAGGAAGGACTTCAGGAGTATGGACGATTATAGGAGAGAAGAGATGGTGATTGGAAGAATGGATCACATGTTATTGCCTATGGAAAACGAACTACAAAATTTTGCCGGGTGTTGTTGGGATTTGTAGTTGTTTCCTGTTTTCCATATTTGTTTGTTCTTTTGGTTGCTGCTCGAGTTTAGTAAAGAGAAGTTCAGAGCATAATCTGAGCCTCCGAGTCTTGACATAGAATTCTGTGTGTACACCGCCCTTGTCTCCGCAGTCTAGCTTCTCGCTGCAAAGGTGACGCACACAGGTTAATGAGGCAACCTCCTAATCACGTGTCCAAACACGTGTCCTGTTACAAGGAAGTAACTTTGGAAGTCTTTAAAGGTGCAGGGCACAATTCTGCTCGGCCGAAATAACAGGGTATCCTTGTACAGTGGTCTCATGGATTCCTTCAGGGTAATCACTGCGCTCAGCTCCAGTCTCAAACAGTCCTGTGAGTGCGCCGCCCTTGACTCCGCAGTCGGACTTCTCTACATCGTTGTATGTACCGGACAATACTGCAATATTGTTAAAACTTTACTGTGGCACTGTGGAAACTTGGAAAGATATGCATTACTGCAGGATTGTTGAAATAGGCAAAACATGCTCTCCAAGGCATTTTGAAAAATAGCAATGAACGACGAAGGGTGTTATTATTATGCATTCTGAGCTGTAACCCTCTGATATGTGTTTAATTGTGAACTGTATGCATTTCACTTATGCCTGCGATATATTAGAGGATTGGTTTGCTTCAACAAGAATCAAAGGTGACAACCTTTCCTTAAACGTTCAAAGCGAAGAAACCTCCACACCCCTGATTAACTGTCATTAAACACACCTGCATAACTGCACCAGTGTGCTTCAAAATGCATCCACCCAAACATGTGACCACAAAATACCCTTTCATACCATATACGCTTTACCAGTTTGCTTTAATATACCACATCTACTCAAAATTGTTCCTCCTGTTGCTATTCAATGTATCGCAAAGAGTTGAGGACTGAACATGTGGGCCACGTTTTTGGTGCCCTGGCCTGTTTTGGGCTTCAGTCCGAGCATGCACTCAGTGTACTACCTACAATGGGATAAGCCACATTGCTGAAGATATTAGGGAAAGGACTCTCCTTACCACCAATTTCTGTCTAATACTGTTCTTTGTTCTCTTAGATGGAATAATCACGTGTTGCCGTAGATGACGCAATAGAGGGACACTAATTGTTGTTAACTTTGGAACCCTGAGGCCCCACTAAGTACTGAATAACAAATGTTACTATTATTCAGTAAAAATTATTATGAAGTAATTGAAATACATGAGAGGTAGATTGCCTGATGAATATTGACAATCAGAATGCAATTCATAGAAGTATTAAATGCTTGTCCACATAGTTCCATTCCCATTATAAATTCCATATCATATCATGAAAGCTGACTTATTCTGTAGCAGGGCAAGGGATTACAAACTGTTGGGAATACAGCTAAATTACGATTTTAGTTGCACTCTAGTGTAAACAGGTAGGACGTACATGGATAGCCAATGATAAATAAGGAACTGTGAGTTGTCATCGAAAACATTTACAGCCTGTTTCACTGATCGTTTTTCAATGGGATTGCGCCAATCAGGCCCTTGGTCGTATAGCCAATTACAGTGCAAATCGGCATTACGAAATGGTTGCACCATGATATGATCGGGTTAGATCACACATGGTGTTCAATCTTTAAACTGTATATGTTATACAGTACAAGAGGAGCAGGGGCTGCAGGGGTTTCTCCCGCTCTTGTTGTAGGGTATTATGGGAAGTGTCCCCTCTTCCATTCAAGGATTGTGGGGGATAAATGTCCTGGAATCACTATGCGGTTTTGGAAAAGTCATTTTACGATAATGTCAAATTCCACATGATGTGCAATGGCGCCATCGTGTGGAATTTGACAGTATCTTAGACATTTCCAAAACCATAATTTCAGTGCTCTTTCCGTTTACGATGAATGCTTCTCGAGCATTTGGTAAACGCAGCCATTATCTTGCGATTAATTCGGTTATCAGGTAATCACCCTAAAATATTTTCAGTTAGGGACTGCTTATGCATTCAATGAAATGGATCCAACCCATATTTCGTCACCAGTCATCTGGCGGTGCCAGGAATCTTCATCGGGTGGGCCCTGTTTGTGATCAGGGGGGTCAATTTCCATTGGGTCAGAGTTCCAAGTTCCATGTTCCAGCAAAAAATGGCTTTCCTGGATATGGAACAATCCATATGCACCCTTCAATTGGTTTAGTCTATTGGACAGGTTGTTAGGGCCACGGGCGAGACACAGTTACCCAGAGTGTGATTGGCCCATCGGCCAAAAACATGTATATGGTGCAAGGGGGGGTGGGGTTCGAGGAGGGGGTGTTGGGGATCTGCCCATGCCTGGGCCGGTTAAAAAAAAAGTAGAAAATAAAAATACACCTGCAGCGGCATAATTCATCAAAGCAAGGAAGGTAACAGATGTTACCTTGCTTTGATGATGAATTTGGATTTGATTTGGACGCTGCCTGCAGAGCCTAGGTCCACGGCGCCGGCGCGCACATTAAGTTGCTTTCAACTTTGCAGGAAGCAACACATTTGCAAAGTTGAAAGCAACTTGTTGTTGTGCCTGGGGGCAACCAGAACAACAGGCGGGCCATTGGGGCAATGAAAATACAGCTGCAGCAGCCACCGAGACAGGCTCTGTGCCGCCACAAATCACTTCACTCACACCACGTGACTGACTGAGGATATTTGGGCCTCTGACCGTGCTGCTGGGGCATGATTTTGGCCACGGGCTGCACAGAGAGAGAGCCGCGGCACTCGCACAGACACAAGGAGGGAGGACCACGAGTCGGAGGAGGCCGCACAGGAGCACCACAACAGCAGCCAGTCAGCAGTGCAGCAGCAGCAAGCAGGCTGAGGCCACCCAGGGCGCACAGGCAGCAAGCCCAGCAGCCGGCCGGCCTGACCCCCCACAGCCACCCACAGGCGCCACATCCTGGCAGCGGAGATGGAGAGATTCTAGGAGTCTGGCCCTGAAAGCTGAGGTAAGAAGACTTTGGGTATGTATTGTCCAGCCACCCCCAGCTGTGCTGTTGTATTAGTGATAAATGACCAATATTAGAGTAGAATAAGCATCCATTTCGGACTATTTATTTTGCTTTTTGCAAGTTGCAGTAATAACATGTTTTTTTTCTGTGCCGTTGTCCCTGTTATGAACATCACAAGACATTCCATCTCAGGGTCCCCAGTCTCTTGCCAAAATCCTTGTGCCTAAAAGCTTCTGTACAGAGTAGAAATATTTGATGATAGCACATCAAGTGGCCATTGACTTCATTGTGCCACAATGAGGGATTTGTTGTAATGTGTCTATCTTTCCCATCTACCTGGCATGCTGTTCAGGATGTTTGTTTGCATGAATGGGATGTCCTGGAGTGCGCTGATTTCCCTATTTTGCCAACCTCTGAAGCCTGTAAGTAGATGCACGCAGACTTGACGTGCGGCCAACTTTGCACCAGACCAGCAGGTGAACTTAACTGGTCTGCTGTTAAATCTCTGTTACAAGTTTAATGGTATCCACTTCAGAATAATTGCACATTTTACTATAGCCGATATGATAGCTCAGTGGGTTGAGCACTCACTGATGTGATGTGAGTGGGTGATCTGCAGATTGCAGGTTCCAATCCCAGCAAGGCCATCTCAGCCTTTCAATCTTCTGAGGTCAATAAATGAGTACCAACACAGGTTGGGTGATATGGTATACATATTTGTTCAATAACAAAAAAAGAGTTTATGCTTAAGTGCTATACAATAACATAATATCATTTGGCCTTGGACGTCTGCTTGCAGTCACAGTAATTTGACAATATGGATCTATACACACAGATATTAATGATATGTATGGTGATCCATTCTTGTATGACATGTATATCTCATTAGTAAAATCATAAACATATTTTTCGTCGTGTACTTAGGAACAATGCTATTTGATGTCACTTCCTGTTTTGTCAAGGGTTGAATTGTTGTGTTTCATCGCTTCCCAGGATGTGACTTTTGGGTGGGGTCAAATGACATCACTTCCGGTGATGTCATCAGAGGTCAAGGGTCATGAGGCGAGGGGTAGGTCACTTTTCTGAGGCGGGGTGTGTCCCACTTTTTTTTGGGTGTCCGGATCTATTTCTTGTCCCAGTCTGACTGTGGACTTACCCCTGTTAAGGATTCTAATCAGGCTTCACAAACCAGCCCAGGACTCTTGCCACTGGCCTAGGTTGCAGCGCACAATTAAAACACTTTTACTTTATTTCCTAAGAATTCACAACCCCTTTTACAAATACCCCAGGCCACAATGGACCATGAACCAGGCCGGTAGGTGGTAATACAATATTTATTTATTTTGAAAATCCAAATGAAATCAACAAATTTAATATTGGGCAGCAATCACCAGTGGGGTGATAATAACACTGTAAAATGATAGAATTCACTTAGTTTGACCTTGTAATATAACATACACAAAGCACAAATTAATGGGAGCAATATTACTTTTCGGGTGAATAGCACCACAGTTAAGATATCCCAATGCAATACTCCCTCAAACTCCTCTTAACCGGATTTGAAAACCTTTGCAATTGCCCAAAATAGAAGTACTCAAATGAAGGATACAAACACTGTTGCAAGGCGCTCCAAACATAAATGTATTTAGTAGTAACTGTTATCTTCACAGCTTAATTGCATTTCTTTCTCAACTTCTTAAGGTTTACATCAATGCCCTCAACAGGTGTTTCCCCACTTTACATTGGTGGTTCATCAGGAGGGAAAGTAAATTCGTACAGTCGCTGAAAAGTAAAAAAGGTGAACAAGAAATTAAACTTATTTCCAATATTTGTGGTTTAGTATTTTCAAAATATACATCTAATAGACAAGAATTTTTTTGCCTATATGTGAGTGCTGCATTTAAAGTTTCAATGCATTTTATACCAAAAAATATGTTTCGTAAGAGAAGAAAAGCATTGAGACATTCTGTTTAGAAAAAACATTGAAAACTTCATGATTTGAGCTTGGCAAAAAATGTATAAATATGTATATGTGTGTGGTGCTGGAAATGCATCGGAGGGACAGGGACTCCGTATTCTTGTATTTTACTGCTTTTTATCATGTGTTCTGTCGTGTTTTCCACACAGGAGTTCATGTGGGACTCCTGGGGGTGCAGCTCTCTCTCTTTTGGTTTGGTGAACAGACCCATGAGATACCCTTATGGCACCCATGGGTAGGGGTACAACCCTGTGCCCCTAGTGTATGTTTTTGGGCACATGTGTGTGACCCACAGAGCAGGGTACGGGCTGGTGGCAGCTCCGTGCTGAAATGACTGGTGCACTGAGCGTCCTTGATTTTGGGAAGCGCAGGCCCTGTCATTGGAATCGGTAGATTCCTGATGGAGACAAAATGGCCCCCATGGCCTCTTGCCTTCCTTCACCGGTTACCTTGATCTTCCCGAAGTCCCGGGAAGCCCTGCCTCTGTCCCTTCCCCCTGACTGGCTGTTGGGTAGAGGTTCCGTATATGGTAGTGTGGGGAAGTGCCGACCAGACTGGCTAGAGCCTTCTCAATGATCGTATGTTGTGGGTACCCCTGTGGGTGGGGCCTGGGTGAATGGAGTGTGTGACGAATATGCATTCTATGTTGTGGCTGTCTAGAATCTGGTGTTTGACACAATGGTTGAGACAGCCTTGCCCGAAACCGGTATGAATGCAGCTTGTAGTGTTGAATGGCTCGGTACTTGTCCCAATACACATAACTTGTTGTGAGTGTCTGGAGAGAAGTGAATGGCCTGAATACCTCATGTGCCTAATTGGCTGCCTGCCTGCATGAATGCCCGTAGTCGTGATTGGATGCTTGAGTGTGACCCAGCGGAATGAATGGGAGATCAACAGTATGTAAGCACATCCAAGCTTTCCTCAGCCACTCCTCTTTGGAAGTCTCCACAGAAACACAGTTTGCTCTACAGAAGTATGAAACGCATTTGAAATTGGCAAGAAATTATATTCTGAAAACCTAGATGACACCTATTACATATCTAGCTGTATTATGCCAATGTGAAGGGGCTGTTTTGTATCTATTAATGTTGTGTCCTGATGAGGTGCACCAGATAGAAATATTATATGTCTATTGTGGTGCCCGAATCTAGAGTAGACAACACAATAGAGCCCACTTTGTTGAGTTGGGCCTCTTTGGGTTTCTATAACATATACAGGCAATTGACATATGTTCATAAATAAGTTCTTTTGAACATTTGCCTGGTACAACTTTGTGAAAAGAAATATTCAGTGTTAAATAGGTTTTTTTTGGAATTATACAAAAACATTGGACTCTAATAGATGGGTGTTTTTTTTTTAGAACAAGGTGATTAAAATGGTGTTTTTTTGCACAGTACGAATGATGGATGGTATGAATGTGGCATGAAAGTAGATGCGAGTAAGGATGGGTGAGATGTTATCACTGGTTCTGATATGATATGTGTTTCTCTAGATGTGATATGTGTTTTTTCAAAATTGTTTTTTAATATATGAAATGATAATGTGCTATGTGTGGCAATTTTCTATAAATGTGTCTTTTCAATGATTTTTTTAAGCAATAAATATAATTAATGAATCTCAAACATACCTACTGTGATTTGTCTATAGTACAAGCCCTATAAGTAGGGCTATCCCTTTGGAAAGGATGATTGTCAGCGTATTTTACGCATGAATTATTTCATAAATGAATGGAGGGGATGCACTTATCCATGGTAATTTCAACTTTGTATAAAATCCCTGGTAGACTGACCTTCGACAGGCTACCGACCCAATACGGGGATTGCTGCGGAACTCCAAGGAGAAGCGCCCGGACTGTTGTCCACCAGTGTCGTCGACCGCTGTCACCGACTTGAGCCGCCGTGCTCCCGTTGCCTAAGAACTTCATTGATCCAAGAACGCTCTCGTCTGCATCGTTGCCACTGTATCCTGGCGGAGAAGGCCTGACCGTTGACGCGCCGATGAGCATCCACCGGTGGGTTTCCTGCCACCCAAAGACCACAGAGACGCCGAAGACTTGACGCCCTTGCTGGGCCACCGTTCTTCAACTCTTTGCAGTCCAGAACTATTGACATCGAGGTGCCCCGGAAGCCTCTTCCTTGCAGGACGTTTACGCTTCCCCATCAACGAGCGCCGCTAGGAATGATGCGGCCACTTCACTGTCGTAGCTCGACCTGTTCTCCGTCGGACGTTCGATGACCCGTGACTCCTGCCTTAAAGGGAGAGCACTCAAAAGGGTTGTCGATGTCCCTGACGAGGAACGCTACCACGCCAGGTACTTTGGGGTTGCAGAAATATTGGAAAGTCTAGTGTGAACAATATATGGACTGGGCTTGTATCTTTCTTCTACTGGTTGCCCAGGTGGGGGGATCTCCACACAGAGCTGTGTTTAACGGTACTTATCGGTATTCTGCCGATTGCTCAACCAGCTTGTTTTCCTTCCTCTGTCTACTGCTGGTTTCCTCTTTATTTGATCTGTGTGTGATTCTGACCGTATGCACTCTTAATGAGATCTAATAACATTAGTGGTACCACTTTAGAATTGTACATATTTAGCATTGTTGATTTTCGGAGTACAAAGCGAGTTATCGTGATCGTGTATATGACCTTGAATATTAATTATATAAAGACTGTTTTAACTGATACAGTGTGTGGACATTCCTTCATGGGTGCTTGGGGACTACACTGTGCTTAAGAACCAGCTCGTATCACTTCCCGAGAAGCTAGGCCTTGATTGCTCGTCCATTGCTACCATAATAAAGAATCTTGGCAGGGGCCTCTGTGCCTCCCCTCTACCATATAGAGAGCAGAAGTGCAGACCCCCCTCTGGTCTTTACAGCTGGTGGCAGTGGTGGGATGCTTATGGTTTTAAGATTCAGTGTATAACCGTGCCACTTACGAAGGATATCTACACTTTGTTAAATTAAGGTTTAGTCGTGTACAAGATAACTACATTACAAGCAATGGAATCCATTGCGAATGGTAAATTGACTCGGATGAGCTTACAGGCTCTCCAGAGTGCTTGTGAAGCCAGGGAATTAGACTTTGTGGATAAGTCTAGGGCTGAGCTGATAGCTGCCCTGGTGGACTACCAGATCGATTGTGAAACTCTTGAAGGGGAGGATGCAACCAATGAGGACTCTACCCCGGGGGTTGTCGTCGAATCCGATTCTGGGAATGCCACCCTTCCTGCTGCCTCTGTTCCAAACCCCAGCAGTTCTTTAGAGCTTGAGTTATTAAGGATGAAGTTGGCCTTTGAATATCGCAAGTTGGAAATAGATGCTGAGCTCAAGAAAGAGGAGTTAGCACAACAAGTGGAACTCAAAAAAAGGGATCTTGAACTCAAAGACAAGGACACTGAATGTCAGCGAATCCGGCTAGAGAAGGCTCGAGTGGGGACTTCAGTGAAACTAGTCGAGAGTGTCAGGTCCCCAGCAACTAAATTTATGAAATATTTGGTTGGTGTGTATGTGGAGGGTTCTGATATCCTCCAATGGATTGAAGCATTTGAAATGGCTTGTGCAATCCACGATGTTGATAAGAGAGATTGGGCTAAGTGTTTGTTAAGCAGAGTGCCTCAAACTGGATATGACTGTATTCTGAAACTGAGTGTGGAAGAAAGGGGCCAGTATGAGTGCATGAAGTCTGCCTTAATCGCCAAGTTTGGCAAAACGCCTACCCAATACCTTAAATGGTTCAGGGATTTTAAGAAACAAGAGAATGTGTCTTGGATTGACTGGGTGAGTGCTGTGCACATGAACATGATGGGGTGGATTGATGGTTACAAAGTGAAAACGTTTGTTGAATTGTCTCACCTCTTGTTTTTTTAACATTTTTCGGAAGCCTGTTCACCAGAGCTGCGTCAGTATTTTGCTGACCAGAACATTTTGGACCCCTTTAAGCTGGCTAGGTTGGCTAACAAGTGGGTCTCACACCGGGTGTCCCCTAAGGACTCCAGTGGGAAGGACAAGGACAAAGAAGAGGGGGCCTCTCAGAAAGCTGAGGAGTCCTAAAAGCAGTCACAGTCGGGTAAACCCAAACCGTCCACTCCGAAGACCCAAATATCTAGTGGGGATAAGTCTGTTGTGGTTGGGAGTAAGAGTAGTGGTCCGCCTGCTGCAAAGCAGGGTCCCAGTGGTTCCAGTACCGTACCCCGCACTCCTGACACTTGTTGGGATTGTGGGGCTCTGGACCACCGAAGGGGTGACCCCAAGTGTAAGGGTCAGGCACTTGGAGTCCAGACTGTCAACCTGACCTATCCCTACTCTGTACCTGAGGTGGAGGCCACCGTCCTCCCCTCCTCTACTGGGATCAACTTCGGTGCTCCTGTAGAGATTTCCTTGGTGTACCTTGGGGCCTGGGACCAGTACGCAGAAGTACTGGCGACTATCCTGTAAAATACTCGTAGATATTTGAGAATTGTCCTCTTGAATGGCCAGCCTTCTACTAGTTTGAGAGATACTGGGGCAAGCATGACAGTGGTGGACAGGACCCTGCTCAAGCCAGAGGACTATGTAGGTGCTCTTCTGAGAACCACCAGGTTAGCTGGTGAGCCTCCCAACTTATCACCTGTAGCCTTAGTCAACATTACGATTGGAGACAAGACAGCAAAGCTTCCGGTCCTGGTTCAGGACAACGTGCCTGCGAAGATCTTGTTAGGAAACGATTTGGTCAAGTTAGGGATGGTCTACCCATGGCTGCTGTGGCAGTCATCTGATCGCAGGTCACACAGGGTCCGGCTGCAAGCCCAGTATCCTTGCCGACGGGGAAATCCAAGGCACGAAAGAAACGGAGGAGTAAGAAGGCCGCCTCTGTGGAGGGAGCCCCTGCTCTTCCCACTGTTCCGACAGCACCCATTGGGATCCATGCTCCGGTTGGCTGGGTCCAGTTGTGAATCCCATCTCAACTCCTGTGGGAGAAGAGCCAGAGACTTTACTGTGGGAGAGGCTCTTAACCCGGAGGATCATCCCGACCTTCAATGCTTGTTAGCTGAAGGGGGACCCTCCCGTGCAGACTTCTGTAAAGGACAGAGAGAGTGCCACTCTCTCAAGGGTCTGAGGACACAGGCCCTGTCCCAGGCACAAGGACAAGTGCCTAGGATGTTTCAGATTTATTGGGAGCATGAGCTCCTTGTTAGTGAGCCCACTAAGCCTGAACCTGGTGCCTTCAAGAGGTTGGTGGGACCCCAGGTTTACCGGCCCTTCCTGCTGCAATTGGCGCATGAGGTGCCCTTGGCTGGTCATATTGGTACCAAGAAGACTAGGCAGAGGCTCTCGACCCATTTCTACTGGCCCCGGATGGGAGTAGAAGTGGAGTCCCATTGCAGGACCTGCCCAACTTGTCAGTTGTCTGGCAAGACTGGAGGCAGAGTCATCGCCCCACTGCAACCATTGCCAGTCGTTGGCACACCGTTTGAGAGGGTGGGCATCAACATCGTTGGTCCCTTTGACCCTCCCACTTTGGGTGGACATCGGTTCATCCTGGTCTTGATAGATCATGCCACCAGGTACCCTGAGGCTATACCCCTTCGGACGGTTATGGCCAAAGTGGTTACCAGGGCTCTCCTGGGCATTTTCACCCATGTTGGATTCCCTAAGGATGTTGTCTCCGATAGAGGATCCAACTTCATGTCAAGTTACATGAAAACCATGTGGAAAGAGCGCGGAGTTACTTACAAATTCTCCACCTCCTACCACAACCAGACCAACAGTTTGGTTGCAAGATTTAAGAAAACTCTCAAGGGCATGTTAGGCGCTTTGGAAGAGCCCCTCAGGAAGAAGTGGGATCTTCTCCTGCCATGCCTGCTGTTTGCTTACAGAGAGGTACCTCAAGAGGGTGTTGGTTTCAGCCCCTTTGAGTTACTCTTTGGTCATCGCATGAGGGGGCCCCTTGCCTTGATCCGAGAAGGTTGGGAGGCCACCCCTCCAGGTCCCGCCAAGCAAGTGGGGGACTATGTGTTAGACCTCAGGCAGAGGATAACACAGATGATGGATCAGGCAACAGCGAATCTTAAGGCCATCCAGGAATTGAATAAGTACTGGCACGAGCTTAAAGCATCGCAAGTGGATTGGACTCCGGGACAGGAGGTCCTCGTGATGGAGCCTACCAAGCCTCAGGCTTTGGCGGATAAATAGACTGGACCCTTCAGGATCATCTCCAAGATGGGCAAAGTCAATTATCTGGTTGACATGGGAGCCTCTGGGGTAGCCCCTCAGGTATTCCATGTTAACAGGCTCAAGCCTTTCCACAGGCAGGCCGAAGTCTCATGTCTCTTGCTAGCTTCATGGCAAGAAGAGGATGAGAGTGAGCCCCTTCCTGATTTGCTACATAGCAACCCTCAGGATGGCTCCGTGGAGGGAGTACATCTCTCTCCCGATCTGACAGCAGAGCAGCTGAGGGCCTTCAGGGCTTTGCTCCGGCAATATGCCGCTCTGTTTTCCCTGACACCAGGCCTTACACCAAGGTGTAGGCATGAGATTGACACCGGTGACAGTGTGCCTGTCAAAAGCAGGTGCTACCGTATGTCAGATACCGTCAAGAACCACATCCAGGCTGAGGTCGCCAACATGTTGGATTTGGGTGTTATTGAACCCTCAACCAGTCCCTGGTCCAGTCCCGTGGTCCTTGTCCCCAAGGCAAGTTCCCAAGCAGGTACCAAGGATTGGAGGCTGTGTGTGGACCATCGAGGAGTCAATGCCGTCACCAAAACTGACATGCACCCACTGCCCCAGGCTGATGAGCTCATGGACACGGAGGTGCTGCCAAATTTGTGAGCACCTTTGACCTTACCTCAGGCTATTGGCAAATAGCTCTGACGGACCATGCCAAGGAAAATACGGTGTTCTCAACACCAGAGGGACTCTACCAGTTTAGAGTCATGCCTTTCGGGTTGAAGAACGCCCCTGCCACTTTCCAGAGATTAGTCAACCATGTGCTCAGTGGGCTGGAGGCCTTTTGTGTGGCTTACTTAGACAACATTGCCGTCTATAGTTCCACTTGGGAAGAGCATTTGACGCATCTGGATAAAGTGTTGCAGGCGTTGAAAAGGGCTAACCTCACTATCAAGGCCACCAAGTTCCAGATAGCTCAGTGGAAAGTCACATATCTTGGTCATGAGGTAGGAGGGGGTCAAATCCAACCTCTCCCCAGTAAAGTACAGGAGGTACAGGACTGGGAGACTCCCACTACTCAAACCCAGGTGAGAGCCTTTTTGGGCCTCACTGGGTATTATCGCAATTTCCTGGCAGACTATGGAACCATAGCTGCACCCCTGACAGCTCTGACTTCGCCCAAACAAACGAGGAAAGTTAATTGGACGGAAGACTGTCAAGGGGCCTTTGATGGCTTGAAAGGAAGTCTGTGTAGGGCACCTGTGTTGTGTGCGCCTGATTACAGCAAGCCCTTTATCATTCAAACTGACGCCTGTGACACCGGAATTGGAGCTGTCTTGTCCCAGTTAGATGACAAAGGAAGGGAACACCGAATCATATTCATCAGTAGACAACTTCAGGGTAGGAACGTAGGTGGGCTACTGTTGAAAAGGAGTGTTTTAGTATAGTTTGGAGCCTTAGGCATTTTAGGCCCTACCTTACCCGGTCTACCTTCAAGGTCCAAACCGATCATAAGCCCCTTAAGTGGCTTATGCAGATGAAGGGTGAAAACCCGAAACTGCTCAGGTGGTCCATTAGTCTGCAAGGGCTAGACTTTACCATTGAGCACAGACCAGGGAAGAGTCATGATAATGCAGATGGCCTTTCCAGAAGGTATGGTGACCGTCTGAATGAGGGTGTCGATCCCTGGGAGATTAGGCACCCTCCCCCTCAGTGTGGGGGGGGCGACTGGGATGCTGGAAATGCATCGGAGGGACAGGGCCTCCATATCCTTGTCGTTTACTGCTTTTCATCATGTGTTCTGTCGTGTTTTCCACACAGGAGTTCATGTGGGACTCCTGGCGGTGTAGCTCTCTCTCTTTTGGTTTGGTGAACAGACCCATAGGTTACCCTTATGGCACCCATGGGTAGGGGTACAACCCTGTGCCCCTAGTGTATGTTTTTGGGCAGCTATGTGTGACCCACAGAGCAGGGTACGGGCTGGTGGCAACTTCGTGCTGAAATGACTGGTGCCCTGAGCGTCCTCCATTTTGGGATGCCCAGGCCCTGTCATTGGAATCAGTAAATTCCTGATGGAGACAAAATGGCCCCCATGGCCTCTTGCCTTCCATCACCGGTTACCTTGATCTTCCCGAAGTCCCGGGAAGCCCTGCCTCTGTCCCTTCCCCCTGACTGGCTGTTTGGTGGAAGTTCCATATGTGGTAGTGTGGGGAAGTGCCAACCAGACTGGCTGGAGCCTTCTCAATGACCGTATGTTGTGGGTACGCCTGTGGGTGGGACCTGGGTGAATGGAGTGTGTGACGAATATGCATTCTATGTTGTGGCTGTCTAATATCTGGTGTTTGACACAATGGTTGAGACAGCCCTGCCCGAAACCAGTATGAATGCAGCTTGGAGTGTTGAATGGCTCGGTACTTGTCCCAATACAACTTGTTGTGAGTGTCTGGAGAGAAGTGAATGGCCTGAATACCTTGTGTGCCTGATTGGCTGCTTGCCTGCATGAATGCCCATAGTCGTGATTGGATGCTTGAGTGTGACCCAGCGGAATGAATGGGATATCAACAGTATATCTGGGGACCTCTCACTGCTAGGGATCGTGTTCAGAAGCTGAAGTCCACTACGACGAGTAACTGGAGTAACTGAAGCTTAACCTTGATCCCTGCTGGATGAGAAGAATTGCTGTTGCTCTCCTTCGCAATCTGAAAGCTGTTGTGCCTCAAGAACTGACCCAGAGAGGACCTGGTAAGGCGCCCTCCTCCCAAGCTACGAGGGACCATCATGCACAGCTGATCTTTGCCTAAGCTCCCTGGTAGACAGACCTTCGACAGGCTGCCGACCCGATACGTGGATTGCTGCGGAACTCCAAGGAGAAGTGTTGTCCGCCACTGTCATCCACCACTGTTGGCGACTGTAGCTGCCGTGCTCCCATTGCCTAAGAACTTGATTGATCCAAGGACGCTCTCGTCCGCATCGTTGTTGCTGTATCCTGCCGGAGAAGGCCTGACTGTCGATGCGCCGAGGAGCATCCACTGGTGGGTTTCCCACCACCCAAAGACCACAGAGACGCCGACAACTCGACTCCCTTGCTGGGCCACCGTTTTTCAATTCTTTGCGGTCCAGAACTATTGACACCGAGGTGCCCCGCACCGCTAGGAACAACGCGGCCACTTCACCGTCGTAGCTCGACCTGTTCTCCGTCAGACGTTCAACGACCCGTGACTCCTGCCTTAAAGGGAGGGCACTCAAGAAGGGTTGTCGATTTCATTGACGTGGAACGCTACAACACCAGGTACTTTGGGGTTGCAGAACTATTGTAAAGTCTAGTGTGAACAATATATGGACAGGGCTTGTATCTTTCTTCTAAAGGTTGCCCAGGTGGGGGGATCTCCACACAGAGCTGTGTTTAACGGTAGTTACCAGTATTCTGCCTATTGCTCAACCAGCTTGCTTTCCTTCCTCTCTCTACTGCTGGTTTCCTCTTTATTTGATCTGTGTGTCATTTTGACCGTATGCACTCTTAATGAAATCTAATAATGTTAGTGGTACCACTTTAGAATTGTACATATTTACCATTGTTGATTTTCAGAGTACAAAGTGAGTTATCGTGATCGTGTATATGACCTTGAATATTAATTACATAAAGACTGTGTTTTAACCAATACAGTGTGTGGACATTCCTTCGTGGGTGCTTGGGGACTACACTGTAAATAAGAACCAGCTCGCATCACTTCCCGAGAAGCTAGGCCTTGATTGCTCGTCCATTGCTACCGTAATAGAGAATCTTGGCAGGGGGGTCTCTGTGCCTCCCTTCTACCATATAGAGAGCGGAAGTGCAGACCCCTCCTCCGGTCTTTACAATGTGGTACACAGCTTAATGTCATATTTTAGTAAGAAGAGATTAATTAGGGTTGTGCTTACTGTTTTAGTGGTTGTCCTCTTGTTATGGAAGTAGTTATATTGTCATATTTGTCTTGAATTGAATTAGTTCATTTGACTTGCATTATAATTCTTAAATGTATCCTTTTGAGGGAAAGAATCCTGTGAGATTCTTATAGTGGTAGACAGTTCCCGTAGATTGTATATATTTTAGGTTATACTTAGAGGCTATAAACTTAGTTTGCAAATTTCTGCAAGTAAATAGTAAAATGATGAGGTTGGGTCTAAGATTGAGGCAAGTTAAAGATTAAGTATACCTGGATGTCTCCTTTTTGCTTCCTGTTTGCCTGGATCCCTCTGGATAATGCTGCTTTCGCGGTGCTTGAACTGCGAGTGTGGCATTCAAAATTGCCGCTTTTCCATGCATCTCGCAACGTGATGATGTCATGCGTGTCATCACGTTGCGGCTGCCATTTTGAAAAAATAAATATATATATAAATGGAAGGTGCTGCATTTCTAGTTTGACATTAAGCCCAATTCAGTTTTAAATTGTGATTAGCATATTTAAATCACTAAATCTAGATGCTCTTAGCGGAAAAACGCTATACACTAACACTGGTGGGTAATTAATTATATTAATGAGTTGCAAAAGTGCCCTATGTACCCTATATTCAAACATATGGTTTGTGTGAAAGCCAAAGAGTTTCCTATTGTGCTTGTCTGTGTTCTTTTTGTGGATGAATAGATTTAATGATGCATGGTTTAGTATAAATGTTAATGAATACATAGATATATCTATTCTCAGCAAACGAACATCATGATGGAAAGATAAATCGGCATACATTATTATGACATCATAGAAAGTGGCTTAGTTCATGATGAGAAGTTAAGCCGGTAATGCAGCTGTCCATAGAGTAAATCCAATTGGCTTCCATTTTTCGCAGGGATCTTTCTCTGTTTCCTCCTCTTTTTGGTGAAGTCACATGTTCGAGCCCATAAAATCTGATCAGGTTCATCTGTTTATCATGGTGATTTTCCAAAAAATGTTTACTCAAGGGATAGCGTATGTCTTTCTGTTTGATTGAGCGGATGTGTTCGGATATTCAAATTTTGAGAGGTCTTATCATGCCAAAAAAAGCACTCAGAATGAGTAAATATTTGTTTTACATGTGTGGTTGAATAAATGAGGTAAATATGAGTATAGCAGCATTACAGATGTAAGAACACTAGCACACTACAAGCAATGTCCTAACAACGGGCATACAATTCAGAAAATGAACTTGAAAGTGAAAAACACAGTGCAGCCAAATCACACGCATAGAAATTGCATTTGCTAATTTACACAGGTTTAAATGTCAAAACTGTTTGAAAAATGAGTGAAATAGACAAAATCGGAATGAGGTTTTTATACTGAGCGACAGATGCACATCACAGGGTTGATATGAAAGTGAAAGAGTGACTCTAAATTACTGAAAGATTGAGATTCTCAATGGGAAAGGAAATTCGGTTTTAAAATTAAAGCAGTTGACAGAGAAAATCGGTTTGGAAAGGAAATTACAAGTTAAAATAGATTTTAGTGGCTAGAAAAGAGAAACACCACCCGTGAATAAGAATGTTAAGCTGCGGTTGTAACCCCTTCATGCTGTGTGTCTCTTTTAGTGAGAATTTATTAATTTAATCAAAATAGTACTAAGGATTTACACAAGGACAGAAATGAGTGGAAGAATGGCACTAACACTTGGAGACCAAGGACAGGATGCACAGAGGATTCTGACAGATTTAAGTATTTCTGCTAAGGCAGTTATTGGATTTCTGTGGGATGGGACCTTATACAAGGTAACAGAGCAAAGGATGAAGTTCTGGTTGTTGGGTAAGGGAAATACTCACAAGAAGCACTTCAATGGGGTATTTAGGACAGCGGATCGAGTTTCTGGACAGCGAGGCAATATCTGGTCACTGGTCACAGCGGCATGCTCTCCTAGAAGAAAACAGCTGGGCAAAGGTCTGGTCATGGCACAGCGGCACCTCAGCTGGATGGAGTGTTACGCTCACCTAGCACCCACAAAGACATCGATCTGAACTGGACAGCTGCGGTCTCCACCAATGTGACGCATAGGGCCGAGATGACGGACTGGACTGGCCCACCCAGCTTAGTTTGCTTGGCCCGTAGGAATATTCTTCTGTAAATGGAGAAAGGGAATTAACCACCCGTGGTGTTGAGCGTAAATCTCCCCAACCCCGCTGTTCTCCCCACAGATCACCTTTGATGTCCCCTCTTATAATCTCACCTGATGGTTTGAAAAGATGAGCTCTCCATCCTGCGTGTGCTGCTCTTCGGGCGTGATTTAAATAGCCTCCAAAGTAGTCCCAGGTAAGTATTCCTCCCCAGCCCCGCCCGAGTAAAAAATAGTCCTTAAGTAAAATAGTCCCTTCCAAGCCTCAATTGGCTTGGAGCTCTGCAGTATGGTCTGCATCAGGTAAGCTTGCAGCATGGTCTGCATCAGGTAAGTTCTACTCTATGAGCCTGGCGCCTATGGCACCAGTACTGACTCTCCATATGAGCCTGGTGCCATAAGCGCCAGGACCGCACCCAAACAGCCCCTAGCAGGGGTTTTTGGGCTTGCTCAAAATAACTTGATGCCTGCTTCCGGGGTTGCTGGACCTGGTCTGGTTCCCCGGGGGTAGGTATCCATGACAGCACTTCTTCCCCGTGGTTTTGGTTTGTCTGAGAAATTTCAGTGGCATCTTTTCACCAATCGAGGTGCATGCACGTGGTCACTAGGTTCCCAAGACCTTTCCTGTGGTCCGTAACCCTTCCAGTCGATTAAATAAAAAAGTTTTGACTTCACCATCTTGGAGTCCAGGATGTTCTTAACTTCAAATTCGGGTTCCCCGTCTATAAGGATGGGGTCTGGTGGCTTGGTTAGTCTTGTCCCTGGTTGCACTGGCTTCAAAAGTGACATATGAAAGACCGGGTGAATTCGCATATTAGCAGGTAAGTCCAATTTGACAGCTACCGGGTTCATAATGGCCTTAATAGAGTAAGGTCCCAAATATCTAGGGTTAAAGGTCCGCGTTCCCTTGAGAGGTATGTGTTTTGTGGCCAACCATACTTGGTCCCCTATCTGGTACTGTGGAGTATCACTTCTATACCGATCAGCATCTTTCTTATATTTCTCCTTCGCCTGTTTTAAATGTGCAGTTGCCTTCTTAAAGGCTTGTGTAATCGTAGCGTGTAGAAGGTCCACTGCGGGCATTTCTAAGTGTTGGGGTGAGTCAAGGTCTGAGGTTCGAGGGTGGTGCCCATATAGGGTATAAAAGGGGCTTTGTCCGGTTCCAGAATGTACTGAATTATTGTATGCATATTCGGCGATCCAAAGAATGTCCTTCCAATTACTCTTAGTCTGATGTAACATAACAACGCAGGTATTGTTCAAGAGTCTGGTTGGTCCTCTCCGTTTGACCATCGGTCTGGGGGTGGTGACTGGTCGATAATCTCACGTCGATTTGCGCCAATTGACAACATTTCTTCCAGAAATGTGAAATGAATTGACTGCCCCGGTCAGAGACCAACACGGACAGAAATCCATGTATGTTTTCGAGGAATTCTTTGGCCAGGATTGAGACTGAAGGTAGTCCTTTTAAAGGAATAAAGTGGGCCATCTTGGAAAAAAGATCCACAATAACTAGAATGGTGTTAAACCCATTACAAGGAGGTAGATCGGTAATAAAGTCTAACGATAATGTGTGCCATGGTGTAGGCGGAATGTCTAAAGGTTGTAAGAGTCCAGCTGGTTTTTTCTTTTGACTTTTGTTTTGGGCGCAAATGCCACAAGACATCACAAATCATTTAATATCCTTTCGCCAGCAGGGCCACATGAATTGTCATTTAATTTTAGCTTCAATTTTAGCAATACCTGGGTGCCCCTTCATTAGGGTATCATGATAACGGGAAATGACTAGCTCTTGTAGTTCCTTTTGTGGCAGAAATAGCTGCTCTTGGTAATAAGGCAGATCATTGGTGACAGAGTAGTCCGGGCCTTTCTTTACCCAGTCCTGCAGGGCTGTAGGATCAAAGAGTTGCTGGATCTTTACCTGAATGTCCTTTAGTGTCTGTAGAGTAGTCATGCCAAGAATCCTTTGTTTGGAAATTATAGGTACTGGTTCTGGGTTCACTTCTGCCTCTCCCATCCCTATTTGGGATAAGACGTCTGCTTTACCATTCTTACGACCTGGTCGATAGGTTATCACGAAATCGAACTCGGCAAAGAACAATGCCCATCGGAGTTGACGTGACGATTGGGCCTTGGCTGTTTTTAAATACTGTAACTTCCGGTGATCGGTGATCACAGTAATGGTATGCCTGGCACCGAGAAGATAGTGCCGCCAAGCCTTGAAGGCGTATTTAATGGCTAATAACTCCTTGTCAGAAACTGCATAGTTTAACTCGGGTACCGAAAACTTTCTGGACCAAAATGGTGAAGCTGGCCAGTTTCAGGGTTCTTATGAGACAGGACAGCTCCCATGGCTAGACTGGATGCATCAGTTTCCACTATGTATGGAAGTTCAGGGCGCGGGTGCTTTAACACAGGTGCAGACGTGAATTTCACTTTCAGCTCGTGGAAGGCATTTTCAGCTTCTTCAGTCCACATAAAGCGTTTATTTTTTCACAAGAGTGCTGTGATGGGATGTACGACATGTGAAAAATCTGGGATGAATCTGCGGTAGAAATTGGCAAAGCCGAGCATGCGTTGTACTCCTTTAACTGAACTTGGTGATGGCCACTTAAGGATTGCGTCCACCTTTTGTGAGTCTATTCGGACTCCCTTTGGGGTCAGGGTAAACCCAATGAATTCAACTTCTGTGGCATGAAACACGCATTTTTCTAGTTTTGCATATAGTTTGTGCTGGCGCAATTTCTCAAGGACTGCTCGGACGTGCTTCACATGGTCAGATTCTGAAGAGGAGTATACTAGAATATCATCGATATACACGACAACACAAACGTCAATGAGTTCACGAAGGACATTGTTCATGAAGTATTGGAAGGCTGCTGGTGCGTTGCACAAGCCGAAAGGCATCACCTGGTATTCGAATAACCCATACTTAGTGCGTAAAGCAGTCTTCCATTCGTTGTCCTCTTTTACACGTACCAGATGGTATGCCCCCCGGAGATCTCATTTAGTGTATATACAAGCGTCCTTCACTTGGTCTAGTAGTTCAAGGATCAGAGGCAACGGGTATCAGTTCTTAACAGTTATCTGGTTCAATGCGCGGTAGTCTATGCATGTTCTGAGGTCACCTTCCTTTTTGGGTACGAAGAACAAAGCTGAAGATGCAGGGACTTGGATGGGCGAATTAAGCCATTGGCAAGGTACTGGTCTAAGTATTGTCGTAGGTGAAGGTTCTCAGGTTCCGTAAGGGCATAGATCCTGCTACAAGGGGGTTGTGCACCGGGTATGAGATCGATTTGACAATCGTACGATCTGTGAGGAGGTAAGGTGTTTGCCTGTTCCTTTTGGAAGACATCCTGGAATTCTTGGTATTCTGGAGGTAGGTGCATGACTGCTGTGGTTACTGTGGCCAGTCCTGCGTTCTGATTTTACTTTGGGTAACAGGTTTGTGCACAGTCCAGGAAGGTTATTCTCTTCTCTCGCCAATCAATACAAGGATTATGTGTTTCCAACCAAGGTATCCCCAGTATTATTTGGAACTGTGGGGCTTTGATTAGATCAAACACAATAGTCTCTCGATGCCCATCCTGACCCAATAGTGTCATCTCTGCAGTTGAATGAGTTACAGGCCCAGAGGCAATTTCAGTTCCATCGACTGTGGTGATGAGATCTGAGGTGGTTTTTCGGCAGAGAGGTAGATTCATCATGGAAGCCAATTCATTGTCCACATAGTTTCCTATGGCCCCGCTATCAATGTATGCCCTTACTGCTTGCATACGCGATGGCTGCCCTGGATCTACGAGGACCATTGGTATGATGAAATGAGAGGTCTGAGTATCCTTCTTCAAGCTCGGCAAGCGGACCTCTATGCTTGTCGGGCGTGGTCGTTTCCCGAGTCTGACTCCATATGGCTTTTATCAGCAGCTCCTACCACCTTCTTGGGTGGTTTTACAGGGCAATCCCGTAGAAAATGTCCAGAAGTTCCACAATATAGACACAATTGCATTTGCCGTCTCCGTTCTCCTTCCTTCTGGGTTAAGGGTCCTTTAACCCCTCCGATTTGCATGGGTTCTGAAGCATCTGCTCCTTTGGGGTTACCGTGGGTTTTGACCAATACCCGATTCTCAAACTTGGCTCAATCAGCCTTTCTGTTCTGAAGTCTGTGATCTAGCTGGACCACTAAGTCTATATATTCCGCGCAGTCTTGAGGTGGGTTCACGACTTGAGCCAAGACATCCTTGAGTTCTCCTCGAAGCCCTCGATGAAATAACGTGATCCGTTTTACCTCAGGCCATCCAGTTTCCACTATTAACCTATTAAAGGTCGCGATGTAGGATAGAAGGTCCTGGTTACCCTGTCGTAGGGACAAAAGTTTGTTATCCAGGGTCTGTCCTTGGGAGTGCCGGGCAAATAGTCTTTCCATGCTAGTTTGAAAGCCCTGAAAATCCCGAAGAATTGGGTCATCCTGAGTAACTAGTGGAATTGACCAGTCAGCTGCACTGCCGCTGAGATATGACAATACAAAGGATACCTTGGCTTGATCGTTTGGGAAGGCTCCAGGTCTGCATAAAAAATGCAAGCGCCATTGGTTCATAAACACGGCAGACCTTTTGGGATCTCCGGCAAAGTGTTCGGGTGGGGCTAATGGAATATTTCCTGGTAGGTTTATTTGCACAGGGTTACTCGATAACACAGGAGCTGGATTTCCCCCGGAACCAGGTAGGGGTGCTTGTCCAGCCTGGGTTTGCAATAGTTGCCTAGCAAGGTCATCAGTTCGCTCCTTTGACAAAATCAGTTCTCTCCTAAGAGCATTGGTTTCTTGACGGGCGGAATGCACTTCAGCCCTCAGTTCCCCTAGTAATTGGGCCAATTGGTCAGTCTCTGAGGTTTCCATAACGCCCGGGTGGGAATTTGTGGGTAGGCTTTGCATTCTGTTACACTCACCTGGCTCCCACAGAGGCGTCAATCTGAATTGGACAGCTGCGGTCTCCACCAATGTGACACGTAGGGCCGAGATAACGGACTGTACTGGCCCACCTAGCTTTGTTTGCTTGGCCCGTAGGAATAATCTTCTGTAAATGGAGAAAGGGAATTAATCACCCATGGGGTTGAGCGTAAATCCCTCCACCCCCGCTGTTCTCCCCACAGATCACCTTTGATGTCCCCTCTTATAATCTCACCTGACGGTTTGAAAAGATGAGCTCTCCATCCTGCATTGAGCGCAGGGGCACGTTGATAACCAGTTGCTTCACTGGCTCGAAGGAATTGGTGAGTTCCAGAACAATATTGACTCCGAAAAGTATGTAGTTCGTAAGAGTTCACATGTCTGACTTTCACTCTTGTCGGATTCCTTGCAGCTTGCAGCTTGACCCCAGCAAAGTGTTCCTCGTGGTAGCTGACAAAGTTCAGGTAAGGATTTGGCTTATCCTACACAGTTCAATAAAATAAGGCCAGAATGTAACCTGTGGCTTGCTCCCTTATTCAGGTGTGGAGAGAAAATATGAAGTTCGGGGAATAATGCCTCCGGCAGTAAAATTAGGTAAGTCTATTGTGGTGAGAAGAGTTCCCCTTGTTTGTCGCTTCGTCTCACCTTGTTGTCCTTTTGTTCCCCTTAGGGGCCGGGGTACGGCGAAGGATGCAATGGAGACTGCGCCGACCCATGAAGAGGAATAGTACCCCCGGCGGTAATCAGGTAAGTCTATGGGGGTAATTACTATTGCCTCTGTTTATTCCCTTGGCTCACATTTGTTGTTCTTGTGTTCCCCTTAGGTGCCAGAGTGCGGTGGGAACGTGCAGAAGGATGCGATGGATCGTGAGGATGCTGCGAAGGCCGGTGAGTTCAGCGCGGTGCTGCAGCAGGCAAGGCTTCTTTCTTCCAGCTCGAAGGCGCGGTGGATCCAGAATTCAGGTAAGGATCCAAGGTTTTGCTCTTATTCTAACCTCTTCTCCTTCTGTTCCTCTCTTTTTCTAGGAGCTACAGACTCGAGGCGGGCGTGGCAGAAGACTGGATGCAGGCTTGCAGACACGGTGAGCGTTACACTGCTGGATGCAGAATAACGCGAAGCATGTGCTGCTCTTCGGGCGTGGTTTAAATAGCCTCCAAAGTAGTCCCAGGTAAGTATTCCTCCCCAGCCCCACCCGAGTAAAAAATAATCCCTAGGTAAAATAGTCCCTTCCAAGCCTCCTTTGGCTTGGAGCTCTGCAGCATGGTCTGCATCAGGTAAGCTTGCAGCATGGTCTGCATCAGATAAGTTCTACTCTATGAGCCTGGTGCCTATGGTGCCAGGACTAACTCTCCATATGAGCCTGGCGCAATAGGCGCCAGGACCGCACCATAACAGCCCCTAGTTTTTGGGCTTGCTCAAAATAACTTGATGCCTGCTTCCGGGGTTGCTGGGCCTGGTCTGGTTCCCCGGGGGTAGGCATCCATGACAGCGAGCGGGTAGCAGGGCAAGCAGGTAGTACTTCATAATCCTAATGTGGATTCAGCCACCTTTCCCCTTTCTCCCTGAGTTACTGGGATTTTTGTGGGTTTTTTCTGGATCAATGGTCCTGCCAGGATAAGGTCAGCTATGCTCTGGCCTGGCAGTGGAATCTGAAATCTTGCAGACTGAAGATGGAATATCTGGATGCGCAGGAGCTGGAAAATTCAGAAGAGAGTGTCCTTGTTTCTGTGAGTCTCTACATTATATAAGGCAAGTGACATCAAAGGATTTACTCTCGGGGCAGACCTAAGCTAGACCTACCTCTAAGATTCGGATAGTTCAGCCCATGTATGTCGCCTCCTATCTAGAAGCAGTTTGGACTGAAGGAGGGGAATCAGTTTTATGGGGTGTGTTTTTATGAGGTACAGAGCCACCCTACAGTGACTTTTGCCAAAATCAGTTATGACACAAAAATGCACTTTGTTACAGTTGTGGCACTTTGAAAATCACATAGGCAGATTACATATTTCACGCGGAGCATGGTATTCCAACTCCCAAGTTTATAGGGTATCATTTAGCCCTTGTAATAATCCTTCACAATTTTAGTTGGGAAATATTTCACTTAAAGTTCTACAATTTTAAATAGGTGTAACTATTATCACAGAGCATGTTTGCATTACATTTCAAAGTTATACCATGTACACTTTTCCCATGAATTACATTTTTCTGGCATTTGCTTCTCATACATGCTAGGGAAATCCTCAATATCTTGTTTTAATGCCACAAAAATTATATTTAAACTGTTAAACTTTTGCATTCCTGCGTTTTCCAGTTGCAGCAATAAAAAAGTTTTAAAGTTTAGTAATTCAGAACAGTCTTTTGTACAAAATGTGCCAGCACTGTCTTCCAAATAGGTGAATTTTTTTCAACCTACAGATAAACGTCAGGCCCTAGCCCTGTGTTGCCAAGTATTTGTCTTTGAAGCTCCTCAGTTTCAGTGGAGGGGAGGTGGTGCTAAAAGGTCACACCTATGTGTCCCAGAAATCCATTGTACCCGGCTGGAGCACTGCCACAGAGTCTGATGAGGGTGTGAGATGCTTCTCTCGTGTCTATTCATAAGCCCCAGATGCTGGTACAGTTGCGGGGAGGTATATCATGTAGTCAGTCCTTTGAAGCCAGGGCCTGAAAACCTTTCATGCTGGTTTCACAGTAAATGTATTTTTTTTTTTTTTCTTTCCAGACCAGAAAGCAAGACTGTTGGAATTAAACATCCTATATATGTTTTAAAACAAACCCCCATCACATGTCTGTGCAAGGACAGGGCCTTAATTCAACGTTTCACTTTTAAACAGATATTTTCTTGTTTGTAAAAACACCATTTTACATGTGGTTGATTTTCCTTGGCTGTCACTTTGCAATGCGGCTTTTCCTGGTGTCTTTATTATGAACATTTCCATGGCAATAGTCAATTTCTACTACACAAGAATCTGTTCAAAGCAAGGGTCCCATGAAACTGACATGAGCAAATAGAGAGAGATCTTCTTATGAAGGGTTTATCTGTGTCATTGTGTTGCAAAAAGGAAAGCATTTTGGCCATGTCTTGAAGTGAAGTTCTTTGTTATTACACAGATCTTGCCTGACACAGCCTGTCATTCAATGAGAAATGCCCCCTTTTTGCTGGAGCACAACCTGAATATGGAGGGACTTAGCTGGGTCCCACTGGATCAGAACTGTGTACTGTTGAACAGATGAAATAGAGCATCAGGGTACAGTCATTTTAAAAGGCAGAATATTTTCTTTCTCAGTGAAAATGTTTTGAGCTGGCAGCATAGCAGTGCTGCCTTTGAATTCTTTTCTACGGTGCAAATGAAGAAAATACTGGCAGCAATTCTCGGGGTGTTCTGTGTTTCATCTTGCCCCATATGTGGCTGGTAAGATGGCACAGCCATCATGTTGGAGACTGCAAAACGCTGTTTTAATGCAAGGCGATAGTGCTCAACAGAGCCAACACAGCCATTCTGCTGGTGACTGATGGGATGTAGTTTGGTGAAGTAGGGGAGTTCTGCTTAGCTGGAAAATATAACCCACACCCCTAAGAATACCTGCATGTCTGATCAGGATGCTTTTTTAAGATTGAACTAAGTGACAGCATTCAGGCAAAGTGATTCATGGGCAAGACTTCAAGAGGGTCCTGGGTATGCTGGGTATGGGGGTAGAGCTTAGGCTGGGAGTAGTAAATGGCTGTCACTAGTGTGACAAATGCTCCATGCTTTTAAGTAGATTTCCCCAGGATCACTCAATTTGTTCAACTGGGAAATATGCTCTCCATTTCCATCTGTACATCCCTTCCAAAATCAAATGCTCTCCAGTATCCTTTCCAAAGTGTTCTGCTCTCTTCTTCCATCAACTCCTTTGTTCCCTCCCATTAAGTCCCACACTACATTGACTTTCTATTCATTACTCGCGTCAGCTTCCTTCAATTCCCCCTTCTCCACAAAGAAAGCATGACAAATGTACAACTGTATACTGCAGACCCCGAACAAGAGCCTGAGTGGTGAATCACAATTAATCATGCCATAAGAAAAAAGTTGTGTCTTTTTTTTAAAAAAAATTATAAATGAGTTATAAAAACAGTAGAGAGAAAGAGAAGCAAGCCAAATAGTTTGGCAACATCAATTTACCAATCTTCAATTCCTTTCCAATCTGCTCTTCCGTTTCTGTTATATCCGTCCTCCTTCACTTTTCACCCTGAGTCACCTTCCCTGAGCTCCCCCGACCACCATTACACCAAATACTGGAAAAGTAAATAGTAAAACACAGACAAATTCCCATTTGCGCGTCATTTTTCCATTACATGTCTGGAAACGTGTAAATCCCTCCCACAATTAACGATTGTGGAAGCCACCTACAATGGATTTCTTTGGAAAATGCCTGCTCTTTCCAGGTGTATAGATCAGGTGGTTTTCATGAGAATCCGTTGGTTTTCCACCAGCATAAAAAATACCAATCAGATTTGGCAGGGGAACCTGTAAGAGCAGGCAAATGTGTTAAATGAGATCTCCTAAATTTGCCTGCCAAATCATACAAAATCCTGAACCACATGTTAAGTGTCGGTAAATCTTTTGGCGTCAGTTTTCCCACTCCACCTGACTTGGAAAATTACCCCTATGATTGTAGCTTTATTTTCCTCATCCTGAATGGAAGCCTATATGTTCCAGGATGCAAGTTAATGAGAACTTACAAGACATCTCATACAGACATAAGGCAAACTGAAATGCATGTCAGAGTGATTGTTTCACGCAGCTTGTTTTGTACACCATCATTTCTAATCACCCAATAATCACACTTAAAGAGCTTATTAAAATCTTGCATAATTTTAAGAAAAAAGTGGCACAACAATAGTAAGTTACCTTTTCCCATCTCATAATCTGCTGTTAAAATAAATGAAAACAATAATATCTCACCGGGAGGGCCTCCGCAGCTCTGGCTGTTTGTCTTTGAGAGGAGAAATGAACTGCAGCAGGGCCACCATGGGCATTTGCCCCTTGCTCGACTGTTAAACCCACCTCTAATTGCAGTGTGCAGGTAATATTTAAATGCTGCTTTTTAGGTTCAAAAGATATGCCCATTTTATACTTCACCAGCAACATTATAGGAAAAGCTCTTCTCTAGTGTTATTTTCCAGATATTCATGATTAATCTTCTGAAAGCTAAATGTTTATTGGGGATGGGAACAATCCTCCCATCTCACTCCCTGTCTCCCTTACCACTGGGCGGATCCCACTGTAAATCATTTTCAATCACAACACTGCCTCAACACCCAGCCCCCAGCACCTTCTAAACACAAGTGACAATAAACATTATGTGCCCTGTTTGAGTGCAAACTCTTTTAATAGTTACTCCAACAGTAAGAGGTTATCAAGTCAGTACCTATCAGTATGAATCATGAAAAGATCTATCAGGGCAGGCTAGGCTTCCACACAAAGATGCATTCTATTATGGTTAGAACCCCACGTGTAGGTACGCATGAGAAGAAGTTCTGAAATTGGGCCATCTTGTCATCCTAGCCTTGACATGTTCACGTATGACCTTGTTGGATTAGCACAGCAATGATTGATTCCTTGGGCTGAGCAAGCAAGGCACCCACATCCACTTACGGAAACCAACATACATTGGCAAAGCCAACAGCTTTGGCTTCTGAGTAGGAATGGGATAGGCATTTGCCAGGCACTACCATAAGAGTACCACATGGTCATGAAATGGGAATAGCTAGAAACTGGTGCAAGTACCTGGGCCTATGATACCATTGCGTGGCAAATGTATGTCTGATACCTGTATACAAGCCTACATTTTTGGCTTTGTGTTTGCTTGTTTTAGGCAGAACTCCAGTGCAAGGAACAGATGCATGACACAGATATTGTTTATAAATGAACAGGCTACCAAAACACATTTTTAGGAGATTTGTATTATACCAGGAGCTTTATTAAAGTGGCCTTTAAGTATAACACTGGCAGGCGCTATACAGCACACACATTGGTGTTACTTTGTAATAGATCTTACTCAAAGAGATCCCAGTAGGGTATGTTTCATCAGGGAGGGGTGGTTAGTATGTGGGAATGCCACAGGGATTAACATGGCAATGTGTATTCAATGAGTTTGTAAACGCACCCATAGGATGTGTGTCCCACCTCACACCCCAACTCCATCCTATCTGTGTTCTAGTGCAGGAGCTCTGGTTTGCATCTAACAGCACTAAGAAAGTATGGATTTAAGTCTTTGAATCAACCATAACCACCAGCAATGCTTTGGTCAGCCTTGCAGGCCATTGTTTGCAAATCAGCCTTCAGCCTGCCACTTATGGGAAAAGCCCTGCCCAAACCACAAGCCCTAGAAATGCCTGCCATGGCTGGTGTTCCAGTTCAGAGTGTACATGGCCTAGCAGGTGAGGTTAAACTGTATCTTTTGCTGACAGAACCGGGCTCATTTGCTAATGGCTTGTCCCCTTTTGTAATGACAAAGACATACTAAACACTTACTAAATACATATGGCATGGAAGGCTTCCCAGAGCAATAACATTGGTAATGTTTAATGTTTAATGCAAAGCCTTTCATATATCACTTTTTGATTTTACTACACTCTCCCCTGTGTGCAAGGGTTATATGTAATATGATTGCTGGTACAAACATCAAGGGTGACTTGATTTTTGTTTTAAAGGCACTAAACACCCTTCCCAACATATTTTCGGATGGGTGCAATTATATGAACAAACTCCAGTGCTAGAATATTTGGGGAAAGTGTTGGATAGTGCCTTTAAAAAAATCTGGAGTCTCCCTCAATGTTTTTTCTCCCAGCGATAATATCACTGGATTTAAATTTCAGAAATCAACTTGTGATTTTAGAAAATAGTTAATAGATAAGAAAATGGTTACCTTGTAACTGAGATGTTGGGAAATGTAGATAAGGTGAACAGTGCAGTTTAAAACAAAAGCAACACAGGCTCTTGGTAGATAGTTGTAGTGAGCCTTCTCAAGCAAGTATGCTACCTCACTTAGAGGTGTGAATGGCCCTCCATCTCCCTGGTCATTTGTACTTTCATGGCAGTGGGGCATAAATTACTGCCCAGGCCAAGCAAACAAATCCTGGCCAAGCCTCCTGCAGTGCAGATCTTCAAGATGCTAAGCGTACTGAAGTTGCTGAAGCATGTTTAGAGTGAAATCCCCCTTGCCTTTCCCCCACACCACTCATTCCCCTCTTTTAGAAACCATTCATTACATTCTCTGGTCCCAGTACACTTAGTCACTACTTGCTTGCCTATGGACTCATTTGGGCTTGCACTCTGTGGACTAAACTGAAAATTGCTGACCAAACGAGATTACTGTGCCAAGGATGAAGGCACCCATAATAACCAAATAGAGAATGTGGGCATGGTAGGTTAATACATTCCGCCTGGGTTTCCAATATTCACGAAATTGTACTGAGAAATTGATTTTTAGACATTTTTATTGGTCGTACACCAGATAAATTCTAAAGACTTAGGTAGTGCCCATAATGACCAGCCTCGGTTGTTACTTACCATGAGGTTGCTTGTTATAAACCAAAAGTCATCACAGGGGTGGCGGTCCAGTGCCCCTCGTCAAGGAATGACTGACTGCAAGTCATCATGTGACATGAACAGAAGTTGACACTAAGGAAGGACTGCATATCAATGCAAGAGTTCATTGTGTTGTCAGGTGACAGGATACATCTGCTGAAGCCCTAGTGCTAGTTCTCTCAAATGTTCCTAGACAAATGACAGGTGACCTATGAGGTCAAGGGGTCTGGAGGGCATTGTGTTTAGGTCCCTATAGGTGCAGGTTACTGTTTCCTTGGCTTGCACAATAAGAAATAAAGATGCCTCTCCTTGTCATCAGCCAAAATGTATGTGTGGGCTTGATTTCTTCGACACTGCTTTTCCCATAAATGTTGTTTTGTAAAAAAATACACCTGATATTTTACATATTCAAGACATATGGTTAGCACAATGCAACGGAAAACAGCTATTTATGTTAACAGTTACATGGTGAATTACTGCGGTAAAAACACAAAACATCTCACTTCTAAATCATGATAGTAATTGGACTTTATTAATCAACCGCATCAACATTTAGTTTCTCATTGAAATGCTTTCCTAGAATTATTTTAACAGTACCCATGTACACATCAAAATACAAGTACTGCACCGTAATGTCCTCCCCATTCTTTGAACAACAGACAGGAAGAGTGTGCATGCCACGCCACGCAGCAAAGGTGTTAATGACGAGGACTCACTGAGGCCCTGATGACGTATACATGCTGGGAGCGATGCTATGCACAGAACGAAAACCACCTTTAATTATGTCAGTTCATAGCGTATTATCTTTCCTGAAGAGTTATGGCATTCAAGCCGAACAGTTATCAGCGAAGCATATATAAAAGTTGCATCAGTTGGCAGCTTTCATAACGAAGATGTGAAAAATAACACTGGAGAGCTGGCTTTCAAATTGTGCAGAGTAACATATGGTTTGCAATGGTGAAACATCTTGCAGAAACAATACATGGAAAAACACAGCAAGAATGACTAAGGAGAGGCCTGCCCTCCCGTACAGGGCCCGAAATATTATTATACAAGTATTCCTAATGGTGTGTCTAAGAAATTGCCCAGAGGGGTACATATATGCTTTTGTATTTCTATGGGTTCAGGTAATTCATTAGTATTTTGCTGTGTTAAGTGACGTTTTTCTTCCTGAACGGTGTGGTAAAATTACTGGAATTCAACTATGCAGCAACCATGAAACAGTGTGGTAAAAATAACCTCAATTCTGAAAATGTATGAGTAAAAATATACACATATGTGCGCACAGGTGCCCTTACACAATATTCCATATACAGAAACATAGGGCATGCTGTGTAGGGTGCTGAGATTAGGGCTTGCAGCTGAGAGTACTGTGTAATATAGAGCCGTGCTGTAGGGAAGGGGGTCAATAAGGTCAGATTGCATTTATATATGTGCTGACATTTCTATATCTCACAGCTTGCTGTGCAGCAGCAGAGCATGGGCGATACACTGCCAGGGGACACACAAACGGATGAAAGTAGAAGCCCAGATTATTAAGTGCACGCCTGGAAGGACATGGGCAGAGAGAGGCAAATGCTGACAGGCTACAGAAGGAAATGAGGACCCAGCCTTGATTGGTGTGTTGGTGGATACTCAGCTGAGCTCCTGGTGCAGATATGTTCCTGCACATTTCAACCACTTGCCACTGCATTTCCCTTTACATCCGAGCACAGCTACTATGGACCTGCTGATGTTTCAAGAGCTTGGTCATTTCTCGAAAAACATGTGGTCACATTTCTTAAAACGATAGTTAAGGGCATGTAAGGTGGGGGAGGGGTAGTTCCCCCAAGTGGAGTGGGCATTATTATTATTTTGCACGTTGCTAGAAATAGAAAATTGCCGATTAGTCTGGGGGGGTGGCATCACAAATCATGTGCAAAATAGCAATGGCCCTGAGAGACGGGCGTTAATGCAAAGGTTTTCAAAGAATGCGCCTCGACCCATACTCATGATATTGTACATCCATAGCTATAAGTCAGGGCGCATTCCTAAAGCACTGTCAATCCACACTTCCACAGTCCTATTTTACGTGTTGTAGGGTACGAGCAGCCGAGGCAGGCCTTGCTGTCTTTTTAGGACTGGTGGGAGTCAACAGGAGTGTGGTGGAGAGGGCTCTGGCAAAGCAATCAGCACAAGGCTGTGGGCATCTCCATCACACAACACAACTACAACAAACGCTTCCCTTGTACGCCATCTTTTGCCCTCACCTTTTGCACATAATGGAAATTCGGCGGTGGGGACCTACCTACGTGTAAGTCTACACATAAGCGGCCCCTGCCTCCGTATTGCAGGCTGCATTTTTATCGACGTGTGATTTCACCTCAGACATGCAGCATATCATGCCACAACTTAGCATATGACATATAGTGCCTGATTCACAGAGCGTGTTCCTATGGGATTGCACCATTATAAAAGACTTCCATGAATCGGCCCATAGTGTGTGGTGACGCAAAGCAAGTGTCTGAAATCATGCTGTCTTTATTGCTCTACAACAATTTGATCCAATCTGGACAGAAGGGGCTCTACCAATGCCAGCCTGCCAGGCTCACTGCTTTCCAACAAATGCAACTGGTTAGGGAAAGGAGATGTGTGGCATATACAATAAAGTTGCATGAATACATTACAACATTTGTTATGCTATAAACATCGAAAACATTACCCATAGATAATTGCTCAGAATGTTCCCAAACATGATTATGAATCCGGGTGTGGTTCATTCTGGAATGACCATTATTGTTCAATGCGGCAGGTATAGAGAACCAGGAGGCAGACCTATGTAAGATCATTTGTAGTCAGGTAAATAATGAAAGTAAAGGTTTTGGAGATGAATTTGAGGTGCGGGGGGAGAAAGGCTCAACCTTGGCATCTAGGTTGGGTACGTATATGGAAAAGAGTGGTTGTTCACTTAACATAAAGTAATTATAGTAAGCAATTTAAGTGGTTTGTTTCCTCAAAAAAATGTGTTTGTTCAATGGAAATGGTTTATGTACCACTTAAATTGCTTACTATAATTACTTTATGTTAAGTGAACAACCACTCTTTTCCATATACGTACCCAACCTAGATGCCAAGGTTGAGCCTTTCTCCCCCCCGCACCTCAAATTCATCTCCAAAACCTTTACTTTCATTATTAAGGAAACATTTAACATAAAGTAATTATAGTTAGAAATTGAAGTGGTTTGTTTCCTCAAAAAAATGTGTTTGTTCAATGGAAATGGTTTATGTACCACTTCAATTTCTTACTATAATTACTTTATGTTAAATGTTTCCTTAAACAATGTATAAAACGAGTATTTAAAACTCCTTCTAGTTATTGATCTGTATTTGCAGATATTCGACAGTGTGCAGGGGACAGGAGTTCCCAAATCCTTTTTGGGAAGAACCACTCTTTTCCATTATTGTTGAATGCCACAGATGTTCATTTTGAGCGGTGCAATGCCAGTGATTCTACCATCCAGAAAGCATCTTTATTTTAAATTACTGTTTTTTGCATGTTCCTCTATTTCAAGTGATGTGCTAGTGTCACAAATAAAGTCTGCACTTGCCAGTGAATTAACTTTGCTTTCATATGTGCTGATCTGCAGAGTATAGGTTTGATGAATAAATCCACGTATATTTGCGTCCATGTTTCGATGGCACAGCCGGAGCACACTCCTTCAGGGCGGTTGGCACAACCGGAAACACACTCCTTCAGGGCAGTGCTAGTCTGCACGACCAAAGCACATTCCTTCAGGCACACACACTCTGGGCTCATAAGAACTTAGGATGTGTTTATCGTCACACACACACTTTGGATTACAGCCTGTGGTGGTGGGCTGGTCAATATTGCCACACACTTTTGGAGTATTGGGGGCACATTCTTCAAAGTGCATGTTCGCTGGGCATTTTGCCTCACACAAGGAGATGGGCACGCATTGCAGGCTTGTGTTGGACTGAAAAACGTGACCTTCAGGGCAGGCACATCTGCAAGTCTGGGTACAATTTATATTGACTTCACTGATTTGATTGCAATATTTCACACAAGTTGCATTGTACGTGTAGTTACTTCCAGGTGGACAGGAGGCCTCTGTGGGGGACAAACGGACAGTAATTAGCAATTAGCAATATTCAAACAGCATCAAACTAGGCAGCCTTATTGACAAATGCGGTGACAGAAGAACACTGGGGGTATTTCTACCAGAAGCTGTTTGGTCCAGGAGAGACAATGGTAAAATCACCCGTAACAGAATGAGAAGGAAAATGGATCATTCCTTTCAACGCAACTGATTTGGAAGGCTTGATCAATCAAGCAAAAGGAACTACGGCACCGGGCCCAGGTGGCCTGACATACAGATCAATTAAATCTGATCCTTCAGTCTGGACCACTTTTATATTCAAACTATTTGAAGATGTTATGAGAAGGTGAGGGATACCAGATTCATGGAAAAGATCCATTGTAGTTCCAATTTTCAAATAAATCGTAATAGAATGGATCCAAACAACTATCGCCCTATCGCCTTGCCTGATGTCCTAGGCAAACTTTTTCCTGCTATGATTTTGAAACATCTCCAAGTGTGGGCGACACAGGCGAAACGATGGGACCAAAGACAAGCAGGTTTTGTCAAGGGTGTCAGAACTGACCTCAATCTTTTTCTTATCAACATATTAAAATTGAAGGCCAATCAAAATAGCACCAAAATATGCTTGCCCTTCATTGATCTTAAAAAAAACATTCGATAGTGTGGAAAGACATCTCCTTTGGACAAAGCTGGCATCCTGGAACTGCCCTCCCGATCTTGTGGCTGCAATGAATGCCCTACATACAACAACAAAGTGCAGATAAGGCTAATCTCTGAGGGCTTGCTATCAAGGGAAATTGCAACTGTGAGAGGAATAAAACAAGGATGCCCTCTAACTCCAACACTATTTAACCATTTCCTCTTGGACTTAAATGAGCCGGTCAGATAGCACAGCGAGTAGAGCGCTTGCTTTGACATCGTGCAGATCCTGCTGATGCATGTTCTAATCCCGGCAGGGCCAAACTCAGCCTTTCATCCTTCCGAGGTTGATCAATGAGCACCACACACCGTGGTAAATAAGCAGTGCTCAGATACCTGAGGGATTGTAGCGCTATATCAATGCACAATCAATCTATCATGAAATATTGGACAACACACACTCATTCCCACCAAGAGTAAATGGACAGGACATCCTCTGGCATGGGCCCTATATGCTGACGATCTGGTCCTGATGGAGCAGACACCAATATGCTTTCGGAGGAGACTGCTAGTCTACAAGGATATGTTGCTAAAAACGGCCTCCAATGATGGCCTCCATTATGATCCTAAAACAAAGGAAGGGAAGACATAGAAACTTATTTAAAAGGACCCTGAATCAGACTGAATCCCTATTGTGAACAAGATAGTCTACTTTGGAGTATCTATAAGCTCAATCTGGCTCTGAAAGACACAGGGTGAGCTATGATGCCATGAGGTTTGTCCACCCCTTTCAGACTCTCGTGTGCCTGGTGCACCACATCTGCACCAAGCATTGGTGTGTTGATCAGCAAGGAAACACCATCAGCTCCCATCTTCCACTCTGACTTTAATCCTCGTCCGTTTGAACATATCTGCTTGGAATGCTAGCTCCCTCCCCAGTCACTATTATTTTCATCTACCGCCTTCCTGACACCCCACTCTCTTCCTCACTGCACTTCATCTGCTACTTGAATCTCTTCAGACCAACATCTGCAGAGTCATCACAGGTGATCTTCTCTTCTCTAACATCATCAACGATCACCATCCACAACTCAACTCCACTCTCTCAGACCACTCTCTAGTCAACCTGCACAACCTTCCTACCCACACCATTGGCAGCTCTCTAGATTTATTTATTTATTTGTATTTGTTAAGCGCACAAAACAGCCCGAAGGCATTGTGGCGCTGGTTACAGCAATAGCAAAAACTTAGTTACACATAGAAACACATACATGCATGATTAAAGAAAAAAACATTAGCATTATGTAGTTGTCTGGCAAAGGAGTGGTGGTGTATTAGTTGAAGAGGGATGTTTTGAGATTTTTTCTAAAGGCTGTGAGTGAGCTTTCTGCTCTTAGAGCAGGGGGGATTTTATTCCAAAGTCTGTGAGCTATGTACGGGAATCCTAAGCCTCCTGCAGGTAGCCTTGTTGATTCGTGGTACAGTAAGTTGGTTAGCATAACATAATCATGTGGGTCTGATTGTATTGGGTCTGTGGAGAGTGTCAGAGAGATAAGGCTGCACTGTGCTATGGAGGCATGTGTGGATTGTAGTGAGAACCTTGAAGGTGATACGCTCTTTGACAGGGTGCCAGTGAACGGATTGTCTTGCTTGTGAGATGTGCTCTTTTTTTGAGATGCTTAAGGCTGCTGCTCTTAGTGCATTATTTTGGGTGACCTGAAGTCTGTTTACATTTTCTACAGAGGTACCGCTAGGAGTACTTTACAGTAATCAAGTTTAGCGCCTATTGTCACTCTTGCTATTGATAGTTTTCTTTGGTTATGAAGGGTTTGATGGCGTTAATTAATTTAGTGATTAGTGCAGAGGCAGAGACAATTGCGCTGACTTGTTTGTTCATGGACAATGATGCATCAATGTGTACCCCTAATGTTTTCACCGAAGAAAGATCTGGGATGGTGCAATTGTCTATGTTAAAGTTGGCGTAGAGACTATCCAACTTAGTGAGTGTATACATTTGGCCAAGAATGAGGATCTCTGTCTTATCCCCATTAAGACATAGGCCATTTGTGGCCATCCAGGCTTGAATGGTGGTGTATATTTGTTTTAGAGCTGGAGCGTCAGTGTGATAGGAGCCTGTAAGGGGAAGGAGCACTTGGGTATCGTCAGCATAATTGGTGTATGCGATCCCAAGTGCATCAAGTTTATCGAATAGGGGCTTTGTAAAGAGGTTATACAGCGTAGGGGCTGTACATGAGCCTTGCAGGACACCGCAGTGTATTATCGTAGGTGATGCATTTGATGTGTTTGAGAAGACTTTCATGGCTCTACCTTCTAGAAAGGATGTAATCCATGAAGTGGTGTGGTCAGAGAAATGTGCTGAGTGGGTGAGGTGTGTTGTGAGGGCTTTATGGTCCACAAGGACGAATGCCGCTGAGAGGTCATGGAGGAGCAGGAGGGCGGGTTTGCCTGTGGCCAGAATTTTAGTTATTTGTTTTTTTAGGTCAAGTAGCGTCTCTGTACCTTGACCTTTATGGAAGCCAGATTGTCTGTTTCCTAGGATAGAGTTGGTTTCGAGGAAGAGTTGGATTTGGCTGTGTGCCACTTTGTCTAATATTTGAGAAGGAAAGGGACTGTTGTTATGGGGCTGTAGGCTGCGTAGGGTCGAGTCTTGTTTTTTTTAGGAACAGGCAAACCCAGGCTTCTTTGAAGCTATCGGGAACAGAGCATGTTTTGAAGGAGGCATTAATGAATGCGGTGATGAGTGGAGCAAGTGGTTCAGTGCATTCCTTGATTAACTTAGGAGGGCACGCATCACCTTTGCAGATTGATGGTTTCAGGTATTTAAGAATGTCTATGACTTCTGATTCTGAGACGTCATTAAAGACAAATTTGGGGATGTTGGTAGTTTTTTGGATGTAGGAGCTTGTGTGGTCTGATTAGATTTAGGTAAGGTATTGTTATGGTCGAGGATTTTGTTTTGTAGGAGTTCTATTTTTTTGAGTAAAGCAGCCTGGATACTGTTGCACCAAACTTCATCTTTGATAATCTCGTCAGTGGAGATTGTCAGAGCTGTAAGCTCAATAAAGATGGTAAAGAGTTATTTTGAATGAGATTTAGCGTCCGATATTCAACGGTTTTATGCATCTGATTTGGCCTGGAAGTTGGCGTCTTTGTATTTTTTGGTGATGTCTTTGAATATATCTTTGTTTTTGTCTCAAGGGTTGGCTTTCCAGTTTTTTTTTTGCGCTTGGCGTTTATTATTGCGTATAGCTAGGAGATCTTCTGTGAACCATGAGTTTGTGTGGAAGGACTATTTTTCTTTTTTTTCTTCTAGAGGTGCAATTTTGTTAATTGCATTGGTGAGTGTGACCTTAAGAATGTCTGCTAGGATATTAGAGTCTTGCGAGAATGGCGGGGCTAGGCAAGGTATGTTGAGGCGGGGTCGTATGTTCTTGGCTGTTAATTTTTTAGAGCTTCTTGTTAGTGTTGCAGGTTTGTGCATAGTGGTTTTAGTGGTAGGGGCTGTGGGGATTGTGAACTGTATGCAGCTATGATCTGCCCATGGGAGGAACGTGTTGCAAGTAATGGAGGAGTTGCAGTTATGGTCGGCCAGTCAGTCTAGAGTTCTGTCTTTAAAATAGGTGGGAGACAATATTTTTTGGGCGGTCTAGGTTGGAGAGGTCCTTAAGGAATGAGATTGCTGTTTTGTCATTGGGATCGTTATAGCCTAGATTGAGATCACCTAGGAATATGGTTTTGGTGGATTTTTTAAAGTTTTCGCTGAGAAGTTGAGTGATTTGCCCTTGAAAATCGGCTGGGAGTCCTGGGTGCCGGTAAATGACGTGAATGTTGATTGTAATATTGTGAGAGAGTGGCAGTTTGACTGATAGTACGTCCGCATTCCCTTCGTATGTGTTAGGAGTAAGCCTGACATGATGTATTTCTTTGAAGATGTGGGCAACCCCACCACCCACTTTATTGGGTCTATCCTGCCTGAGGATCGAGTAGCCTTGGGGTATGGCTAATGTTATGGTTGGGCCAGACGCTTCATGCAGCCAAGTCTTGGTGATGGCTAAAATGTCAAGACTGGTGATAAGATCATTTATTTCCAGTGCATGGGCCGTTAGAGTGCGAGTGTTGAGTAGAGCACATTTGAGGAGCGGTGCTGCATGGATTCTATTTGAACACTGCTTTTTTTGTTATTTTAGGCTTAGAATAGAGTGCTTTGGGTGATTTTAGCGTGGGTGTTGTGGTCGTGTTTGGGTGGGTAGTGTGTGGACTGTTTAGCTGAGAGTTACGTTTAACAACTGTACGGGAACCCAGTCTGATGTTTCTGTGTGCTAGTGAGGTAGGAATGGTGGACAAGATCATGGGATGAGTGTGTGTCCTTAGTCTACAACATCTGGAGCTTCCTTTGGGGCTGTATGTGAGAGAGGGTAGGATGTGGGAGTCTGAGTTAGTGGGAATATGGTTGGTAGGAGTCATGTTGTAGGAGTTAAGTGAGCAAAAAGGTGGAATCATCCTAACAAATAGCGCTGTTGCAAGAAGAGTGCACAGGAGGGATGGTGAGTTCATCAAGTGGTAGGGTATTGGCAACATAGTAGTGTGTCGGGTTAATGCCGAGCTGAGAGGATGAAGTACTGGTTGCTTAGATGGTATCAAGATGCAGTTGTGAGCTAAGAATTATCATGGAAATATCGATGGATAGCTACGGTACATAAATGCACTAGGCGAACTCTGGAGCCACCAAGCCTGGGTGAGCAGGATTATGTGCTAGCAAAGGTGCGTACTGGCAAGGTGTTAGAGTAGACACGTGATACAATTGCCTTACAGATGTCAATAAATGCAGTAATCCATGACAGAGGGTAGTTGACTAGTACAGGTATGTTATCATTGCATTAAGCAGTGGTAAGGAGCGTTTCTATGGATACAGTACATTAGTCTTTTGGCGCAATGCTTTACTCACAGCAGGTTTGCGTTCATTGACTCAGCGGCAGAGTGTAGTGGCCCAGTGGCTCCAGAGGCGTTCAGATGGCAAACAGGAAGTTGGCCTTTTTCCAAGGGCCTTCTTCTGCTAGGCCAGCTTCCGCCTGCCGGGGGCTATTCAGGATCTCATCTTCCTAGCCTTTTCTCTGAACTCTTCCACTCTATAGACCATACTCCAACTGATCAGTCAATTATGCACATCTCGATCTCAGTCCAGCACTACCAGCACGGCCCCCGACCATCGTGCATCACCAAAAGTAATTTCAAATATAACTCCATGGTTCCATACTTGGACCAAATTAAGTCCTCCTTCTAGGTACTCTCCACTCCACTAACCGACTCCATCAAATTTGCCCTAGCAGAGTTCAGTTCCACAATGACCAATGCCATCTCTTTCCAGTATACTGCTTACAGCTCTATCCCCTCCCACCCTCGACTTCAACCATGAATCTGCCCAACAATTCAACAACTGAAAACTGGCTAGAAAAACAACGGATAACCATCCCCTCTTTCTGTTGATAACTTTGCCTTATACTTTTCTACAGTTTCAAATTACAAGACACCTTGCCTTCCTTTCTAACTCTCCCTCCCCATTTTTATTTCCATATTGTCAGTCACTCCAACAATATTCTTACTCAACAACGTCTCTCCAACCCCCCCCAACCTCCAAAGATGAATGTCTACATGCTCTGCCAACCCATCTTGTGTCCTCACGGACACAAATGCTTCACAAACTATTAAGCAGCTTGCAGCTATTACCTACTACATCCAATCATCCCTCTTCACCCCATCCCTCTCCACTGGATTCTTTCATGCCTGCTACAAAATTACCATTGTTAGTCCGATACTCAAGTCATCCACGGCTGACACAAACAAATACTCCGTCTACAGACTAGTCTCCCTCCTTCCTCACCACTCTCAAATCTAAGTGAGCCTCAAGTTAATTAGATAAAAGTTTGAAGTTGACCCTCCCTAGGATTTTAATTTCCTCCAATCAGGCTTTTGGATAAAGCCCTCGACAAAAACTATTCCCCCCTACGTATCCAACTCTTTACCCACAGCTCACTGTTCTCATCTCTTTTCCATCCTTTTACTACTCAACCTCTCTGCAGCTTCTGGCGCTATGGGACACCCACCCCTCATCCAAACCCACTGTCAAGGATGGTACTCTATTAAGAGTGGCACAGGACACCCAGGAAGGATTGGGTGGTTGTGCCAAAGTAAAGAGGACAGAATAGTTCACACACAGCGGAAAGAAAGGAGAGCGAAGAGTAGACAAGTGTAGTAAGGGGAAAGGTACAGGATAGATTCCCTCTTGGGGTGTATGCAGATATAGGGAAAGAGTATTCCACGAACCTTAGGAAAACTCTAACCTCCTGCACAGTTTGCAATAACAGAGGCCCACACTGTTTGCTCATGGCTTGGAACAACAGCTATGGGTGTCTGTAACGTAAAAACTAGACAAGGGAAAGGGCAGAGGTTGCCTGACGGAAACCAACAGACAAGCTCTGTACAAGGGCTTTACAAACAGTACAAGAGAAGACACTAACAGATAAATCCAGGGAAAAGGAAGTTGAATAGCAAACTAGCAGAAGGAAATGAAGGGAAAGCCGTATAACAGGATTGGATAGGGAGAAAGAACTGAAGGTTGAAAACAAGTAAGAAAGCAAGGGAGCAGCAGTCAGGAAACAAAGGAACTGTAATATCTGAAAGTAAATAATGAAGGTAAACTGATGTGGATAACGGAGGACGATAGGGTACAAGGTAGAAAGCTCAGAAAAGCAAGGAAGCAATGGACCAGCCCAAAAGGAGCAGGGCTGCAAGGAAGGAAGCCCCAAGGGGTAGGGCTTAGGGCAGCGGAGTGAAGCAGGCTGCACGGCAAGGAGCCCAGAAGGGCCGGGCAGCAAGGAGTGAGCCCAGAGGAGTAGGGCCGCTGACTGTAGAAGGGTGCAGGAGGACAGTAGAATGCTGCTAGACTGGAAGCCCAGCGGATGAAGACTGTAGATTTAAGGCAATGGAGTGAATCTGCTGTAAGGCAGGAGTCTGGGAGGCAAATGGCGGAAGGTAGCATCGGCGCGTGATCGGCTGAAAAGCAGGAGCCTGGGAGGCAATGGCGGAAGGTAGCAGCGGAGAGTGATCAGATGCTTGGCTGGAGCCTAGAAGGTAATGGCGGAAGGTAGCAGCGGAACGTGGTCGGCTGCACGGCTGGATCCTGGAAGGCAAAGACGGAAGGTAGCAGCTGAGCTTGATCGGCTGCTGTGCAGAGGAACCGCATACAAAGATACGTAGCTCGAAGCAAAAAGGTGCTGGAAGGACACTTAATGCAAGAGACTGAGCCCCTGCAGGCAGCAGCTTTATACTGCCCAGCCCAGCACAGAGGCATGCTAATTTGTCGCACCTGGCTAAGCACACCTGCAGACAATCGGCCACCTCCCTCTCTGTTCCTGAGCTGGTGGAAGCAGAGCAAATCCCTAGAGCTTCTGGGAATTGTAGTTCCAATGATGACCAATAGGATTAGCCAGGAATAGATGGTTATAGCCAAGTGCATTATGGTTATTGAAGTTTGTTGGAAAAAATAGAAAAGTACCAAAGTCTCGAAAATGAGAAATAAGGTCCATAATGATCGCCAATGTATGCGCCTATGGCGCAGGCATGACACCCACTCTCACTGGGGTTCAAGGACACTGTACTTAAGTTTGGGGACTCTGACCTATATGATAGCTTGTTCTCCAACTCAAACGGATATTCCCCTGTGATCCTCCTTGGAGTGCCACATGACTCAGCGCATGGTGTGATGCTTGGTATGCATCAGAGGGGCAGGGCCTCCGTATCCTTCTCCTTTACTGCTTTTTATCCAGTGTTCTGTGGTGTTTTCCACACAGGAGTTCGTGTGGGACTCCTGGCGGTGCAGCTCTCTCTTTTGGTTTGGTGTGCAGACACATGGGATACCCTTATGGCACCCATGGGTGGGGGTGCAACCTTCTGCCCCTAGTGTAATGTTTTTGGGCACCTATGTTTGGCCCACAGAGCAGGGTATGGGCTGGTGGCAGCTCCATGCTGAATTTGACAGGTGCTCTGAGTGTCCACCATTTTGGGATACCCAGGCCCTGCCATTGGAATCAGTTGATTCCTGATAGGAAACAAGATGGCACCTGTGGCCTTTTGCTTTCTAGTGCCTGTTACCTTGTTTCCCAAAGTCCTGGGAAGCCCTGACTCTGTCCCTTTCCCCTGACTGCTGGCTGTTGGGTGGAAGTTCCATATATGGTGTAGTTGTGAAGTCCAGTCCAGACTGGTTGGAGCCTTCCCAGTGAATGTATGTTGTGGGTACACCCTGTGGGTGGGACCTGGGTGAATGGAGTGTGTGAACAATATGCACTTCTTGTTGGGGATGTCTGGTTTCTGGTGTTTGACCCAACGACTGAGACAGCCCTTCCCAAAACTGGTATGAATGCAGTGTGGAGTGATGAATGGCTGAGTACTTGTCCCAATACACATAACTTGTTGTGAGTGTCTGGAGAGACATGAATGGCCTGAATGCACAATGCACCTGATTGGCTGCCTGCCTGAATGAATGCCCTTCTGACCGATTGGTTTCCTGAGTGTGACCCAGCAGAATGAATGGGAGATCAAATATTATATTTGGGGGCCTCTCCCTGCTAGAATTTGTGTTCAGAAGGTGAAGTCCAAACTACGAATAGTAACTGGAGTGAAACTGAAGCTTGATTTTGAAGCCCTGCTGGAAGAGAAGAATTGCTCTTGCCCTTCTTCATCAATCTGAAAGCTGCTGTGTCTCCAAGGACTGACCCAGAGAGGACCTGGTAAGACGCCCTCTTCCCGAGCTATGAGGGACCATCGTGCACCAGCTGATCTTTGCCAAAGCTCCCTGGTAGACGACTTACGTTAGGCTGCCCACCGGAGATGGGGACTGCCACAGAATCCCAAAGAGAAGCGCCCGGACTGTTGTCCGCCATCGCCAACCGGAGCCACCGTGCTCCCATTACCTAAGAGCTTTTGATTCACGGATGCCCTTGTCCGCACAGCGGCGCGCCTTATCCTGCCAGAGAAGGCCAGGCCGTCGATGCGCTGAGGAGCATCCAATGGTGGGTTTCCTGCCACCCAAAGACCACAGAGACGCTGACAACTTGACGCCCTTGCTGGGCCACAGTTCTTCAAACTCTCTGCGGTCCAGAACTATTGACATCGAGGAGCCCGGCATGCCTCTTCCTTGCAGGACGGTTATTCTTCCCCGTCGAAGAGCACCGCTAGGAACAAAGCTGCCACTTCACTGCCGTTGTTCACAGATTTCATCGCCGGACTTTTGACCCATGGCTCCTGCCTTAAAGGGAGTGCACTCAAGAAGGGCCGTCGATTTCCCGACAAGGAACCCTACAACACCAGGTACTTTGAGGTTGCTGAACTATTGGGAAGACTCTTGTGAACAATATATGGACTGGCCTTGTGATATATCTTTATTTTACAAATTGTCCAGGTGGGGGGGATCTCCACACAGAATTGTGTCTAGGTAAACAGGGCCAGTATTCTTCCTATTGTTCTAACCAACTTCTTTCTTTGTATATCTATTGTTGGTTTCCTTTACAAACTGATTTGTGTGACATTTAACCGTACAGTTGATGCACTTTAATGAGATCTAATAGTAATAGTGGTACCACTTAGAACTGTATATTTGCCATTGTAGATAACCGAGCACAAAGTGAGTTATTGTGATATTGGACATAAACATTAATATTACTTATATAAAGACTGTGTTTTAACTAAAACAGTGTGCGGACATTCCTTTGTGGGTGCTTGGGGGGCTACACTGTACTTAAGAACCAGCCTGCATCACCTACTGAGAAGCTTTGCCTTGATTGCTCGTCCATTGCTACCACAATAGAGAATCTTGGCTGGGGTCCTCTCTGGCTCTCCTCTACCATATAGAGAGCAGAAGTCCGGACACCCCCTCCAGTCTTTACACATGGTCCACATCTTTTTACTCTCATCATCTCTTTTATTGGCAAACTCACCCGTTCTTATTCACTACCACCTCTTTGTGGATGATACCCAATCTTGTTCTCCTTTCCATCCTTCTCCCCAGTCATTTCTGATTGCATCGCCAGCTGCCTCATGGCCAACCACAATTGGATGGCCTCAAGCTGGCTAATGCTCAACTCCTGAACTCCTCCTAGACGAAACTTATTTATTTCTCAGCCTCCAGTACCAACACCACTCTCCTTATTCCACCTTCCCTCCTGGCCTCCTTACCCATCATCCAAGGCTTGCTATCCTTACCCGAGAGTTAGGCATTGTTGCTCTGCCCACACTATTTTGTTTCAAGAGGGGCACAGCTTCCTTTTTTTGCCATGTGTATTAGCCCCTCGTTAAGGTTAGTCATTTTTTATCCATCAGAGGGTTGTACAAAAACTGCCTCATCGCACAACATCCCTCCAAGCACACCTATGCATTCTGGATGTGTCTCCCACACAAAGGAATTAATTCACACTGTACTATACAGACATTTGCATATGCCAGTCAGAAATGGTTTCAGGCAGACTACATCCCTGAGTCCTGTGAACAAACATCCAGTGGCCAAAGGTGGCCACCAAACACACACAGAGGCATGCATGGGGACAATGTATAATCATCTGAACCCTCAGGTCTTTGAGGCAAATAACTACAACCTCCATTTTAGTTAACGGAGGAAGGGGTCAAAAGGGACCTAGCCACGTTAAATTAATACCTCCCAAACAAACCTTTTTTTTTTAACAGATGAAAAAGCGATAATCGGTCTACGCACATGGCTAAGGGTGAAGACACTATCTCTGGGAGACAGAGTTAAATTCTTTGGGAGAATAGGAGGATTCTTTGAGACACTCCTGTCTAATGCGTCATGAGGACTAGTAAATCAGTGCACATACAATCAAAAAACCACATTCTCAGTCAAGGGATCAGGCTTTGCTAGGGGAAAACAAAGACCACATCCCTGAAGAGCCAGCAGAAAGAATGTGCCTAAAAAAGTGGGGCTTCTGCTTAACAGAGCCATATGGGCTACCATAAGAGCACATTTACGAAAAAAGGGTTACAGTGGCAAGGGAACCTTAGTAGAAGAACCTCTGACCAGAAAAAGAAGTCTGAGTTCATAAAAAAAAAACAAAGGGGAACATAGAAAATGTTAATTGTCCGATAAAAGGGGCAGCAGAACCCACAAATATGAAACTCTGACCTAACAGCTAGTAATAGAGAGAGTGGTCCATCTTTTGGTTGAAAACCTGTCTTTACCTTAAGTTAGATGGTTTTAAACCCCTCATCATAGGGCTGTGAAAAGAAAATCTCCCAAACACTGACTTTCCACATTACACATGGAGTGTATTTTGGTCTAACTTGAGGGGCTGGACTTTCCATGATCACCTGCCCGAACCCGCTACCATCCCTTAAGATAGATATATTCACATCACTCAAAATACGGCTATGGTTAAACTTTCTTAACATAACAAAGGGCCAATGTCTCCAGCCACAGGCTCAGCCAATGCAGCACTTTCTCAAGGTGAGCAACGATCTCACCAGAATAATGTCATGCTACCTTCCTTCTTGCAACTTATTTCACTCACCTGTGTGACATATACCATGTCAGCCATCAGAGCAAAGCGCTCTAGCTCTGAGAGGTATGCCTGGGGCAGGACAAATATCTTGGCTTTAGGTTCCTTGGCACTAATGGAAAATGTCTGAATATTGTACATTCATTGTGCAATGAAGTTGACCATGACATAGCTGAATGGATAAACAATTAGTACATGACTGTGACATTGGCTGAAACCCTGAAACAAACTAGATGAGATTGGAAGAAGGGACTACTCAGCCCAATCACTGAGGGGGCTAGATGGGACTCCTGGGCGGAGTCATATTGACGATAGTAGCTTTGGACTTGATCTATACTCAGAAATGCAATGTGCTGAGTATGTTCTGTTCATCACGGTGTCTACAGAAGCTATGTTTTGCAGAGAATGACAAGTGCTGGATCTACCACTGTTGGGCATGAATAACATGCTAGCAAAATGCAACAAAACAGCAGTGCTGCTATAAGCATGGTTGTATCAATTATACTGAACAAGCTTTTGTAACATATGGGACAAAGTGACATTGCATCATCTTCATCATCTTCTCTTGAACAATAGCCTGCCAGCCCCAGGTCTGCAGACCCACTATAACACAGAGATTTTAATGATACTGATCTGTAATTTAGGTAGTGTGTTCACTAAAGTGCTGTACATAGAACATTTTGCAACAATTATCACAAAACGAAATTTGGTACCCATTTATCGACCTTGGAAGGATAAAATGCTGAGCTTGCTGTGCTGGAACCTGCGCCCGGCAGATCACAGACAGATCTCAGCAGCATGCACTCGTCTCACTAAACTATCTCACTAGTTAGGTTCTCAGGCCATGCCACAATGCCTGTATTGAGAAATACATCATTACAAATATGTTACCTCCCTGAATATTCCACTCATTATCAGATGGCAAGCCAGGACTGGATTCCTTACAGTAAATTGGGGATCTGGAGGGAAGAGGACTTTGGAGAGACCCGTATGTTTGTAGGATTAGGGGGGATGCAGAAGAAATAGATTAAGCCCCAGGTTATTTGTACGGGGCTAACCTCGCCACTCTGAAAAAACTATCATCTCCCACAATTCCAATATTTCATAAGAATATATAGCGCTTTACTAAATGTGATGGCATTTTTTGTTGTTGTTGCGAGCAGTAATGTGGCACACACATATAGTTATTTTTGTGTTGCCAATATAACATGTGAATATGTTGTTGGTGGCATGCAAGGTACAGAATTCATAACACAGCAAACACCCAATGTGAAACTGCAGAGAATAAAGTGCACCGTTTTTTTTCTTAAATACCACATACATAGAAGACTACATTATTTATATAACTGACTAACTTTAATTAACATTTACTAAACACTAACTCTAAATTCCTTAACATTATAATGTAGTCTCATGTGCAAAATGAGGTGAAAATACATTTTTTGGAATTTGTTTTTAAAAGTGTGCTGGCATTTGTTTTCTTCTCTCTTTCTGTGTTGGGTTGCAGAAAGCAGAAAGTATGTACGGAAGGAAATAAAAGTGTAACAGTTGCCCTGTGAGCAAGGATCCCATTGTGTAGAAGTGAAGGGTGGTTCTGAAAACATGCTTTCAACCTGATTGGAGGAAAGTGTCTGCAGACCTATCACGTAGACAAGATAGGGAGGTCCCGAGTTCTGCTAATGGGAAAACATACAGAGAGAAAGCAGTTTGTGCTGAGTGGGCTCTGAAGACAGAAGCTCGTGGTGTCACTAAGCGCTGGCTTGAGAGTTTCTCGCCGTGCTTCTCAGACAACCAAAATTACAGGAGTAGTTCATGCTGACTGGGCCTGTCTTTCTGAGATGAGTGAAGAAAGGTTGTGTGGGGGAACTTCAAACAAACACTTTTGGTAAGGAGATAAATTAAGTGAGGTCACTGTGTGTGGGTGCATGGATGATTGAATTATAATACCGTGTAGACAGGATAGGAAATCCCCTGCATTTTTACTTTGTCATGTTCAGAGTGTTAAAAATGTACTAATGTTTTAAAAGGCTTGCTTGCTCTGTTTCTTTTTTCTTTTGTATTACAGATGATGGTGCAATGTTTATGGTAAGAAGAACTGATAATTGTGAATTGTATTTGTATATAATATAATGTAATATAATATAAAAACAATTGGTTAAGTGTTATTTTTGCAACTGTGAATTTATATGAATACACAGGGGAGATTCATGCTCTTTAGTAGCGCATTTGTGAATTTGCCCATGTATATAGAATAATAATCCAGAATAAATTGATCATATTCAGTGATAAAGAAGGTCTATGTGTGTGTGCGCCTTCCTTGCATGTTGTTTGGAAGGCATCTGATATAATATATAGATCACTGGGGTTAGTAAACCAGTGATGCCCAAGGGCGCATAGATCACTGGATGTAGATAATCCAGTGATACCAGCCACAACCTGTAGGTGGCGCTCTATATAAAATTGTTGGATTTCCATCACTTGCATAGGTCCAGGGCTCTCTATAGATCACTGAGAGGTAATCTAATAGAAAGAAAGGTTTTGTTTATGATGGGTTATAATATAGGGAAGAAAAATATGCTCACTACTAAATACCGCAAACAATATATCATCACTAAATATCGCAAATCATATATCACTAGATTCCCCAATATAATATAATAAGGTACGGTCACTAGAATGAGACAAGTGCATCTATGTTATTATGTCTACATTATATACTGGAAGTCATCATCACAAATTAACATTTTGGAATTAAAAAAAAGAGTATAATTAAATACATTCCTTTCTTAATGATATTATGTCGCCAATAATGCACACTGTTCTGTCTCTCCAAATGTCTTTTCTTCTTGGAAAAGATTACGCTCAGATTAAAACAAAGTATCTGTTTCTTATGCGAGTGCCAAGGGAATGAACAGTTTTGCTCAACGCAGGATATGACAATCTATGACACTAAGTGCCAGGCCTGTCACCAACACTGGGGATGCCTCTGTTGCTGATGCTCCCATTCATCCTTTTCACCAAAAATACAGCACCCCTTCCACAATATCTTTATTCTTTCCTCTTTTCATGCTGTTGCTAGTAAGAGCCTGAGAGAAGATTAACGAGGTACAGAAAGTATATGCATATTGCTTTATTGTGAGGACCCTTAATGTAAGTTGTATCTATGTCTGTACCCTTTCTACATTCCAGTGCAGTTTCACTTCATCTTTATTTATTTATTTTATTTTATTTTGATATTTATAAAGCACATCCAACCCAGGGGCACTGTTTTGCTCCATCAGACATTTGCCTACATTGCTAAGGGCACCTTACTCAGGATCTGCCTCGGTTATCTTTATTGTCAGTTATGTGCAGCATTTGTGAAACAACTATCATGTGGTTCATGTCCTGAAATAAGACATAAAAAACTAGACGAAGAATGGGGGAAATGCTGCCAGCAGTAAGACAAATCAGCGTAGCAGCAGTGTAGCTGAAACAGCTCTCTTAGACTTGAAAAATCAAATGGACGACATCGGAGATGCAGGCAAAACAGTGCTCCTTCTGCTCCTTCATTTATCAGATGCATTCAACCTGGTGGATCATAACACACTTTGCCACCATCTCTTCATAGGGATCAACTTCTCCCCTAAGGCGTGTGCTTGGATCACCTTGTTTCTACAGGAAAGGGCCATGAAAGTCTTCTTTGACTCGGCATTTGCTAATCCAAGTCACATCAAATATGGAGTTCCCCAGGGCTCTTGCATTGCGCATACCCTCTATAGCCTGTTCACTAGGCCTCTATTCATCATTCTGGACGCACTGGGCATCTCATAAACTAACTATGCTGATGACACCCAGGTGCTTATCCACCTCACAGGTGATTATGAGGCCGACAGGAATACCCTTAACTCTATCTACTCTACGATCCAAGCTTGGTTGGCAGAAAACTGGTTATGCCTTAACAGAGAGAAAACCGACCTTCTGTTAATTGGGTCACCGTCCATTCTGGGTAACCTAGACAAACAATACAGCTCCTTTACCATTAATAATACACCTCAGTGTCCCAAACAATCAAGACACTGGGCGTCTATCTGGACTCCAATCTGACTATGAATAGGCAGGTCAATGCCATTGCCTCCTCATCGGCCTACTACTCGAAATTGCTTAATGCAGCAAGACCCTTTCTAGCTCTACAGAACTACCTCACTATTGCTAGGGCAATGATCGGATCAGATTGGATTACTGTAATGCCCTCCTTGTTGGGATCTCTGTCAAAAACATTGCCAAACTCCAATTGGTTAAAAATAATTCCCCAAGGACCACCACAGGAATCTCCAAGAAGGACCACATCTCTAATGGAAGAAGGCAGGTTCATTGGCTTCTCGTCATGTTAAACGGGATATCATATTATGCCTCCTTTATTGTATATATTGGCCTAAACCCAGTCGCTCTGCAAAGAAATCCGCGTAGCAAGGTTCCGACCTCAGATCAACCTAGCCGCCATTTTGGGAACATCCGCCATTTTGATTTCCACCTCATTGTCACTCTGTATTCTAAAATGGTGGACAGTGTTCTCCTTCTCGTAACCTTAGCTGTCCTGATCTTTACACAGGTTAATGCCTAAACTGCCTGTAGGCTAAATGTTTGGGTCGTGTAATAAGACCATGTCTTATGTTTGACCTGAAGATCAAAGGATTACTTGCGCCAACAATTCTGATACGTGGCCTTACATTGAATACAATATTGTTTAAATACTGAATGTGAGCACTTGTTGAACTACATTGTATAAAACGTGTACCAAGGCTTAATGTCAAATTCTAAGATAGACTGTTGCCATTCTGACTTGTTGTTTTATAAACTACATGTAATCCACATGTATATAGTTGGACTAACTAGAGGCGAACTCGGCACAAACTCTAGTCCGAAAATAATTAACCTGCAGAGGGGCTGGACATTGCGATTGAGAATTGTGTAAAAGATGAGAATATGTAGACGTCCAGTACCTCTCACTTCTCACACCGAAAGGGCTGTTATTCGTTGTGATGTACTGAGGGCCAGATAGCTATCTGATACTTTGTTCATTTGTAGACTGTACAGTTATTTGAATAAAGATCTGAGGATCTTTATAAGCCTGTGATTACTGTATTTCCCTTTGTGGTACTCAGCCTCAATATTTCTCTTTTGCTTTTACAGTCAAAGGGAGAATTGTCTTTAAAATCCTCTCTCTCGCGCATAAATGCCTCTATGACTTGGCACCCCGTTACTTGGTCCAGAGAATAGCGAAGCCAACTTCCTTGTAGGCCTATGAGAATGGCCTACAATAACATGATCTCCTCGCCTAAGACCCGGAGAGTGTGTGCAGGTGGCACAAGCTTCCCAGCTATGATTGCATCACACTGGAATGCTCTACCTAATCACCTTAGGATGAGTGACTCTCACCTAGCCTTCTGCAAAGCTATTAAAACAAGGCTATTTGTGTGACGTGTATGATTCTGCACATGCTCCCATTTCCCACATCTCGCCGTATTGTGGCTGGATGTGCAGCACCTTTGAAATTGAAACCCTCTTAAAATGGATTATTTTCTGATGAAGTAAGCTTTCACTGTTTTCGCCATCTGTGCTACCAACTGAATCTGTAACCAAGAAACCCCACGTGTTGCCATCACCAATGTAACCATGAATCATGCCTACGTATAATTTCATGTAACAGCACCTCAGTGCCTTTGGGCTGTAGTGCACTCTACAAATTCAAAAAAATAAAAATGTAGCTGACACTACAAAGTAGCAAAAGTGAGTGCAAAGAAATAACATCACACCAAATATACCCGGATGGCTACTCAGCAGCAGAAAAAAATGTTCAAAACGATGAAGGAGATGGGAAACCTTACCTACTGAAGTAAAAACATACATCCTCTAATAATATATGGAACAACATCACCAATTACTTCAAAAACAAGCTCTGAAACATCCACCAAGCCGTAGACGTAGAACTAACTCACGGGAGCACTGACATTGTTCACATGAAACACCACCAATGACCACACTGCTCACCCAATTCTGACTACTTTTCCCTCAACGCCTTACTACAGATTTGGAGGTAAAGTGGATGATGTACCTCCAGCATTTCGCTATTGATACATTCTCCACTTCACCACTGTAGTAACACTGCTTGTGGTATATCCATTGAAGATCCACATAGAGTCATACAAACTCCAGAAATGGGCATTTACACCACTTTACCATCACTCGTGATCCAGTGGTAATGCCAGAGGACTGAGCGGTGTAATGGTAACTAATATTGACAGTAATTCCACGGATTAATGCCAGATTATCATCAAACTGGGGATGGGGATAATTCAACATGCTGAAGCACAAACGGGTTTGATTAAGACCAAAGTGGACAACAGAATCTGTACTTCTATTCATATGAGACTACTTTTGATTAACATTGATGAAAATATCACATCACCCTTCATATTCCAAGATATCTCAGTAGCTTTTGATACCATAACACTACAGAACTAATGTGAAGTCTGGAAGAAGCATGGCTGTGCAACACTGCCCTACAATGGACGAGGTTTCTCGTCAGTCACAGAGAAAACATAAACCACCTGGCAAGACCCTTACAGATATACTCATGCAACATAACTCATGGAGTACTGCAAGGTTCAAGCTTATCATGGTAGCCTTACGACATATACATGACCACACTGGATTGAGTCGATGAAGGGATGCGCAAGGTGAGTCAGTTCAATGCAGTGCTCAAAGCATGTAGTTCGATGGGAGAACACCAGGGTCGGTTCGATCACCAACTGGATCAGAAATGAAGAGGCTGAAAGTTAGAACAGCTGTTTGAGTGGTGAAGGTGCGGCAATGCTTCTTTTTTTGAGCAGAGGCAACATTGCGATTCAGCTGGCTTGTTGAGGCAAACTGGTTCGAACATGCAGAGACAGCGGTTCAAAGTAGTGTGATTTCCAAAGGCAGCTGTGGATGGTCCTGTTAGTCCAAATGTGGTAGGATGCATTGAAACACTGTTCACAGCAGTTGGACAATGAATGTCAAGAACTCCTGGCTGCCTTCGCTCTCACGAGCTGAGAGTCCTGCTCCAGGGTCTCAGGGGCAATATTAGTCATCAGTCTCAAGCACCTTACCATGGCAAAGATTGGCACACATCTGCAGGGGTCTTTCAGAATGGTTTGGTCATGGGCACCAGTGCAGCTGGCAGAGAGGCAAGCTTTGCTCCAGCAGCAGGTCACACCCAATTTGCCCTGGAACTATTTATGGAGCAGAGCTTGCCTCTGCCTTAGATGACCTGTCTTCACCTCACAACTTAGGAATTTGAAAATCACTCTTCTCCTAACAGGATCCAAACAAATTCTTCTTCAAGGGTCAAGGCCAGAGATTGATACATGAACATGTGGCTGAATACTTCTTTTAAAGGAAAAGGTCAACAGGTGATTGGACTAAAACAAACATGATTTAGGGGTCCAATCCCTATCCCTGCAACAAGTGGACTTTAACCATGATACCCAAAGTGTTTGGTGTTATAGGAAGTGGATAGGTCAGTAATGAAAAGAGAGCTAGAGAGAAAACACAATGGTGGAATCTTACTCCAGCTGGTCTGAGCTCCTTCTGTCTACACTAACTCTTCCCCCTTCCCTCGTCAATAAAATCAAAGGCCCTTTTTGTATGCAGCACCCCACTGTTAGGCTAGTCAGTAAGTAAGTAAAATATGCATTAAGTTAAAAAATGTACATAATTGGCTGGCCAGTGCGAAGGCACTGCAACATATCCTTTTGTGATGGGTGTGCCTTATCATTCATTCCCCAGGCCACCTCCTGCTGGGAGGCTGGCTCAATGGAGATAGGTGTTAACTGACAGTAAGTAAAATAGGTATTAAGTTCAAAAACGTATATCATTGGCAGGCCAGTGCCAAGGCACTGTAACCAAACAGCAAACATATCCTTTTGTGATGGGTGTGCCCTATCATTCATGTTTCCAGGCCACCTCCTGCTGGGAGGCTGGCTCACTGGACATAGGTGTTAACTGACCACAAAGGGGAAGCATAGCTATGTGGTCTCCTGTCCTGTCTCAAGGCAGGGCCCAGTTGCATGACCAGAATCCACATAACCGTTCCACAGATGAGCTGGACACACAATGCTGGCACATGCATGATACCAATTTGATGTGGCTTTAAAAAGTATGAGAGATACTAGCTATCTTATCTTAAAGTCAGGTATGGCTTATATTTAAAATGTACAACTGCCACCACAAAAGTAACTCTAATAGTTATATAGTTTAAGGACAGTGGTGCATATATTTAATGTAGCCCCTGCACTTCAGAGATTTGGCTGTCACTGCAGCTGTCAAGAAGGGCCCTGCAACCACTGAACGTGCTATGTGTCACTGGAGAGTAGGTACTGCAGATTAGGATACTGATCCAGCAGGGCACAGGTGTGCACTATGATTTTGGCTTGACGTTTATGAAAGGAGAACTTGGTTGGCTGGTCATCCTTTCTAAGACAGAATTGCCCACTCAATTATATTCATTAATGAACGATAAAAAAAGCCAGGGCTTCCACACCCTTGCCAATGGCAATTCCTCACAAGATTGACTTTCCTGACTTACACATCACAATGAAACTATTAGGTTTTTGCCAAAGGGTATCTACACAATCCAGGGTCAGCTTAAGCTATGGAAAACATAAACAACCTGGCTAGTCAACATAAACAATTAACCAGGCCACCACAGAACAATCACCTACTGGGTTTTACACAAAATTACAACTGTATGCCAGACAAGATAAAAACTCAGAACAGAGCACATCATATATGCTCCGATTGCCTAATAAAATATCCAGTGAGCCTGCTGCCAGATAAACTAGGACATGTATTATTTCTCCAGGACATTATTTCTCCAGGACATCCAATGGAAGCAGACCTCTGGTGTGTTTGCCCAAAACCTTCAGTAAATTCAGATGAATTGCTGCTACATAATCCAATGAGAAATCAAAACTTGTACAGCTGCTCCCAAAACGCCTTATTGATAATTACTGCATCCCTGTTATAAATGGGTGTAGGATTATTTTCCTGCTTCTTTGCTCCTTTCTGCGTTTCCACTAGCACCATAAATTTGCTGTGGTGCACTGCACATAGACAGACTTATATCCAACTCAAGGATTGAATAGGACATCTACCCACAAGTTCCATACCAGAAACACACTTCTACTGAGATGCCCTAAATTGCACTAAGGGCCCTTCACAGACCTCATGCGCTAACATGCTCAACTTTTAAACTCTCAGACCCACACATGACGGGCGGAGTAATTTAGCTATCTGGCACAGCAATCTAAATACCCCACCTATCAAACTCAAAGAAGACTCCTACAGCACTACACTTCTACAACCATCTTACATATCACAACCCTGAACAATGCATTCTAGGACTGCAAGCACACAAATCTACCTGATAGGGATAAAATGCCTATTTGCTGTGGGCAAATAAAACCTTGAAATATACCAACACACAGACCTCAACATGGTTTAACCTGCATGCATAATCATAACAGCATTAACATCCTACATTCCCCCTGCTTCTACTAACATAACTCATTCCATCAGGTTCAGATCATCTCAACGTCTAAAGTGCCTGGTGACCATACAAATTGCAGTGGTGCACAGTATGAATCTCAGTAAGAAAACTCAACAGCCTAATTGTTGGGAAGTGTGTTGAGTAAGTGTGAGCACAGTCCCAGCCACTTGGACTCTAACTTTGGCAAGCGTTAAGGAGTAAGGGTCTGTAAGGATTCATTGAATCAATTACTGCTATCTCTTACCATGCAGGGTAAAGTCACTGGAAATCCAAATCATATAATCTAAGAAAAAATAAGCCTCATGGTAAGAGTGGAATTCCCAGAAAAGTGATGGTGAATTAACTGAAAGACAAGAGTTAAGTTCTCCATCTGCTTAGTAAGAGGAGGCTAATCAGGTAATTTCAGATAAAGCCCCATAGGGGGGAAATAACCTCCCTTTTCCAACCCAGAGTAGGTAACACAATGGCTTTACCTACAAAGAGGGGCCAGGAGCCAGATAATCTAATGGGTGAGGAAAATTTGGAAGTGTCCAAGAGCCGAAATCGTTCAGACATAGATATTAACTCACTATTCCTTCCAAAATATCATCACAAATACAACTGCAAATCCCACAACGGTTGGGAGACTGATGCCCAACGTTTATGGGAAACATAACAGTCTCGAAAGCAGAGATATTTGTAAAGCAGCAGAGAGAACAGGAGGCCAAATTCAATCATTGAAAGCTGGCTGTAACAACAGCCCCAAAGAATTTAACTAGTATGTCTGTGGCAACAAAAGTGTCTAAAAAAATGAGGAAAAAGGAGAACAGAAGGAAGAAAAAACTTACTAAGAATGCATGTACCCTGACAAGCTGGTTGGTCATGGACAGGGAAGTTCCTGGGAATGAGAAAGTCAGTCTTGAGGATCATTCAATTATCTAGATGGACAATTGTGACATTGTGCCTGAGTGAACGCTTCCTATTATAGTTACAACGGAAGTGGTGAGATCCTTGGATCGCCCGAAAGGACACACGGAAGCCCCAATTAGTAAAAATGGGCATGGTTTGGATTAAAATGTCTTATTCATTACATCTAAATCCTCTTACCATAAGAAGAACAGAATAAGTCGATCCAACCTATTGCAATTACTGCAATAGATACCCTCGCTAGGTGTGCTGAACTTCAAGATTTTTAGTTTGTTTAACCCCTTGAGTACGGTTGCAGGAGGTCATCTTGTGTACATTGTTACATGTAAGATATAGCATTATTTAATTGTTCCCATCAGGAAAATTTCCCAAAAATGGGAAATTATCTAGAACATATTTATGATGTTCTTGTTGGCGTTTGCTGTGACAATTGTGGTAAATGCGAGGTAGCTGTTAATGTTAAGGCGACTGGGGGCAAAAGTATGACAATAGCAGATTTAGCCAGTAAAGAAAATGAGCGAGTTTGGGAGTGGATTATTAGCTTTCCACCTGCAAACATAAATGTGGATCAGTGAATTTGTAATGTAATGATATGGAATACACTGGGCCATAGACATTGCCTGAGCAAGGAAGGTTTGCTGCATGTGATCAACATCTTTATGCTACAGGAAACATGACTGACTTCACCAATCTATATTGATGGCTATCAGGTTTTTGTATCATTTTCAAAAAAAGTCCCTATGGGGTGTCCATATGGAGATTTGCTCATTGGGGTCAAGAATACTCTTATAGCTAGGGAGATGGGTCCCAATGATGACACGCAAAACGTCCTTACAGTTAAGGTTCAGCTAGATGACAACCCAGTTAAACTTTTATAATCATAGGCATTTAAGATACCCCAGGTGCTATCCAACAGAGACATTGTTTTAATATCATATTAATGAACTGGTGCTGTGTAGTGGATATGATCCTAATGGGTGATCTAAATGCAAGATGTAAAGATAATATTGTCCATGAGGAGTGTGAAAATGTGTTTGGAATAAATGTAAAATATCAAACAGCCAAGGTAGGGCTTGGCTGGAACCCTTAAAAGACTGGGAGTTGGTCATGTTCAATAGGCAAAATTTAGGGGAGCAACCAGCTAGTTGCATATGGAATAATGAGATGGACAAGGCTGTCCTAGATTATTTATTTTGCCAGTGGTGAACTGATTGTGTAAATTCAGAGTCTTGGAATTTGATCTAAGAAGTATAGCGATCATGCTATTGTGTCCCTTAGTTTACAAATACCCCAAAGGAACTTGGTTGCACGTAAAGTAGGTGATGTAAAAGTGAATAATTCTGGTAATCGTGTGAATTGGTCTGTGGCTAATTTAAACAGGATTGCTTGTTTTATTGCACATTCTAATTATGATTATCTAAATTGCATGAGTGATTGGACAGAGAATGAAACAGGAACCTGCTTTTAAAGTTTGACTGCTAAATTCGAGTTCTGCTCTGGTCATTTTATTGTTACATCCTCAAAGACTCGGGACAAAGTGCTTGATTGGAAAATATGTGATACCAAGCGCATATTGAGAAGGGTGATTAGGCATATTAAAAGAGTGTGTCCAGAGAAAACTAATATGAATGAACAAATTAGGAAAGTGAAAAATAAATATTGTAAATGGGTCAAGTACTCAGGTATGAATGCCCAGTGGCAGCACATGTTTGCAGTTTTCAAGAATCAGAATATCTGTTCTATATGGCAGACTATGGGGGCGGAAAGTGGGGCAAAAGGGAATCTGGTCACTAATTCGATTAATAAAGATGCCTGGATATGATTTATTTCTGAAATTTTGAATACTAAAGAGCACAGGGTGCTGATGGTGAGCCCTGTTTCCTGGGCATTGAAGGGGGATCTAGGAAGTATCCATGCTGTGATTGGAATTCTAAAATAATTAGGGGCCCCTGTCCCAAACGGCTTGGCTAGTCTTGCTTTAAATACGAACCCTGAGGCTTGAGCCAAGCGGTTTCACATATTATTTATTGAAGTCTGCTGAGAACAAATTATTAACTAACTCATGGTGTTGTGCCCTGTTAATTGTGGTGTTTAAAAAGGGTTCCTGTTTATCACCAATATATTATAGGTTACTGTCAATGCTGGTTGTGACAGGGAAAGTCTTCACTTTCTTTGTCTTAAGAGCTTTGCGATGGCTCGTTAATTCGAATTATATACTGGATATGTCCCAGAAAGGTTTTAGATCTGGTTCTGTCACCTGCCACAACTCAAGATTGATCAATAGACTAATTGTGCAAGGACAAGGCAAGGGCAACCCGGTTTTGTATGTTATGTTTTTAGATTTGCGGGTTGCCTTTGATAAAGCCAACCAAGGAATCTTGTGGGAAAAAATTAGGAAGTGGGTCTGTCTGCCAGATCTACTTCAGATTATAACTACACTGCACACTTATACTTAGGTTCAATTGAGATTAAGTAGTGAGGGCCACTTTACTGAATGTGTATCTACAAAGCAGTGGGGTGAAGCCAGGTTGTCTGCTTGCCAACTTTTGTTTAACATATATCTGGCAGATATCCTGGCTAGATTACATGGAGTAACAAATTGCCCACCTTGGCTTGGACAGGATCATATAGTATGCTTATCATATGCTGATGCCTTGGCACTCTTTGTTCATATATTCATGGGTCTATTGAGAACCACTAGAGCTCTGTGAGAATGTGTCTGAAAATGACCTTGAGGTTAATCTTGAGAAGGTGAGAGTTATGCAGTATGCCTACCGGCCATTAAAGAAATCTGTTTTTAAGATACCACAAGGTGTAATTGAATATGCCAATAGCTACACCTATTTGGGTATTGAGTTTGGCAAGACCTTGAGCTATATGGAAATGATTGTGACTAAATGTAGACGAGCGGCCCAACTCAGAGTATTATTTAATAATTTCACTAAACAAACTGTGGGCTACAGCCTTAAGGGGAGTTATTGCTGTATAAACAAAGTATTTTCCCGGCAGTTTTGTATGGCTTAGAAGCCATGACTTTGAAGGACTTGAGATTGTTAAATGTCCTAGAGGGGAAATTCTGAAAGTGGTTTTTATAGCTCCTGCAAATCGAACTGCTTAGATTATAAGTGGGGCTTACATCTTTGCACGCTTTGGCCCTGAAAAGAAGAAGGGAGTTATACTTGAAAGCAATCTATTCTAATAAGTGCGCTTTATTCACCAAGGTTGGAGACAATTTGATAATGAATTTATCACTAGGCTCTCTATGACAAAGAACTACACAAAATTAAATGAGTGGCTGTTTCAACAAATTTGTTGGCCTGTAGATGCAGCTGTTGACACTGGAGAAGTCAATAACGATTATTACCAGTTTAAGCAGCTTTTTAGGGAAGAAATAAGCTATCTGGCACTGCAACATGAACTACTCCCATTTATCGAGGGTAAAGTCTTATCAAGCTTTGTCTCGGACTGTTCATACATTTAAGACTACTCAATTATATTTGCTACAATGGCCCAGGGAGCTGTTAGGATGTTAATCTTGTGGTTTCGCATTAACCAGTTGACACTTCTGACTTTGACTGGTCCTAAGTTGAAGATCTCACAGGACAATGCAAATTGTGGAATCTGTAAATTGAGACATGTGCTGGAGACAGCCACACATGTTAGGACGGAGTGCCGGGTGTTGGTTGCCTATTTATGTGTAATCTGGGGACTTTTGTTCATGATTGTAATACAATGAAGAGTGTAGAATTTTAGACATATTGCTTGAATTAGAGCCTCTCTTCATGGCACTTTGCACTTTATTATATTTGGTTACATGTTTTTAGATTGTTACATTGTAGCATGGTATAAATAAGGAATGTGATCATTTTGGAAGTGTTACTATGCCTTGATTTTAAAAGCTAATTTTGAAGCTAACGCTGATTTTAATATGCATGATATTAATGTGATTTGGTGCATTAAGCTGTTACTGTTTTGTTATAAGTCTGTGAAATGGTCCATTGAACGAAGCACAGTAAAGAAAATAAATAATAATACATGATCAATAGATGCAATAAACACAATAGCACTAGTGAAACTTGTAAACATAAACAGATCATTTTAAAAGCGTAATCATGTTATTGAAAGAACACTGTGATCCATATAAGTCGTTGCGTATGTAATTTACAAGGTTTTCCTTTTCATTTAATCTTCATAGAATTATCTCTAATGATGCTTGGTCAAGCATATTCTCTGTCCATTACTCAGTAGTCTGATATTGTATGGTTTAGCTTGGCCTGGATCGCTGCAATTAACGACCGGCAGGTGTCTGGAGGCGAACGTTACAAGGAAGTAAAGGGAGGACAGTGGATGGGGACAGTTACTGCAGGCAATACTGCCTTTGAATTGCCCTAGCTAAACTCTCCCTCTAACTTGCAAAGCCAGGGAGACTAATCACTAGAAGCCATTCAAACCAACGGTGAATGAAGTCCCCTTCATATAAATATTATTATTCACATTATCTGGAAACCCTATCTCCACCAGATCGCCAACAATCTAAAAATTGGCTTTAAGAGTTTCGTGTATTCTATGAGCTTTATAGAATGAGGAGCTATACTAAGGAGCTATTGAGATACAGAGTCAAGAAGAGAAAGTCTGTATTGCAGAACAGTTTCTGTCAAAATAGTGAAAGAGTCATCGGCCACCCTAAATTTGTTTGAAAGAATACACAGAATCAAATAATTAAACACACATATATGTACGAGTTGCGAAGAGCCGACACGACAAAGAAATGTCACAAAAGAACTACATCTGAGTCAAACAAAATAAAAAACGATGAAAATGGAGACCACCAGTGGGTGCAGACGAAATGGCAGCCTGAGCCTGTGTCTCCCTCTCCAGGCACAATTCATACGTTGGATAACGGCCCTTAAAAGTAAACCTCTCGCCATCAAAATATAAGTTATAAGTTTCTGCTCTAGAACACATGCAGCACGCCGGGGTAAATTCTGGAGAGAAATCGCAGCACAAATCATTGGAGCGACGAACGCCGAAGATCCTGCGACTCGCAGCCGCGGCATGGTGGTCACTGCGGCCTGCAACTGAAAAGACTGCAGCCAAGAGGCGTGTACCCCGCAAACTCCAAGTGCCCATTCAAAGGAGTATTCGCCCAGCGGATTGGCGAGCCTGAGCGCGGGCGCCTTGTCAGAAGCTGAGGCCACTCCAGGTAAGAGGTCGACCGGAGCGGGGGGCGTACTGGGTGTGAAGCGGGTGGGCCCTGGCTTGGCCCCAGGGGTCGTAAGTGCTACATTGGCTTCTCCCCCCAGCCCCGGTCATCACCATGGCACGGCACCCCCACCCCCATCAGAGCGCTATCAAACTTGGGCCTGTCGGCAGCGTTCCCACAGCCACGGCTCTCCTGGGATACCACGCGGCACCAGTGCCTCGCTCTCCGGAGTTAAGGCACGCATGGTACGGCCCTGTGGAGCAGAGATATTGGTGCAGCCATGAGGAGCAGCCATCTCTGCCCCCACACACTGCAGGCACCCTGCCTGCCACCAAGCGACAAAGGACACTCTCACTCCAGCATCTCTTGTGGGGAGGTTGTCACTTTAGAGCACGCAGCACATGCGGAAACCTTTCCTGCTTTGACCTTGTCGAGTGACAGGAGCCATTAAGCGTGCTGCTTCCCCAAGGAGCCCACCAGGACTTGCAAGACTGAAATGCAGGCACCACTGACCAACTAATCAGACACATAAGTTGCTGGAATTCTATGGTGCCACATACCAGTAATCACGCCACACTGCACTACTCATTTTGCCACAAATGGTCTCTCCACATGGTGCTGCACGCCTGTACACCATAGGTTAGCACTGGGACCGCTGTTACATCCTTCAACTCTGTGGCCCTAGCCTGCTTGCCTGTTACCTTCAGCACTGGCCTCTGCCAGGCACAGGGAGAAAAGATCTGCCTGCATAGCTAACCAGTGTGCATCCAGCTCGGGTAGCACAATGTGGAGATAAACATTGAAGGATCAAAGGAAGTCATTGTCACACAGTGCAGAGCAGGGGCTCCTCCTCCTAAGAAGTGCTTCAGGGGCCTTGCGGTGTGCCAGCTCAAACTGCAGGACACAGTGCAACTCACCCAGAAATGTTTCGGCAGCTCCTATTGTGGTACGCCATCTCTGAACACTACCGCCTCCCTTAAAGAGCAGGGTCTGACTCTGAAACTGGTCTGACACTGGTCCCCGCCCGTATCAGAAGACCCTGGATCCGCACACTCTAAACAAACTGCGTACATTCAGTTGCACGCCCAAAGCCATGGAACACGAAGAGGTCCAAAGCTCCACAGAGATCTCGGGGAATGACTGTGACAGCGCCACCAAGTCAGACATTCACCTGCTCCTGGTGGAAATCCGCTCCATCAAAACTAGCCTAATGGAGACTATCACAGACCTGCAGGCCGAATGGCCAAAATGGAAGACTGAATGGAAGCCGTGGACCACAAACAGCAGTCTGCAGATATCACATTAATGACTTAGGAGGCTAGGTTCCAGGATCTTGAGCAAAAGGAGCGCGATATGCATCTCAAACTTGATGATCTGTAAAACCGGGAAAGGCGGACCAATATTGGCATAATGGGCCTCAAAGAGAAACAAGGGGAGACGCCTACAAGCCTAGAGACCAAATTGAAAGCTTTCATAACATCCCTCTTCGAGGCGTCCCCCACCACCTTGGAGTTCGATAGGATCCATAGAGAGGGCAGACCACCAAAAGGCCTGCGTTCTGTCTTGGTGAAATGTCACTATTATAAACAAAGGCACGAGATCCTGCAGAAAGCCAGGAATCACGAGTCCAAAGACTTTTATGGATCAAGTGTCAAATTGTACCAGGATCTCTCCGCCGCCAAACTAAATTTGAGAAGTTGTCACCCCTTGACAACATGGCTGCAAGAGGGTGGGGTCCGGTACCGATGGGGCCACCCCTTTTCGTTGAGCTTCGAATACAAAGGAGAAAACTTCAAAATGGCCTCACAAGACGAAGCTAAGAGAGCCCTAGACCACCTACAAACGAGCACAGAAGGGGAAGCTTTCGGAAATGTCAAAGACCCGATGCAGAAGAGCCACCCAACATCGCCCAGAAGAGGGTGAGCTCCCGCAAAATGGAAGTACAAACGGCTCAACACCCCATAACACTAAGATGTGCCTTTGTGCCTTAGCAGCCTGGGCTGCCCGCTAATGGGCACAATTGCCCTGGGGCTCATGCCCCTTCTGTTGGAGTCCCACACTGGTGAACAATCTGAGTGAAACATTCGTAATGAACCGCCAGATGCTCCACCGGAGCGGTCCTGACATTTATTATAACAGCAGAGGTTGAAGCTGTGAGTGTTCTCTGCAAGGTTGTCTTCCACCATTATGTTCTAAAGGTATCAGTTGATCGTTAATTTTGTCTGGAGTGGGGTCCCTGTAGGTTGCCCCTTCTGTATGATTATTAGGGCGTCCCTATCATTGGAAAATGCCCGATATGGCCTTTTTCATGGGGAAATGGTGGGGGGGAGAAAAACTTGCATCAAGGGGAAGACTCACATACAATCCATGCCATAGCAATGTCACACTCACTTCACAATCCGCCACAGGTCCAGCCATTGATCAGTTGTACATTCATCACAAAACCAGGTCAGCGCTGTTCCAGCAGAAAATCAAAGTTTCAGCACACACCTTAACATGTCCACACACGATATGATAACAATTGGGTCCCTCAATGTTAAGGGCCTAAACTCTCCACACAAGCGCTTAATGCTATCATGGTTTTTCAGAACCTGGATGTACTTTTTGTCCAAGAAACCAAATACATCCAAGGGGAGGAGCACAGGATTGTAGGCAGGGATATCGGAGATGCAATCTGGGCCTCCAAAAGAAAAAAAGGGGAGGTCAGGATTCTCCATGTGGAGTCTATTGGCCTCCAAGTCCAGCAAGTCTATAAACACAATCAGGGTAGATACGTAGCCCTCAAAGGTATACTAAGATCACACACAGTCAACCTGTGCTCAGCCTATGCCCCAAATCAAAACTAACTGCAGTTCACAGAAGCTTTATTTGACTTCCTTGAGGGCTTGAGGGAAGGCACATTGGTCTGTGGAGGATACCTCAACATGATAGCAGACTCCACTCTGGATTGGGACTCAATGAGGTTGAACTCCCATCCACTGAGCCCTACACAAGGAGAGAAGTTCCTAGGCCAGCTTAGAGAACATCATCTCATAGATTCTTGGAGGGCAGCACACCCGGAACGTCGGGCCTTCTCATTTTACTCTCCCCCTCATCTAAACTATTCTCGCATTGACTACCTGTTACTTGGTGTGGAAAACGAACACCTAGTGCTAAACACCTCCATAGAGATAGTGGAATGGTCGGACCAGGAACTCTGTGTGTTAGATCTAGACCTGGGGCTGCTACATAGCACAGAGCAGAGGTGGGTGTGTAATGATTATCTCTGTAAAGATCAAGTGTTCAAGAACACAATCACAGAAGCAATCAAGACTTACTTTGAGCTTAACAACACTGGAGAAATTGTGCAATCCATTATATGGGAGACGGGAAAGCCACACTATGAGGGGTATTGACATCGGAGGGAGCCCATAGAAGGAAAACACAAGCGCAAGCTTTGCACCCAAAAAGTGGGGGGGGTTCAATCTTAGAACATGTCACAATGCATCAGGAGGAACTGAGAGATCTGGCAGAAAACAGCGTTAACACAGTTGATACTGCTGAAACAAAAATTCTCTGAGAGAGACGGCAAAGTCCACACCATGTTGGCTAACCGCCTACGGAGACAGAGGGCTGACAGCCCGGTATATAAAATCAAAAGTGAGCGGGGTCAACTCCTGACTAGTCCGAGAGAAATCAGACCGTTTTTCCAGATACTACACCAGCCTGTATACAGCAGAAAACCAGGGAGCAGAGTCCGATATCAGAGAATGTCTATCTAGCTTACCCCGTCCCACGATATCTTGTAAACATCTAGAAACCCGCAATGGCCCAATATCGACCGATGAGGTTAAAGACGCTATTTCCCATCTCAAGGCTGGCTCAGCACCCGGGCAGGATGGATTCACCCCAGCCTTTTACAAGGCAAACTCTAGTGCCCTCATTGCTCACTTAACCAAACTTTTCAACTTGATACTAGAGACCGGACATGCCCCTCCGTCGTTCGCAGAGTCAAGAATAGTGGTGATCCCCAAAGAGGGCAAAGATGCCATAGAATGCGCATCCTATCGCCTGATCTCTCTCATAAACGTGGACGCTAAACTATATGCTAGCATCCTCGCTTCCCAGTTGGCTTTGGTTCTCCCACAACAGGTCCATACGGACCAAGTAGGATACATAAAAGGTAGGCAAGGGGCAGATAATGTGAGGAAAACCTTAGATCTTATGGCACTGCCTGACAAAATTGAAGACTGCCCCACTTTGATGTCCATCGATGCAGAAAAGTCTTTCTATCACGTTGAGAGGCCTTTCTTGCACACTGAAAAGGAATGGGCAGGCATGGGGGAGGTCTGGGCTAGAGGGGTGAGTGCAATGTATTCTAATGCCACAGCAAGAGTTCTCGTTAATGGTGTCCCCTCTTCCCCCTTTGCTCTAACCCGAGATACGCAACAGGGATGCCCGCTCTCCCTGCTGTTATATGCTTTGGTAATCAAACCCTTTGTACAGAAGGTGCGCTCGAACCACAACATTCGCGGCATGGTAAGGGGAGGGACAGAATATAAATTAGCGATGTTTGCAGATGACATCCTGACATACTTAGCACACCCTTCAGAATCTATCCCGGCCCTTTTTGAAGCCATGCAGGAATACAGAAGATTCTCTGGATTCCGTGACAATTTAAAGAAAACGATTGCACTGACCCTTCACCCGACCACCCCACTAGCCTCTCAGCTAATGACAAGATGGGGATTCCAAGTACAAACATAGGGGTTTAGATACTTGGGGGTAAACATCACTCCAGTCCTGAGCAACCTGTTTCAAGCAAACTTCCCGCCCCTCTGGAACGTCATTAAATCAGACTTGAACAGATGGTCCAAACTTTCCCTATCTTGGGCGGCAAGGTTCACGACTGTCAAAATGAACGTCCTCCCAAGGTTCCTTTTCCTCTTCCAGTCCCTGCCAGTCATAGTCCCGAACACATTGATGGTTGAAATCAAGCGAACACTTCTGGCCTTCCTAAGGGCTGACTCCAAGCCCAGAATTCCATACAGGACACTAATCCTGCCAAAGGACAAAGGGGGTATAGGGTTCCGAGACCTTTTGGAATAATATAGGGCTACCCAACTTAGGATTCCCTCTGACCACCTCTGGGAAAACATGGAAAGGCAGTGGGTCCCCTTGGATAACTCCCTTTTTGCCCCGGTAACCTTAGGTGAATAGTTATGGGTCCCACGCGCCATCATGCCCCGCAGAATTCGAGATCAACCAGTCCTTACCGTACTGTGGTCTGTCTGGCACCCTTGACAATCCCTGAAGGGAGTACCAACATGGCCATCCCCCCAAAGTTGCATTTGATCCCCACCAATAAGGGATTGCCTCAGTCAAGTCGCCCGCTTTCAACTGTTATATGAGGAGGGACTAGTAAGAGCAGGGCAGTTGTGGAAGAAGGGGGAGTACCTTTTGAAAGAAGAGCTCGAACACGTGCTGCATGATATTACAATTCCTCCCCTACAGTACTTGCAATTTAGGAGTACCCTCCATGACCCCCGATGGGGAAATTCCCTATCTCGCCCCCTCACTGCATTTGAGCAAGTCTTATCAAAGAACCGAGGCTCAAGGGAACTGATCCCTGCGGCATACAATGCATTACTCACAAGGGGCCATCTGACACGACCCACCTCAGAAGACAAATGGGACATAGACCTGCCACTACAGAATTCACATAGAGTCTGGCAAGCGATCTATAGGGGGATAAGGGGGTCGTCCATTTCCATGCAATACAAAATGCACAGTGTAAAACTATTGTTAACGTGGCACTACACACCACAAAGTCTTTCCAAAATGTACCCAGGAGTATCACTGCTTTGCTGGAGGGTGGTGTGGGCAGGTCAGCTATTATTGGGGGAACTGTGTGCATGTCCAGACCTACTGGAGTGAAGTGCTGGGGTGGATTCGAGCAATAGATGGGATCACCAGAACGCTCTCTCCTTTATTGGTATTGTTCGGCATTGAATAGGAGGAGGTAGACTTGTACACAGTGTTAACACACATGCCCTGCAACCTTCTCTTGGCAGCACGAGTGTGTCTAATGATCAAGTGGAAGAGTGCTACCTTACCTTCAAGGAGAGAATGGATCACCAGGCCACACATCATATATGAAATGGAGAGTCTTACCGCAGTCCTTCATGACTCACGAAAGCACATTGACCTAATATGGTTCCCCTTCATAGAACATTGTGCAACTTACAAGGAATCCCTGCTAACTTCTCTGTAACAGGCGTCTCCCTTTGAACCGGTCCCAGCAGCATTGGAATTCTTGCCATGGTATTAAGCGATTGACGTGCTTCTCTTCAGCAGGGAGTTAAAAGACTACGACTGGTCCAAGACCAGATCACAGTACTGAATGGTGGACTTGTGACGTGCTACTGCGATACATAGTTGCTTTTATTCTTTTCCTGGTGTTGAATGGGGGAAGGGAGCAGGGAAAGGGGGAGGGGAAAGGGAGGAGGTGGGAGAAGGGGAGGGGAAAGTTACTTCAGAAAATCAGCTAAAGTAATGATGTGTTCATTGTTTGTTACACCAGATTAATGTCACACTGCATCCTATATGTGTTATGTATAATCAATAAATTACATTTGAAAAAAAAAGCGATGAAACTGACAACGCCAACTGCAATACAGTGGTCATAAGAAGGAGAAAATATGACTCTATCGGACAAAACAGCACATGTGACCAATGAGGCACCAGTCGAACTGGACATTACAAGTCATCCAAATAGGGGTGTGGATGCAGTTCAAAACGTGAACAACATGTCACATACTATAGAACCACTTCCTGCATGGAGCAAGGAGTCCTCAGATCAAGTTCAAATTCCCACATCACTAACAACATCATCTGTAAATCCGACTGGCAATGGGTCAAAAATACAATTAAAGAGGCTCACTCTGCCAGACAAAGCCTCCACCATGAGACTTCAACTCATGAGGAAATCTGTGAATAGAGTCCTGCGGATACCACCGGGGCTCAGCGTCACAATGGATCCGTTCAAATAAAAAATTAAAAAACTCCTCCAAATTAACAGAGGAGGTGGGGATTATAAATTCTGAGAAGATTGCCTATTGTTCATATTGACTGAACATCTGTCGTAGAGCTCTATTTCATACAAAGGGCTACAGTTACATCACAGATTGCATGAGACATTTAGAAAAATGGACGAAAGGTTAAATCTAACAGCACCCTCCATCTCGCCCTTGAATTTGTTCTTAAATTCGTTTGTGAGCCTATGCAAAAATATTACGACTCAACTCTCAGCAACACACTACAAATGGGCGAGATAAAGATCACTCTGTTCACACTTAAAGACTCACTTGATAACAAAGAAAATGAGATGCTTAAGACTCAAAGTAAGAAAGCTACAACTCAGTGATGACTGAATGAAAGAATAGTGTAGATCTCAAAGGTGATAGGGGTTATCTGTAACACATTGGGCCTCATTCCGAGTACGGCGCTAACCAATGGCGCTATTAATGCCTTGGTTGACGCCGTACCCGGACCGGCAGCGCCTTGGTGGATGGCGGAATTACCGCCCCATTCCAAGGTTGGCGGGGCGGTAATTCCCCATTCACCAAGGCTCTTCCCCATTCCCAAATGAGCCCCCAAAGGGCTCAATGGGAATGGGGAAGATGCAAATAACGGTGACCGTTCATTACGGTCACCGTTATTGGCTTGGAGGCCCCTTTGCGCCCTCGACTTTAACACCTGCTCAAAGCAGGCGTTAAGGGCGAGGGCGCAAAGGGAACTCGGAGTATGGCGGTAAGGGATTACCGCCACCGGTCTCGTTACCGGTGTCCGCTATCCCTTACCGCCATACTCGGAATGAGGCCCATTGTCTGATAAAGTCTTGCCCCCGAGCCTCACTCTTAAGTCCCAATTAACAACTAGTGAGGGATTTCACTGCAATGAGAACAATTTGACACCAATGTGAGAATCACCTACTCCTGCCCTGGTTCCAGAATCAATAAACTTGGAAGACGCTCACCCCTCGAGGCGGGCAGTCTTAGACGTGTCTTAGGAGGCCCCTACTGAAGCCGACACAAATCATTGAATGGAAATGACAACACAATTGGTTGCGCAAAAAGGAACTTAAAAAAGTCGAATGGGAAACAAAATACGGGGGAAAAAACTCACAAAGAAACTCCAGAAAGTTTTTGAGAAACCTCAACCTGGTTGATAATTTATCTGTGTGAAAAGAGCAGATTCAAGATAAATCTGCCAATGATCGAAGGATGACCAGGGAGATGAGCGCCAGAAATTCCTCATATATACCAAAAAATTTACCAGTACACAAACTAAAATCCAGTATAAAATAATTCAAGGAAGTGAGATGGGTGAATTCAGTCGATCCAGGTTACCAGTCCACCAAGAAGGTGGGCCCAGAACTGCCTTTGGGATTCCAAAAAAGAAAATGCTATGAACCGACCTAGAATGAATGCTGCAGATCAGCAAACACTACTCGTGGAGGACCAGGGAAAATGAATTTGATGGCTAAGAAGAACAAAGCGTCGCAAACTCAAACATACATGAGAACCTCAAATGAAGTGAATTCATCACAGCGATGCCAGGTGACCTTGATCTGTTGAAGAAAGTCCCCCAATGGATGATCGGAGCCAATACTTTATTGTGAGAATAGAACACTGAAAGAACCACCAGCAGAATAAATCACAATGCCAGCCCAAATGCAATTGAACAATGCCAATGCAGGGGATGTTCTGCCTCAGAGGTCAGGAACTGTGACCAATTTTAGACAAGCACCTCAAACTTTGGTGAATTCCTAAATGGCAGACTCTTCAACTTCAGGGTCAAAAAGAAACCAGGTTGCAGTAGTAATCAACCAGAATGAAGAAAAGAACAATACATGTTATTTGCCTGCCCCAGAGTCTGGTCAAAGAGCGTGTGCTGGTAGGAACTCAACTGGTTTTGAATAGACATGCTATATTACACATCCCAAAAGGAATCCATGACCTCTATCTTCTTTATACTCATGACAAAGATTACATACATTTTCCATTTAATGACTGCAAGGACATCGCTAAAATCAGATTAAAGACCCGATTGGGAGCAAAGCACTCCTTGCGGCCCAAAATGATTTTCAGAAATTGGGTAATGCAATTTTCAAACATGAAGCCCATAGAAAAAAGAAGGACTCTATCTGAGGGTAGTAATAGTAGGTGGGGTAGGAAATAAACCCTGAATCCTACTCAATCTGGTGAGAATTATGGGAGTAGAATTAAGGGAAGGGAGGCAGGGAAGTAAATCAATTCTGTGCTTTATTTGATTGTGAAAGTAAAGTGTGGTCCTTGTTGCCTGACATTCTCTCACAGGTTTTCCAGAAATTAGGGGAGAGTAATGTGTCTCTTTAGTCAAGCAAGAATTTGATGTGCTAAGTTGGAACACGAACGCCCATAGAAGCTTCACAAATGACCTCACACGAGTAGAAATATTAGGAAAATATGAGCTGATTCTACTGCTGGAGACCTAACTAACGTCAGGACTCAAAATAGACGGCGTCCCCATATTTGAACAAAAGGCAACACATCAGAATGGAGGACGCCCCTCAGGAGGCTTATTAATTGCCTCCTGGAAATCTAGAATAATAAAACCACAACTATAATTGAGACACTCACAAGGTATCCTAGCAGTAAAATTATACTATCAGGTCAGAGCAGTATTGAGAAGCTTCATAATATTTAATCTCTATTGGAACCCCTTGTGTTCAAACTTGGAAATGTTTATGGAGAATGTACCTGTAATATTATTGGAGGCAGTCTCTCTGGGTAGAAATTGAGTATAATAATGGCGGGTGACTTAACTCTAACTACCTGCCACTAAATCCACCTTCATGTAAAAACATAGTGCCCTGAGACTATGGAAAAAAAATTATGACCTATATTGAGGATTGGGACTTTTTCCTGGGCAATGGAAGCATCAACGGTGATCGTCCACCTGCTCCCACATGGAAACGGGGTGTGTCTAAGTCGATCATAGATTACATGATACTATCTAGAGACATGTTCGATCGATGTTTATTTATGGAGATTAAGATGACGAAAAATACTGATCATAACATGGTAACTGCAAAGTTTTCCTTAGCGGAAGTAAGGCCAGAGATTGTTTTGAAGCAAAGGCTAGAGGCGAATTCAGGGGAAATAGAATATCGAAGAGCAGTAGGTCAGATGTTGAATACAAATTAAACAATACAGAGACTGTGATGTTGCAACGACAACTCATCTCTGCATGTTCCCGTTTAACTTCCTAGACTTTATCTGGGAACAGGATAAACATAGGTATATTGGGAGCAAAACCGGCATTAATCATTAATATGCCTTTGGTCATGAAAAATGGAGCTGAGAAAAAAAACACCAGAGCCATTAAGAAAGGGAATTCAGTAAAATAAGAACTCCTAAGGGAAAAAAAGAAGCTTGTTGTGGAATACAGGAATTGGCCAGGGCTAGCAGATGTCTTAAGCACCAAAGACAGGGTGAGCTAATGTTGGGCACACTGGTATCAAATAATTAATGACATTTTTGGGCATTAATAAATCAGGAGAGTGGGAAACAAGCCCAGTGGCAAAGTAACTCGGTGAATGAGAATGTTTGGTCAAATCACTTCAGAGAACTATATAAAAACCCAATAGCAGTTGAGGGCAGAGTGGAAAGATCCTGGCCCTTGGTCATTAAATATGGCCAGAGAAGTCGTACTGGATCTAATAAAGAATTCATCCTCTTCAAGAGCATCTAGGCCGAATGGCCTAACTAATACAATCTTTAAATTTGACATAGCCGTATGGTCATTGGTTCTTCTGACACTGTTCAATAATGTGATCCATTTGAAACAGTGTCCAAAGAGCTGGAGAACTCCAATTAAAATTCCAATCTATAAGAAGGGCAATCATGCAGATCCTGCCAACTACAGGCTGATCGCCCTTCGAGATGTGGACAGTAAGTTGTTTGCAGATTCTATACTCCTTGAAATAGAACACTGGGCAGAGAACAGCAGTATTTTGGACAAACCACAGAATGGCATTAGGAAAGCTATGTCGACTTCTCTGAATGGCTTGATCATAAAAATCATGCGCGCGAAGGCTTGGAAAGTGAGAAGCCCCCCCACCCCATGGAGCCCTCATTGATTTGTCGAAAGCTTTCAACACCATCAATAGACGGTGTCTCTGGAACAAACTAAGACGATGGGGTACCCCCAGAGATTTGCTATGAATAATAGTCCACCTTCACAAGAACGTGACCTTAGAGGTCATACTAGATGGCCAGGGTCATTTAACTAAGCCCATAGGTACGGACAGAGGAGTGAGGCAGGAGTGCATTCTATCCCCCTGCCTCTTTAACCTCTATCTAGCAGACTTGAACAAAGCATAAAACAATAATTCTCTTGCTAGGCCGATGGTGGGGAAACCAAACATATGTTGGATGACCTACATAGATGATATTATGTTATTGGATTATATATCATGCAGTCTCCAACGATTACTAACTGCTGAAGGAAATAATGTACTCATGTATCCATCCAAATCTAATATCATACGCTTCTGCAATCCAACAAAAAGCAGTTTGTCCTAAATGGACACTCAATGGCCAGCCAATAAATCAAACTAAAAAGGTTTTATATTTAGGATTTAAAATGACTTCACACCCTAACATTGCCGTAGTAGAGAGTAGACTGAAAGGGAACATAGCCAACCTACTTACCAAATGATGAAACTGAAGGTCAAATATTGTAGATTTCGATTGTTTCCCTAATAAGTTTCCATAAAAGCAAAGTAAGTCAACTTTATTATATGGGATGGATGTGGAGTCACAAGCATGGAATTTAAATTAGGCATGACTGGAAGGAAGGCTGTGGAAGAAAGTCTTAAATCTTCCACAGTCCCTTCGGATGGCAACTCTAAGATATGAACTAGGCCTGGGTTCGCTTAGTGCCAGTCTGGAATGGAAGCTGGTGCAATTGTATCGATCAATCTGGGTTTCAACCAGGCATACTGAAGAAGTGAAATTTATGTGGCAGGGAGGCACCAGTCACTTTTTATGTAAGTTGGAGGGCAAGGTGATGGCAATTATGGCCAACTGTATTACAACCGTAGAGGAGCTGGTAGATAATCAGGTTGGTGTTAAGAGAGCGATTATGAGAACAGACTGGATTATGACAATAAACACCATGTGAAGTTACAAAATAATAGCTGCTTCTTAGATAAACCAAGGGGCACTGTCCCATCATACTTGAAGACATTTCCAAATTCTAGATGGCGAGGGGGAATTTCTGAGATTCCGTCTAAACCTATTACCAATGGGGGACATTTTGGCGGCAAGGGGCAAAGAGTATAAAATAATGTGCAAATGCTCCTTATGTAATGAGGAGGTAGGACAAGCACGATGTCATATTCAGATCTAATGCCCAGCGACCCAAGACTCGAGGATTCACCACCTGGAATGGTTCGTAGATAAGATAGGTTGGTTGAATACAGATAATTTCTGGTAAAGACTGTCCTCGGGTCATGAATCATTTTTATCTATGGACGTACTGAAATTGTTGAATTGTTTTGGTTTTATTACGTTGCATGATTATAACACTATATGTGACACAACGACTGGTGAGGATTATTAATGATTTATTTAATCAGTTTATATTTGAAAAGTTGTATCTTTGAATGTTACACATTAATTAAAAAGGTCTCAACAGAAACAAGATTGGAACTTGGAAATACGCTCTGAAGTGAGCCAAGTATGCATGCACATGTTACAAATATGTAAATACATTCAAGTAAATAAATGAATGCATACATAAATGGCATATGCATTGTGTTAATGTAGACTATTTCTCACATGGCACATATGAGGTGTGTTTTTGGAACAATTTCTCATGATCATTTTGCAGTCTGTGAATAGATTGATTGTCAGGCAAACAAGTAGTTTATTGCATTGGTTTAGCTTTGTTCTTACAACCAGCTGTTCTTTTGTGGAATGAAACAATTATGTTAGGAAACAGAAAACCAGTATTGCATTTTTTTGTCAGTGTTAACGATTTGACACGGTTGTACAGCCTTTATCAGTCGACATGAGGTTACTAATCTCCACATCAAACTGTGGGCTCAGCAAACTTTGAAGACCACCTGCTTGCAGAACAAAGCATGAGTTGCAGTCGGCCTATATAGTTCTTCCCTTTTCTATTCAGTTATAGTATGCCCCAATGTACAACATGGCCATTCCACATCACAAACCGGAGCTCACATCCAAAACTGTATAATTCCCTTGGAACACATCGCCCAACAAAGATCACACCACCAACATATACATCGTTTGTACCTGATGTTTGGTTGTCAGCTGTTGTTTGGTTACATGCTAACGTTTTCTTTACTGTTGTTGGTTGCACAGTTGTTGTTGTCTGGCCCCAAACCTGATCAGCAAAGAGCAACCCTGAAAAAGGAACACATGTATTAGTGAGTAAGCAGATTGTTTCACTAGGCAGTTTCTAGAAACCATTTTGTTTTTGTTTAGCACTCACCAAACACCAGCAGTTGAAAGACAGAAAGAGAGGATCTCATTTTCAACTTGGGTTTTTGATGTTAATCGACAAGAGAATTGTGGGTTTCCTTTTATGTTCGACAGTCTGCGGAGTTAATAGACACAAACATTGACTATAAATGGCACAGAAGGAGTAAGAGATTCAAGCAGGGAGGAGTTAATTGTTCAGTCAGGGTTATGCAAGAGTCCATAGGAACAAATAAAAGGAAGAGAATGACTATTGCATGAATTATAATTATGTTGGTCATTTTCATTAGATGATTGTCAGATACCCAATGTATTTATCTTAAGCCAAATGCTTCTGTAGTAACAGGCAGCCATCCCCAGCCATTGTAGGCTCAATGGAAGCAAGGACATTAGCAAGGGCATACGGATGTTGCAAAGTTAAAGAGAGTGTGGTATGCCCTCTAGTGTGAACGAACATGGTTCAAAAGACCTGTTCTATGAAATGTCTTCCTTCCACTAAGGAAGGTCTTCAACCATGTTTTAACTGACTGACCTTTGCAGAGGAGAAATATCCATTTGCATATTGGACTGGTTCCCCCAAAGGGATAGTCCAACACCTAAATGCTAAGCAATTCTCCTCTTAACAAGAGTACCTTCAGCAACCTCTGACACTTTTTTTACCCTTGCTGGACCTCCTCAGTGCGGAGAAGCTCACAGGAGGGTCTACATCCATGTTTGAGCTCAGTGACGTGGCCCTTGTTCAGAGGAAACTAGCCTAGTGTTTCAGTGGTGGACTTCTCTTGTGCGTGGGACCAGACTGATGTGGAAATTGATATTTCTCCTCTGTAAAAGGGTGCAGTGATCTAAAATGTGGTTGTTGACCCTCCTGAGTATAAGACATTCCATAGAACAAGTTATTTGAACCATATTCGTTCTCAGTAGATGTTCACCCATACACTTGTTAATTTTATAAAACTCAGCGTTTCACACTATGTCACCAAGGGTAATTCAGACATGAACCCCTTGCTCACTGTGCCTTAATGAGGCTCATCTTGACCTCACTGAGTTGGCCCAAGAAGGCTGGCACATGTGTCTGGGGTTGCTGATGGTACTTTTGGTGAGAGGAGACTGGTATAGCATTTCAGTGTTGGAATTCCCTTGTGGGTGTGAACAGACTAATATGTAAATGGATAAAAGTGTTATTATGTGGTCAAACAGACATACATTGAATGTAGTACAGTCAATCCATATAATAACACTTATCGTTGGCTTTACCCTTGATGCACAGAATTGAGCATCAAGGGTAAAGCAAGCATGATAAGTGTTTTACGTGACTAGACTGGCCTACATTGATTATAGGTCAGTCTTTTTTTGTACTGTTCTTTTCTAATGCGCCGATACATAGGTGTTTTGAGACACTGCAAGGCATTGGGGGGGGCGGGGGGGGTGGGAACAGGTAGTAGAAAAGTAGCGATCCTAATAGGCCTTGTGCAATTCAGATCAGGCAAGTGCTGTAACGAGAAGTGCATTGGGGAGGGAAGGTGTGGAAGTGCAGGAACTGGGTGGAAGGGCCCAGGAGAAGGAGAGTGCCAGAGAGGCCAGGTGGACAGGACCAGGGGGAAGCAGAGAGTGAAGGGGTTCCACAACTAAGTGCAATTTAAGGGGCTGGAATGCCTCCAAGGAGTGCAAGCCAGCCAGCTAAGTGTAGCCTGGTGGCCTGTGAGGGCAAGTTCAGGATTAGGGTTGGGAAGGGTGGAGTCACAGGAGAACAAGTGGAGAGGTAGACTGGGCAGGGGAAGGACAGGTGCCCTGTATGACTCTGAAGGAACCAGGCCAGCAGTCTCAGGCAGAAGGGACATTAGTAGGGGCGGGAGAGGTTGGAAGGAAAAAGAGAAAAGTTCACAATATTCTTGACCACCAATAACTCCATAACTTATTAAAAAGCTGGTTTATCTCAAAAGAATTAGTATGGACCAAATATTTTTCATTACAGTTGCATTGAAAAATGCTGTGTAAATCAGGCCCTCTGTTTCATAACATGACATATCACAGCACGACATATCACAGCAGCTTAACTACAAATAGACCTTTTCCTCTAAGTAACAATTAGTATTTGCAATACAAACCCAATCATATATATATATACATACATATATATATATATATATATATATATATATATATATATATCTATATATATATATATATATATATATATGTTATAGGGTGGCCGTAGCCGCCCTATAGTTAAGGTGAGTCAGACTCTTCTATCATGAATAACCTTTAATTCGAGTAACGGATTTCAAAGGTGGTTAAGGACTCGCGGGCCCCACTGGAGTGCAAAGTTTCATAAAGATTTGTTACAAAATAAAAAAAGATATTAAGAAGAGAATAGTTTTTTTCAAAAAGTGCGGCCTACTTACCATTAATTTTCCCATAGGCAAACAGGATCAATTTTTGCCAAAGCGCACAGCTCAAACTGCTGGACGGATTTGGACGAGGTCTGAAACAACTTGGGCATGAAGCGTTGACTCGCGATCCATGCATGTTTTGGGGTTATTCCGCGCACTAGTTATTTAAATATTTGATGGAGAAGGGGGTTTGCCTGTCTCAAAAATAGATAGCTATATCTCAGGGATTTACCAGACACAGGGTTCTTTTAGAAATAAAATGACTGACCATCTTGTTTTTCTCTCAATGCAATAGATAAGCGTGGTTATAGCCGATGATAACGGGAAAAGAAAAGTAGTTAAAAAGCTATTTGGCGGTTAAAATAATTGCAAATGAGTTTAGTCTACAGGTGGGGAGGTTGGTGGAGGACTCCAAGTGAAATTTGGAAGTTAGAGGAGATCCAGGGACTGAGTTTGCAACACCAGACTTTCTGTAACCGTGGCTAAAGCCTCGAAGAAGCCGACATCTCAAAGCAAACTACGTCACAGAAACAGCTTGTTTTGTGGGGGGAAAGAGGGAGAGTAGGGGGGGTTAGGAGGCCATCTGTGGAGTGGGGGGAGCTGTCACAGATGAGGGGGTACTTGTTGAGGGCCTGGGGGGAAGGAATGCATTTTGTTTTTAATCTGCCATTTTCCCAATGTTTGTGGCTTCATTTGAGGCTATGAAGGACTACAGATACCAGTGGGTAAGAGTAATTCCATGCCCGTGACTGTACATTTTGGGGTGTCTCTGTTTTTTAAAGTTATTTGGATAGGTATAGTGACGTTGGGGGTGAAACATCACTGGTATGGCCAAAAGCCATGATCAGTGACACAGTAGGTATCTTATCTATTTTGGCTGTATGTTTTCAGACTTTCTTACATGTGAGACTGTGGACAAAAACAGAAGAACATTGTTTGGAAAATTCAATAGAAGAAGGAGCCACTCTACTCTAGGTTTCCATGCCCATACTGTGTGTTGTCACCCGTGCTATTTTATCTTGTGTAATTGTACCTATTAAATCTATCCCCACCTAGTTCACTGTTATGTATTATACTCTGCTTTCTTTATCTTCATCTTTCTTACATAACTACATGAGCAGTCTTTTACTGTATTGATCTTATAACTTCTATTGTATTATAACACCCGAAGTGATCCCCCACCACTTTAACAAAATATTTGTAACCAGGGATATAAAAAAAGTCAATGAACTCTAACTGCGGTTATATTTAAAACATGTTTTTGCGTATTATTTTATTGAATTTGTGTATTTATATGTGTTAAGTAGTCCTTAAAAGGATTGTTTTGGGGTACACTTAGTGTACTATTTTAGCACATTTGGAGTACTGTTTTGATATTATGAAGGAACACCACATTTCCTTCATTGGTTAGGTGTACTCCATCATGTCTATAGAAATTGGGTATGTAGACTGTATGTTGTTGTTTGCAATTCATAATTGGTTGTGGTTTCTTATGAACGCTGAGATTAGTTTATAATCATCCCCTTTAGATAACTCCACAAGCAGTCATTTATTGGATTGACACTTTTTAAGTACCATTTTTTCACTACTGTCTCTTTTGTTATTTATATTCTATATTCAGATATTTTTGATCAAATAAATAATAAACACAGCTACCCTGCACCCACCCATTGCACAGCATTGCTACCCGTGGTTAAAAGTGGCACACTGTGCAGCCGCGATATATGCCGGCAAATGGCATGTCAAGCGTTCGTGGCTACAAGAGAGTTTTAATATGGGAGGGAAGAGGCTGTTGAAAAAAAGGGAGTGATTGGTCTTTTGAGGATCACGCCTAGCGACAGCAACGGGCTGGCGTGTTTAACCGCGATTATCCTGCAGCCACTCGGTGTGCAGCATTGCAACCTGCAAGTGGCACCCTGTGAAGCTGCGACTATTTACCAGCAAATGGCACGTCGGGTGTTTGTGGATGTGTCTTAGCCGCATGTATTAACAGCTGAACCGGCAAGGCTTCTCTATAACCGCAGCTCTAACAAGTACATGTGTGGGCGCGTCATTGCTTTTTTGCCTTTTCGTTGGTTGTTCTGATAGACGCGGCTACGGTTATAGCCACGTCTATTTGACATTGTCTGTGCAATAATCATATTATTTATGTGGATGATGCAGGTAAGAATTGTATCTGTGTGTGTTATTTTGCAGGATTAGGTGGTGCCCTTTCTTCTTTGAAGTTTTGAAGGTTAGCTTAGTTTGGTTTTCAGTTTGTAGAAAATGTATATGTATCTGCAGCTACAAGAAAGCTTTGTAGCCACGTTGGATAGCTGCGGATACTAGAGATGCTGAGCAGGGTTATGTATGTGTCTACTTTTCTCATTTTGACATCAGAACCCACACTGTGCAATTCATGTTACCTGTGACAAAATATGATTGGCATTAATCAGTTGTTTGTCATTGGTTTATTGAAAGATGTATTTGATGGGCTTTTTCTTCTCTTACTGTATTTGTTAATAATGAAGTGGTCCTGCTGTATATGTAGAACATGGGTGGTAACAATTGTTAGAAGTTGTTTATTAGGAAAGAAAATGTATTCCAGTGAGGTGCAAAATAAATAATCAGTAAGCATACTTCCTGCACTCAAAGTAGAAGAATGATCACAGAGCAGTAGAAACGTGATTATATTTACAATGCTTTTATAATCAGTTGTGGTGTGTATTAAAGTGCTTTTTAGGGTGACCTGAAAATGTGTGTGATTTAAAAAGATTTGTTCTTCTGGAGTGTGTAACTTTGTGGTTATCTGTAAGAGAAAATGCATTGTCTTCATGTGTTTGTAATTTCATGAAAATATATATTTGTTAGGTTTTATTTTTAAATATACACTCATAAAGAATAAAGAAATGATATTAATTGTGCAAACTCCTATAATGTAAAAAAAGAAATGGAATCTTTTGTCTGGTGCAAATTGCCCCAATAAATGCAGGCACACTATGTGCTTCAGCAATGCAATTTGTGTCCACAATATTTGAACTATTGGTTTGATGTGCCTACTCTTTTCAAGAGTTTTATTTCTGTTTTTATTTTTGTAAAATAAGAGGATAAAGAAATTGTGACTGAATTTCTTAATACATATTTGTAGTAGCAGCAATTGCTTTGGTGTTATAAAAAAGGTCTTGTGTAACTATGTAGGGGTGATTTCACATCCTGATTGGGTATGTGTAGGATGGGAGGAGGTTGGGTGGAGGTGGCTGCAAAAGAGGAAGCAATGGAAGTGGAATAGAGTGACACAGATTTGCTTTTCTACAGCAGATACCTGTGCGCTCATTATAGGCCATTGGTTTGTACATTCTGATTGAAAATAGCCTTCCTATAGGTTTTCTCCACATTTTTGGAATGTAATCGGATGAGGTGCTAAATCAAATTACTGGTTGTAAAAGTTTGGGATGGTTTATTGGAACTTTCCATCTGCAAACGTTTAAAATAGGAAACACACTGAACTATTTTAATGTCCTTTACTCCGATGCATTTATTATTTTTTTTAAACAATTTGTATTCATTTCAACAAACAACCAAAAAAAAAAAAAAAAGACAGTGAACGAGTTATACATTTCAATTCTCATGTACAGTTTCCCGGTGTGTCCATTGCCTCCAAATCACCCCCTCCCCTCTCTCGAGCCTACCCTACATCACTGCCTTCCACCACTCTATCTGAGGACACCTCTCCCTCCGCCCCCTCTAAGGAACCAATGTCCCCTGGGCCAATCTGGGCAGACCCAGACAGTGTAGCTACTAGGTGCCTCCAGGCCATCAATGTCTCTGCTTCATTATCTCCCCCTGTATTAGCTGCTTCGCTCCATACCACAGTCTCTGCATCTGCCCATTTCTGTAGGTCATGCCACCAAACTTCTACTTTTGGTCTATTACCTGCTTTCCAGTTCATGGCAATTCTACGCTTGGCAAGTATATAAGCCAGGTCTTTGATTTTACTCACATGTTTCAACTTACGTGGCCTAGGGAACCCCCCCACCATGCATGCCCACAACGATTCCACCTCCAGATTAATCTCCTTCTCGGTCAAAAGGTGGGCCTCCTCCCTCCAGAATCTTCTATTTCCGGGCACGCCCAGAACATGTGTACCATTCCTGCATTCTCCTCCCCGCATTTAGGACATGTTTGTGTAGCTGCATTTTTAAACCTTGCTATCTTCTGAGGGTTCATACACACTCTGTGGGTGACATATAACTGGATTTGTTGTAACCTCGCATTCCTGGACACATTTTTGTGGTATCCCTGTACCCTCACCCACATCCCATCACTCATAGATTCCCCAGCTTCTTGTTCCCAGTCCCGTCTCAGCTGAATCACCTCCTTCCCCACCCTTGACATCAGCAGTTCATAGATTCGGGAGACCTCATGGCCTCCGACTGACACATCATAAAATGTTTCTATGACTGTATTGGGCTGATTTTCCAGCACTATTTCCGACCACGTGTCTTTAATCTTCCGCACTAGCCTGGTATACGTGATGTACTGTCCCCGGTGTAAACCGGTTTCTTCCACCAGTGTGTCAAACTCCACCTCCTTACCTTTACTTTACTTTACTTTATTACATTTCTATAGCGCGGCCATAGACCCTAAGGCGTGAGGGTGCTACAAGACACATACAAACAAATAACAAAAAATCATATAAAAAATAGGCATACATGCTAAAAGGGAAGTACTCATCAGATACAAAGAGTATGTGAGTTAATTAAAAAGGTGAGTCTTCAACCTCTTTATAAAGATCTCAAGTGATTCGATGCGTCTCATGTCTAAGGGGAGAGCATTCCAAACCTTTGGTCCAATGGAGGAGAAGGCTGAGTTGGCCACTTTAATCGTTCAATATTTCGGTACCACTAATAATTGTTAATTATTGGATCTTAATGTTCTGGTGTTCATTCTCATATTAAGTAGCTGTTGTAGGTATACAGGCATGTTGCCAAGTCTACATTTTTGCACTAGGGTAAGAGTCCTAAATAGGATTCTGGATTCTACGGGCAACCAGTGGAGATTGCCTCTTGTGGTCGTGACATGGTCTCTAAATTTGAGTTTCATCACAGTTCTGATTGTAATAGAGTGCAAGTATGCCAAAATGGAGCAATCAGTCTTATTGAGTCCCAGGAGGAGACTTAAGCAGTAATCTATTTTAAATCCTATGATCGCTCTTGCTATAGCCTCTGCGTTGTCTTGTGGAATAAGGGGTCTTAGATCTGCTAAAAGTTTAATGTAATGGCACATGACGATACCAAACTGCTGACGTGTTGTTTTATTGTCAGACGTTGGTCAAAGGTCACCCCTAACGTTTTCACCTTTTTTAATGGTTTCATCTCCCAACTGAAAACTATCATACTTTGGTCCAAGTTTGTGTAGAGTGTTAAAGGAACCTATAACAAGCAGCTCAGTTTTAGATTTGTTCAAGGCCAACTTGTTATGGATCATCCAAGTTTCAATTAAGGCGAAAACTCTATTGATGGCAGATTCATCTATGCTATGTGAGCCAGAGCGGGATGACACATTGAGTGTCATCCGCGTAATTTGTAAATCTTATGTTCTCCTGGTCAAGCATTGCAAACAAAGGGGCTGTGAAGATGTTGTAGAAACAGGGAGAGGTACAAGCACCCTGAGGAACGCTGCAGGTGATTGTGATGGGTTCAGATTACGCCGTACCGCAGAAGACCCTACTATCATGATTGTTGAGAAATGAGGAGGGGAGAAAAATGTGCGACTTCGTGCAACCTGGTGGCCATGATATCATGCTCCACCAGGTCGAACGCCGCAGAGAGATCAAGGAACATAAGTAGTGAAGCTTCATTGTGATCCATGCGGGACAGTAGCTTGGACTTAAGTTCCAAAAGCACGGCCTCAGTTCCAAAGCCAACCCGAAACCCAGACTGATGATCGTTTAAAACTGGATATTTCTTTAGGTGATCGGCGATTTGTATATAAGCCACGCGATCAAGGATTTTTAGAAGGAACGCCATATTAGTGATAGGCCGGTAGTTATTTGGAGCATCGTCTGAGAGGCCAGGCTTTTTCAGAATAGGCATGACCCAGGCTTTCTTAAGATCCTGTGGCACCACACCAGAGGTTATGTAGACATTAATAAACTTGCAAATAGGGGTGATTAGAGAGGGGGCACAGGTTTTAATCAGCATAGTGGTGTAAATATTGTTCTTACATTTTGTGGGCTTAAGTTGGTTAATAATAGTCTTTAGCTCTTTCTAGGTTGAAGGTGGGGATGAGCAGAGATCTTTGAAAGGACCAGTCCGCAGGCATAGACCCAGTACATTTTAAGTTAGTGCTCTTTTCCAAGATGTTACCCTTGATAGTGTCAACTTTCTTGTGCATAACTTGTTGCTTTACATTGCACCGGGAGTCATCATCAGTGATGGATCTCTCTGGGATAGTGTGATTAGTACTTTCTTGTTCTTTCAGTATGCGAAAAAGCTCTTTTGTATCATGTTGAGCATTTTGTATCCTATTATTTAAAAAGTTATATTTGGTCTATATGATGGTATTCTTGTAGGTGGAGGCTATAGCTTTATATTTACTGAGGAGCGCGGGTGTATTGCAGGACTTCCATGTATGGTAAGATTTAAGGGTCAGTGATTTCAAGGATTGAAGTTCTGGTGTGAACCATAGATTGAGTTTAATATAAGGTTTTGGAGACTTCTTTTTGATGGGTGCCAGGATGTTCGCTACAGTTTCTAAGTTGGTGGAGATTAGTTTTGCTAGATCTTCCAGTGTGTCAAGTTTAGGATGCATAGGTATAGAGTCAAGTATTGGTTGTACTTTATTTATAGTGATATTTTTTAGATTCCGATACAACATTTCGGTTTTATTTTGGCGTTTAAGTTTGATAGGGAGGTCTACCAAAATGTCAAAGTTCACAAAGAAGTGGTCCGACCATGGACATGGTGATGCTAGAATGTTAGTCGGATTAATTGCGTGACTAGCTACCAAGTCTAGGGTATGTCCTATATTGTGTTTGGGTTCCTGAATGAGTTGTGTAAAGCCCAATTCAATCAGAGTATTTTGTAGTTCAGATGCGGCCTTGTCATCCTTGTGATCAAACCACAAGATAAAGTCTCCCATAAGCAGAAATGTTTTATTTGCTTTAAGCGCAGAGAGTAGGAAGGCAGAGAGGTTTTTCACAAAGTCTCCAACTAAATTAGGTGGTTTGTATATGAGAAGTATGTTGAGTGTGTTCTCCACATTCAAACTAGTTTTTAATGCAGAGGGAGTCAACACCTTCCATCACAAATTCCCTACTTTGCCAAATATTAAATTTAGTCTACATATGAGTGCAACACCCCCTCCCCTACCATCTTTCCTGTCACATCTAATCATCTCATAACCTTATGGGATGGCTAAATTAAGAGAAGGGCCTGCTGCCGTATGGGCCCATGTTTCAGAGAAAGCACACACATCTATATTATGCTGTACAATATGTGTGGCAATCTCCAAACCATGTTTTGCCATATATCCCCCAGCGTCGCTATACCAATCGGTTCCAAACGCTTTCGGACTATCTTCCGCAATTGCTCATCTACTCCATATAGTGCCACTAGTGGCATCTTTGCAGACCACGGGAAAGGGCTCTCCATGGCCTTGCAAGCCTGTCGCCATCTCTTCAATCCCAAGTCTAACATTCTTGTTCCCCCGTCTTGTTGTGATTTCGGTAACCATATCCATTCTTTCAGGAAAAACGGGATGCATTCCGCTCTCAATAGTCTGGACTCCGATGTGGAGTCTTCTGATAACCACCACGCCACGTATTGAAGTTGGCTGGCCAGATAGTAAATATTAAAGTTGGGCAATTTAATGCCCCCTTGGTCATACGCGTGCTGCAATTTCCATAATGCGATCCTGTTCCTAGTATTGTGCCATATGAACCCCCTATATATGCTCTGGATTTTGACAAAAATCTGCTTGTGTATCATATATATTATATTCACAAAGTAATGTAACAGCCTAGGCAGCATCACCATCTTTAACAGTGCCACTCTCCCCATTATGGTCAAAGGTAGTTTGGCCCAGAACTTCATGCTGTTTCAATGTTAGCCACTGCCTTCCCTGTGTTCTGTCTGTGTTCGCCCTCTACACTGTGATGTACATCAATCCCCAGGTATCTAAAGGTCCTGGTATCTCACTGTATTTGTAATGTCGGCAATTTCTAACATGGTATCCCTTTATATCTAACCAGGGGAAATATACATGATTTCTTAGGGTTCACTGTGATGCCAGATAGCACTGCATATCGCCGCATTACTTCCAGAATATATTGTAGGTTCTCTTCAGGGTATCTCAAATACAACAGCATATCATCAGCATACATTGATATCAGATGCTGCACTTCCTTCGTGTTGATCCCCACCGCCCCATATTGTTGCCTCAAATATATTGCCAGCGCTAAAACAAACATTGGAGACCACGGGCATCCCTGTCTAGTACCCCTGCTGAGTTGCCATTGATCTGAGATGGTCGCTCCTGTCCTAACTCTAGCCAGTGGTTTACTGTACAGCAATTGGACCCAACTCAAGTACGTGGGCCCAATCCCATATTCCTTCAAGGCCACCATCAACCAAGGCCATTTGACAGAGTCGAAGGCCTTCACCGCATCTAACAAAATTATTGCAACTTCCTGGCGGTCCCTTTCCATTTGTTCTATAACATGATGGAGCCTTCTGAGATTGTTGGATATACTTCTGCGCGTAACATTCCCCGTCTGGTCAGGATGTATGAGTTTATTGATAACCGGTCGCAGTCTATTTGCCAGCACTGCCATAAGTATCTTGCTATCCTGATTAAGCATGGATAGCGGTCTATAAGACCCGCAGTCCATGCATGGTTTATTAGGCTTGAGAAGCGGGATGATAATTGCCTTCCTCAGAGACTGTGGCAGCATCTCCCTATCTAACGCCTCATTGAACATTGCCAGTAGTGGAGAGAGCAACTCTGCTTTGTACGTCTTGTAGAACTCGCTAGGGAGTCCGTTCGCCCCTGGAGCTTTGCTAGTGGGTAGGAGCTTGATCACTGCTTCGAGTTCCTCTAACGTGATTCGGCCCTCTAAGTTCTTCCTCTCTGCTGCATCCAGTTTGGGAAGGCCGATGTCCTTCAATGTTTCCATCACATCAATTTCTCCTCCCTCGTCAACATCAATATACAGTCGCTGGTAGAACTCTAAGAAGCCTGCGTTCACTCCTTCCTGGGTATCTAGTATTTGTCCATCTATCCCCTGTATTACTCTAATCATTTGTCTGGGTGTCTCGCTCTTAAACAACCAGGCTAACAACCTGCCCAGCTTGTCTCCATCTGCATGTTGTCTTTCAACTAATTTTTTGTAGTTCAGGTTGCATAATCTCTCCCAGTACTCCCTGCAATCCTGTTGTAATTGTTTTATAGTTCCTCTGGGGAATGTCCACTCTTGCACATTATTATCTCTAATTTCTTTTTTGCTTCATGTAACTCATGCGTTATTGCACCTTGTAGGCCTTTGGATTTTGATATTGCCACCTCCCTCACCACCACCTTAAATGCCTCCCATAATGTGCCAGTCGATTCTACGCTCCCTATTTTGTGATCGAAGTATTTTACTATTTCTTTCCTCAGGTCCTCCTTAAACACTGTGTCTTTCCAAGCTTCGGCCCTAAGTCTGCATGTCGGGATCCGTGCTCTGGGCGGCGAGTACTGCCAAGTTATAACCAATGGCGAGTGATCTGAAAGGACCTTTGCTTTGTATTCTGACTGTGCTATTTCCCCCGTCAACTCTGGTGTAGCGAATATGTAGGTTTTGTGGGGCCAAATAGTGAGAATATTGCCTATCCTTTGAGTGGTGCATCCTCCATACATCCACCAGTTGAAAATCACTCAATAGGGTCCTCAGGGCTCTAGCTACCAGGGTAGGCTTTCCCAACTTTTCATCTGATCTATCAACCCTAGGATCTAGCGTGCAATTAAAGTTCCCTCCCCACGTGACTATCCTCCCAATATATGGGCTGATCTTGTTGTATAGAGTTCTGAAATAACCGGCAGCATCTTGGTTTGGGGCATATGTGTTGAAGTCTCTGTTTTCAGCTAGTCCTCTCATTAGCACCATCCTCCCATCTGGCTCTACGGTGGACTGTAACAGCTTAAAAGGGACATGCAGTGCTATCCACCTACTCACCCCTCTGGCATACGCCAAGTATGTTGCTCCTATGGTGATCCCTCTCCATTTCCGTCCCACCACTTCCTGTTTTTCTTTTGTCAGGTGAGTTTCCTGTAGTAAAGCAATATCAATTCTCTGCCTCTTCAAATATATCATGACCTTATTCCTCTTCAGATAATTATTGAGCCGCCTGACCTTCCATGTCACTATCTTGAGGTCTCTCATCTCATCCAAGCCCGGTTCCGCCCCTGTCCTCCCTTATCTTCCTCTCCATGCTAAGTGATTTGTAGGTATATGCTCGCTCCCCTACTTTTCTAAACACCCCTTCAAACTCCCCAACACCTTCCCATCCCCAATTGATGCTCTCCCCTTCCCCTCCCCTCAACTTCCCCAAACTGTTGCCCAGCTCCACCCCTGGATCTGAGGCTACCCCGCATCTAGCCCATTTCTCGGTATCACTGATACTCAGTACTTAGCAGGGGGATACCGCTTTACCGGTATCCCAACTAAACTATAACGGGGGATGGTAGTGTGTCTCTTGTTGCCGGTTGTCTACAGCAACACCTGCGCCTCCTGCTTTAAAGGAATGGTTCACCCAAAACATTTTATTGGCCAAAAAGATGGGCAATAATAAAAAAAATATACTGGCACTTTTTTTTTTTAAAGTTCCTATGTAAAATTTGGAGCAATTGAAGCTCAAAATTTACAAAAGCAAGCACATTTGTGAAATGGATGCCCGTCTGTGCTCGCTTTTGATTTTGCGGCACTTATGAAGGACAAGCCAGCCAGCTGTAGTAAACAAAAGCTACCACTGGGTGGCTTTTCCTTCATTGGTTTTTCTTTCTAAGTTTCTCAGGCTCCTCCGAGCCAGAGGAGCCTCAGAAACTTAGAAAGATTTCTGCCTGCAGCTGCTCCCCGTGGGGAGCCCGAGAGCCCCAAATGGGAAAGCTGCTATAAGCAGAAACACCGTGGCATGGAAACACAACCGCGTTGTGTTTCTGCCTGCAGCTGCTTTCCCATTTGGGGCTCTCTGGCTCCCCACGGGGAGCCCAAGAGCCCCAAATGGGAAAGCCAAGGCAGGCAGAAACACTGCAGCATTTCTAAAAACAACTGCGCTGTGTTTCTGCCGGCAGCTGCTTTCCCATTTGGGGTTCTCGGGCTCCCGGGAGCCCCAAATGGGAAAGCAGCTGCAGGCAGAAACACTGCGGCATGGAAACACAACGCGGTTGTGTTTCAATAACGCTGCTGTTTTTCTTTCTAAGTTTCTCAGTCTCCTCCGGCTCGGAGGAGCCTGAGAAACTTAGAAAGAAAAACCACAGCGTTTTCAAACACAATCACGTTCTATTTATGTTTGCGGTAACTTCATAAACTACCACAAACATAAATAAAACGTTTTTAAAGCTGCAGTTTTATTTGTACATTTTCTGGGCTCCTCCAGCTGCAGCTTTTCTGCCTGTAGTCTCCGGTCTCCGTCCTGCAAGTCCTGGCACCAATGAAGGAAAAGCCACCCAGTGGTAGCTTTTGTTTACTACAGCTGGCTGGCTTTTCCTTCATTAGTGCCGCAAAAGCAAAAGCGAGCACAGGCGGGCATCCATTACACAAAATGGATGCCCCCATGTGCTTGCTTTTGTAAATTTTTAGCTACAATTGCTCAAAATTTTACATAGGAACTTTAAAAAAAAAGTGGCAGTATATTTTTTTGTTATTGCCCATCTTTTTGGGCAATAACATTTTTTGGGCCAACCATTCCTTTAAGCTAACAGCAATACAAGTTTGTGTGAGCCTCCGCGCAACTCTTCCTGTACCATCTCTGTACATTTGTCATTATATTCTAGTCCTAAAGTCAATATTTACATGCTGTACTTATCTCTCATAATATCTACTTGTCCAACATTACAGCACTGGAAAAAACAGGGATGGGTCACTTCTCTGTTCCGCTCTCCATCTGGCCTTCTGCTCCCAATGGACAGTTGCTCGCGTCCAGCCATGCAGATACATACTCCGGTGAGTCGAAAAAGAGGGCCCTGTTCTTATGGAACACTTCCATCTTTGCCGCATACAGCAGCATGTATATGAAGCCTGCCTCACGTAATCTCCTCTTGACCGCCACGTAATTCAGGCACTGTTTTTGCACCAAGAAGGTATAGTATGGATATGCGGAAATACTCCAAGACTTTCTCCCTGTCTTTGTAGTTCAGTATCTTGGAAATGATTGTCGTGGTTGGACCCCGGGTGGTGGTTTCCTGACCAAGGCTCTATGCTCTCTTTCTACCGCGAACGCCTGGCAGAGTGCTCCGCCTGTTATCTCTTGCAACAACATGTTTTCGATGTAGTTCATTGGGTCCGACCCTTCTTCGCCTTCCGGAAGCCCCACAATGCGTACGTTATTTCTGCGCGTATGCCCTTCTGCTTCTTCAGCTCTGTTCTCTAAATTGCTCACCTGTTGTAGCAGCGTATGGAACTCTTTTGTATTAGTCACACAAAGCTTGTGTTGGTGCCCACCCCCTTTTCAGGCTTCCTGTGTGCTCAGCTAGTGCCCGGACATCTTGCTGCAATAGATTTACATCCACACTTACCGCGTCAATTTTGAATTCAAGCAAGGTCCTCAATTACGAGATAGCCATGTCAATTTTGTTCTCCCAAGATAATTTTAGTTCAGCTATGGCATCCATTATCTGTTGGTCATTACGACCTTTGGTTCCTGCATCTTGTATGCACTGTCCCTTCGTTTTGGCCCCTTCCATTGTTGGTGATGATTTGGCGAATTCCTCTATGGATGACTGTTTTCCTCGATCTTTGGGCAGCTTGGATGCCATTCTCGTGTGCGTGGGGCAGTCTTGTCAGGTGCCCCCATATGATGGGTCCACACACCTATGTTGAGGGCCAATCGCTTCAATGCAGGGAGCTTCTGTGTGCCTTTTATCCTATGACTTGAGGTGACCCACCGAATTTTGTAGTAACTCTTCTGAGCCCTTGAGCCGTGGGGGTCCCAGGACGCAGTCAAAGTGCACAAGGATACATTTTTCTTTTTCTTTTTTTTTCTTTAAAAAAATGTTTTTATCCCCTACTGTTTTGCAACGGGCGCCATCTTGATTCCACATCCCGGGGTCCTCCCATGATCAGTATACTGACCGTAGAAACAGCGTTCTACAGAGCCATGTCCTCACATGGATTGGGCCGGTGTGACGTTCTCTAGCGTGTTCCCAAGTATCTCATGTGGGCCTCCAATGTATTTTTTTACGTTCCTGAATCCTCTTTAGCGGTCAGCCTGCACTTATTGTGCATCTGTTTTCCCCAGGATTATGTTGGAGTGCCCTGTTTCACTGCGGATGTCAGTTTCACTAGCTCGTATTATTGTGCATGCTCCCTAGTAGTCGAGCCTTGATCTAATGTAACTCAACCCCTTGTCACGTTCGTTGCTGTCCCGAGCACCTGAGGGACTTAGTTCCATGGTCTCCTGTCAGCAGTGTTCCTCATCTGTTTTAGTGAGATACGATCTCACACTTTCGTTCAATCACGTCCACTGGTGTGAGATTCCTTTGTGTTCCGCGTATTTCTTGTCGGGTGGCCTCGCGACCCAGAATGCCCATCCAGCTTTGTTCCGTATGGGAGAGTTGATTCTCATCCGTTAGTCACTCTGGCATCCTGATCTATTCCCTGTGCCACTCCAGCTCTCACCGCATTGCGTAGCCCCCAGCTGGCTTCCGCTAGCAACCAATGTGTTTTTTCTTTGTATTACCGCGTGAGCTGCCGCAGACACTTCAGCTTTCACACCGAATCAGTCTTTTAGCCTCCCGATGGGAGTTCTAGCTGCAGCAGCGTTTCGTCTGGCTACACTGTTGTGGTGCAGCCTTCATTTGGCTATTCTTTGTGTTCTAATGCTGCCATCTTGTTTGTCCACCAGCCGCCGTACGCAAACTTCTTTTGCTCCCAGTTAAGTCTCCATGCAACGAATTTCACCGGGCAATCGAGCGGTGCAACCTCCGTTCATTCATGCTTCTGTAGGTTCTAGTTTGCATTTTGAGTCTGCTGTGCAACATCACTTTTTCTTAGGATCTACCAAGGATCAGCAGGAGCTCCCGGAGAACACAGCCTATCCCATGGCCATGTAGCCACGACCCCCACTCCGATGCTACTCGATCCCGAAATACTGCCAGCTGTCAATGACAGTTTTCTGGGCACATTGATTCTTCCATGGAGTTAAGGCGAATATCCCACGCATGTCTTCATAACTTTCTTGAATTGCTTTTTTCTCTCTGTGCTGAGCAGGTCTTCTGTAAGGTTTGTGCAAGTGATTTGCAAATTCCCCAAGAAAGTGACAATGTTCAATGCAATTTAAACATATTGCTAATGTTTATTTTATTTATATGTTGAAATATGTCAGCAGGATATGTAGCCAAAGTGAGGGCTTTAACAAAGACCCTGGGGCATTACCTCATCACCTGATGCGGTAATGCACATTGCTATTAGGTCTATGGCCCATTAGACTGGGGTATTAATAGTGTCTTGGTTTGGTTGCAAGACACACTGGCATTTTGCAACTGAAAAAGATGTCCGCCATGGAATGGAATACAAAGTCAGTTCACCCTTTCCATGGACGCCATTTAAAACAGGAGGTCATTTACAATTTCTGTGGTAAGGTTTGTGGAGGGGACCTTCAAACAAGCTGGCGCAAAGTTTGGAAACCTCAACGTTTATTTAACATCTTGTCTGCATCCATTGGGTTTAAGTGGATGAATCGTATAGGAAGGCTCATGTGAAATATAAGGTGAAAGCGCATGGAGCAAGATTAGTACAGCAGTATTTATTTATTTATTTATTTATTTATTTATTTATTTATTGTTTGCTTGCTTGTTAGGTGATTATACAGGAAATACATTCTGTTTTTAAGTGCCCACAAGGAAGCAGGGAAGGAACATGGGATAGCAGTACAATTAAATACACAAAAAAAGAAAAAAGAAATACAGTAGGGAAGGGGCGTCCAAACCGACTATGCCTTGTGAGTATTCAGAACGTGCAAGTGCAGCAAGGTAGAGGGCAGTGGGGTAGGTGCTGTGGTGCCCATGCTCGAGGGTGAGCCACAGATGAAGTGCAGGGTAAGTGCTATGCGGCCAGAAACTGCATAAGGTGGAAAGTGAGAATCACCAATGCCAGGCTGTGTCGAGGCAAGTGCTGAAGGAAGAGAGAAGCTGGGGAGATTGGGTGTGAATGGCCAGAGGCCCCAAGGATGCATAAGGGTCCAAGACACCAATCAAAGCAGCTGTGAGATTAGCAGAGGAAGGGGGAGGAAAAGAAGAGAATCTTGATGTGCTTTCAGAATTAAGAAGGTCCTGCTCAAGGTGCAGAGGGAGGGAGAGGCTGTTCCAAAGGATGGATCCAGCCGAGGAAAGCTCTCTGTTTAGCAAATGCTTTGCAGACAGATAGTTGGTGCCAGAGGAGTGTAGAAATCTAGAAGGAGAGTATTTGGTAATAGAGAGTTGCAGATAGTGTAGTCCCCAGCCCCACATAGCCTTGTGGATGATACAGAGGGATTTGAATTTGGTCCGTGCAGCAACCGGTAGCCAGTGGAGGCTTTTTAGAGCAGGAGAGATGCTGTCACTGGGCATAAGGCCAAAGATAAGACTTGATGCTCTATTCTTAATTAGCTGAAGAGGTCGTAGAGTGTAAGAAGGTAGATTAAGAAGGAGGCTGTTGTAATTGTAAAGTCTAGAGAGAACCAGGTCTCAGGAAATATTGAGCTTCTGGGGGAAAGTGAAAAATGGGAGAATTCCTTTGAGAAGGAAGCGTTGGAAGTGGGACTTCTTGGAAATGTCCTGTGTGAACAAGGAGCAGGGGGAGAGCCCAAGGAGGGAGCAGGGGTCTCAATCAGAAGGATCTCAGTTTTGCTGGCATTGAGGCAGAGATAATTGGAAGTGCACCAAGCCTGGATGGCAGACAGGCAGTCAGGGAGGAAGGAAGGTGCAAGTGAGTCAGCAGGAAGTCTGAAAAAGAGTTGAGTGTTGTCTGCATAACACTGGAAGTTGGGGGAGAAGGAGGAGATGAGGCATTCCAGCTGAGCAAGGTAGATGTTAAAGAGCCAGGGGGAGAGGATAGATCCCTGGGGGACACCACAGGTGGAGAAGGAAGTAGGAGAGGAGAAGATGCCCAAGATGATATGTTAAGAGCGGTCAGTTAGGAAAAAGGTCAGTCATTCCAGTGCCCGTTTTGAGATACCAAAGGTATCATGAAGCCTTTGTATGAGAATGGAATGGTTGAAAGTGCCAAAGGTAGAAGAGAGATCAAGTAGAATGAGGGCAGCTGGGGAGTTGATCCAGGGATGTGAGCAGTTCTTCACGGGTGTTCAAAAGAGCAGTTTCCATGCTTCTGGATGCTTGAATCCAGATTGATGATTTGGAGACCACCAACAGGTTCAGTGTGCGATTTGAGTTGGGAAAAGGTCAGCTTCTCCAGCAGTTTCCCCAGGAAGGGGGTGTTTGAAACAGACCAGTAGTTGGATGGACGGGTAGGGTCTACTGAAGGTTTTTTCAATAGTGAGTGCACAAGGCAGTGCTTGAGGGAGGAGGGGAAAGAGCCAGTGGCAAAAGAGTGGTTGTAGAGATCAGTGAGTGTGAGGGCAAGAGAGCCAATGTTGTCCTTGAAGGTTCTGGACGAGAAGGTGGGTACCCATTTGGAAGAAGACTTCATAGAGAAGACAACTCTGGAAACTTCTTCAGGTGTGCCAGGAAGGAAGGAGGAGAAGGCGGAAGGAGGAGGGGGAGTGGCCAATGGAGATAAGGGGATGTGGGATGGGTTTGGTGGGTTAGTAACAAGGGTGTTCAGGATTTCATGAGTTTTGGTGGTGAAGTGTGTGGCCAGTGCATTGCAGAGGGCCTGGGCACGGAAGAGGGGAGTACGATACTGCAGAAGGGTTGGCTGGCTGCCTGCTGATTTTGACAAGTTCAGCCATGTTTTGGATGCACATGTTACCTGTGCCTGAATGTTGGCCCTTTTCTTGTCATGGATGGCAAGTCTGTATTGTCCTTGGAGCAGGCAGCAGGCCAGTTTCTCAGAGGGTAAACCTGAGGTTTGCCACTTCTGTTCTGCTGCTTTGCACTTTCAGTTCAGTGCTGCAAGTTCGGATTCATATCAGGTGTAATGCTTAGAGGCAGTTTTCAGGTGGATCCTCATGACTGGGGCAAGGATGTCAAGAGTATTGTTGATTTCTGACTGAAGATTGCTGACAGCAGAGTCTGAGGTAGGGAGGGAAGCAAAGGCAGCGGCTCACACTCGTTTCATCGGTCGAATGTTCGAGAAGGAGGTTGGCAGGGCTTTTGTGGGTGTGGTAGGAGGGCTGAAGGAATCCAGGTAGGTGCAGAGGAGAGCATGGTCTGACCGGGAGAGAGGGCTGACAAGAGGGGGGTTGGCACGAGATCGGAGTGGGTGATGACGTCCAGGGTATGTCCAGCCGAGTGGGTTGGACTGGAGGTGGAAGATGGAGAGGGAGAGATAGGCACAGGGGTCAATGAAAAGAGTGGATGCTGATGCAAAGGCATCCAATTGGATGTTCAAGTCACCCAAGAGGAGGAGGTTGGAGGTGGATGAAAGTAAGGAGGAGCAGATATCAGTATTATCTGTGCCATAGAGTTCCAAAACTATCAGTAGTTGTTTTCCACTAACACCGAATCTCAGTCCCTTCCGCCTGCACCGGATCTTTCAAACTTTGTGGTGATATGCAAAACTTGTCACAGCTTGATCGAGGTTGGATGTGGCATCCTAGACGCTTTGGGCAAAGCTCTTTTAGATCATACAGCCAATTGCGAATGCCAATAATAGTTTTAAGTGTCTATGTTTTTCCTCATTGTTTAGAAACAAAATATCAAAACATTTACAAAATATAAATTGCGAAAACAAATAAATGTTCTTTTTTACCTCTTGTTATAGGTATGAATTCTCGTGTCTTTCCCTTCCCAGTTCCTACCTCTTTTTTCTTATCCTTGCATATATTCATGAGTGCCAGCTTTTGATTTTCGCTATGGGGGCAAAAGTAACTGGACATATGTAATTCTTGCAGTTAGTTATTTTTTTTACTTTTTCAGTGATGCTTAAATGGGATTAGTTGGGGTTGTACAGTGTAAAACAACAGTCACCAAGAGATGGCCATACATTTTTTAATCAAAGTGAGAGATCCTCAGGAAATAATCTAATCTCACTGTGTATTGCCTAAAAACATTATGATTTCTCAAAGTCTGCAATATTTTATGTATAACAATACGACTGTCAAAACAGGTCAAAATGAGTTTGTGATTTATGAATATCTTTGAGTGATGGGTTGCAAATGTTTTAAAATATTGAGTGGGTGTGCTAGTGGTGTGGTAGTTTTTGGTCATGTCCACCAGCCATGGCCAGAGGCAATGGCTAGTGGTCTGGTAGTGTTTTAAAATAGACAGTGGATACAGACAAAGGCTGTGCGCAATGACCATGACCGAAGACAATGCTAGTGGTCTGCAAGCATTCTAAAAATCTATGGAATAACAAAACCCTTCAAATTCAAGGAAGAAACTTTAGTTGCATGGACATTAAGGTGAGCAATACATTGTAACACAACCTTTGAAATTCAAGGTCAAAACTTTACTTGCATGGTGGTTAAGGTGAGAACGTAATGCAAAAAAAAACCCTGAAATTAAGCTAAAATCACCTTAGCTTCGCGCCCCCTTTTGTGCAGCCTATGACCACACTGATGACATCACTAATTACATTGCAACAATAACTAGCATTACGGATGGCCTTCAGCCATGGTCAGTTTGCATGGCCAAATATATTTTAACACATTAATGGGTACTAATCATGGCCTTCAGTCATGGATACTGCCCACAGTCTTCACCCATGTGCACTGTATTCCTTAAAAAACTAATAGGTCCTCACTCGTAGACTTAGGCCTTCACCAGTGGATACAGCTTTCAGTTGTGTCCATTGTATATTTTATACATTGATCAGACACTAGTCATGGACTTTAGCACATCTTTGGGTGTGACCATTATATATTCTAACATATAAAAGGGGCCTCACTAGGCTTGCCCTTTGACCATGAGCAGTTTGTACATCTTTTGGCCATGTCCACTGTATATTTTACAATAATAAAATTCAATAAACAATGGTCTTCGGCCATGCCTACTGTGTATTATACAACACTAACTAGCCACTAGCTATGGCCTTCGGCTGTGCCCACTCTATATTATATACACTAATCAGCCACTAGCAATGGTCTTAAACACAATTCTAGCCATTGGCCACGACCTTTGGTTGTGCCACCTGTATATTCTAACATATTAATGGGCACTGGCTACGGCCTCAAGCTATGGCCGCTGACTACAGCTTTCAATGTTGCTCACTGTATATTTTAAAACAGTGACAAGCCAGTAGGCATGGCTTATAACCATGCACATTGGTATTTTGCAACACTAACTGACCACTACCTGTGGTGTTGGGTGATGGCCAGTGACTACAGCCTTTGTCATGGCCAAGCCCATGGCCTAAATTGTTATAAAGAAAATCAATGTTTTTATGAGCTAACTTCTTAATCATGTTATGTCTAAAGCCATAATTGATGTAATCAGTTATGTACAATGTAATTAGTGCTGTCACCAGTGATGGCACCAGTGATGTGACTTGTAATGTCATCAGTGTTCTCATACAGCATGTAATTAGTGATGTCATCAGTGATGCGATCTGTGATATGATCATTGTGGTCATAGGCTGTGCAACAGTGGATGCGAAGTTTAGGTGGCATTAGCTGAATTTCAAGGGGTTTTGTTGCATTAAGTTCTAACCTTAATGCCCATGCAAATGAAGTTTTTCCTATATATATTGACAAAAGGGGGAAAGTTATTCCTTCTTTCCCGAAAGGGATAGCACAGAGAGGACTGGGTTGAACGCCAGTCAGTGACTTCATCCCAATAAATCACCGACAAAATGACTGTATAATCCTTCAAATATCCAGTTTATTAAAGCATCAGCTGACAGCTAAAAACAGGGTACACCGCGTTTCGCAGCACCCTTGCTGCTTGATCAAGTATAAACAAGTTCACTTGAAAGCTCATGCATATATACAAAGAATTGCAGTCTCTATGATACTTTTTGCTTGTTGTCCTTTCTCCCTTTTTACGTATGTGAATACAAGTTGCAAGGCCTCAGTGCAAAACCTCATAAAACACAGTGTACATTTTGTAGTGGGGCCAGTCTCAACACTAACAACCTTTTTGCCACTTATTTTGACTTTCTGCACTTTTATTGGATATATGAACTATCTGGATCATTACATCTAGTTTAGATTATTTATACCTTATAATCGAAAGAAACAATGTGTAGAACAATACTAATTCTTCCAAATGTCTTATGTCAACAATATGACCGTGGACCATTGTAGACATTATTTGAATTACAGAAAAGCAAATATTCACCTCATTTTTAGATATTTTATCAGAATGAAATAAAAAATAATTATTTCAAACATTGTAAATCGCTAACCAATGCGATTTATCATACAATGATAATCTAAACCAAATAAAGAAATTCAGTATTGATGAGTTGAGGCAGATTGCATTGAGACATGGTGAAAGATGCTTTTTACATACAGGTATGGCGGACAGGCTGAGAGTGAGAAAGCTCTGCGCTTTGATCAGGGTCTGTACAGATCGGATTTACATAGCTCATAAATGATTATGAATGGAGCAATAAAATCACTGTATAAAAGCAATGCCAATTGCAACATGCTAAATTAGCTCAATTGACTTAAAGTCATGTTTTAGAAAGACAATGTATTAACATTCTATAAAGTGCACAGTGCATCTTTCTGTTTTTGAAAACATTAAGGTTAAACAGAACCAAATCAGAAAGCGCAAAGTGCATCAATAAAGTGCCTAGTGCATCTTTCTTTATGTAAACAACAAGAATGTAAACAACAAAGTCAAATAAGGTGCAAAGTGCATAGATATTAAGACCTTATTAAAATACTCATCACTATACGGCTTTAAAATGTGGCATACATATTCACCTCAAGATTAAAACACACAGTATTACAATACTTGATAGCAGCAAAAAAACACTTCTCAAAAAATGGGGAGAATGCAAACATTATTGTATAAAAGGCAACAAGAAATAGAGACAAAGCAATACAATTCTAATAACAGTGAGCATAGGCACAATCCAATGAAAACCATACACAAAATCTTCACAAAACCTTAGGAAATCACTGTGATAACACTGCAAATATTTTTTTCACAGACTAATACTAATAAGATCATTTTGACAATGAATCAACACATTTCATAAAATGCATGCATGATCTGGCAATTAGAAAACATGATCATACATTGATCATGTACTTAGAATATTGGAATATATAAAAAAAAAAAAACTAATCAGGAACACATAAATAGGCATCCTGATATCCTTTCAAAGTAGGAATAAGGCTCCTATCCAGGACACCCATAAATACTTGATTTAAATTCATGTGTCCCATTTGTTAAGTAGAATTCCTAAATTCTTTTTGTTTACACAAACATTTCTATATTGTTTATCTTTTCACTCACGATTGATGTATTTCATATGTTTTACTTTATGCAAATTTACAAATTACTTAGATTGTGTCACTGAGGTATGTATTTGTCATGATTCACTGTATTATTAATACATGTTGATACCTTTAGACACTCTTTTATTGTTTTCCTAATAGTGACTCTTTAAGCACAGAACCTTTATAAGATTGAACTTAAATGAACAATGCAAGCAAATTGTGTTGTCCCCAATGTGGATGTCCTTTTTTTCATTAAATGCTATATATACATTAACCTTCTTATATCTTCTTAAACTGCTTTCCATAGAATTTGATTTGACCTCATAGTGCACATACATGGGGCAGTAAGCAGGCCTCAAATACACAATTCATTTGTGCTCATGATAATCAACTCTAATGTTATTGTAATTTTCTGGTGCTGTTGTTTCTTTCTTCTTTACTTTAGTTTCCCTGTATGTGGCTCTAATTTGTAAACATTTGGGGGGTTTATATGTATTTTTTGTACTTACACAAGTATGTCATAAGTTTGCAATTGTTAGATATTTATCTGATGTTTAATGCCACAAAACTTTGATAAGGTAGCATTTATTTATAGATAATAAATATTGCTGCTTGCAGCCATTTGTGTATCTACTATTAGGTTCCTCTATTAACAACAACATTTGAATGTAATGTTTGCTTTAGATGAGACATTCTTTAATACATTAGGTAGTTTATGCTAGATCTCCCGATCCCCCCTAACATCTTGTTACCAACATTATAAACACTACCCCTTTTAGGGACTGTTCATGAAAATTATTTTAATGTGTAATGGGTGATGTTATCAGTGATGTCATCAAGGACATTTGACATTTGTGATGTCATCTTTCATATACTTGGTGTTTTGTCTTAGCGGTGCCCGGTGGTGGCACGCGTTATGGTTGCTTAGCTTACCATAACTGGCAAATTTCTGGGGATTTTCGGTTTTACTTGTAAGCATAACGTTCCGTTAAAGTTTTTACATTTTTCTTATCATTTTTTATTAGTTCAACTAAACCATAATGTCCCTTTAACAACGTTTTTTCATTGAATTTCATGGGTTTTTATTAGTGCAACTTAACCATAATGTCCCTTTGACAAAGTTTGTTCAGTGAATTTCTCCTCTGTGAAAAGCACAGTGAGGTAAAGCCTGGTTGAGAGTCTCTCCGGGGCCATCCACCCAAGAAATGTTCAATGGGCCAAACCTTCTGTTGCATATTTTGAGGTACTTGCGGTCTCACCCTAAGTTACCTGGGTGTCTGGGGTTGCTGTTGGTACTCTTGTTCAGAGGTGCTCTGCCTAGCATTTCACTTCTGGACTGCCTTTGGGTGGGATAAAGACTGATAGTCAAATGGAAATGTCTCCTCTGTGAAAAGTGCAGTGAGCTAAAGCATGGTTGAGACTCTCCCGGGGCCATCCACCCAAGAACAGGTCAGTGGGCTGTGATTGTGCTGGTAGTGGGACTCAGAAATTCTGTTGCATATTTTGAGGTACTTGGGGTCTCCCCCTAAATTACCAGGGTAACTCAGACGTGGACCCCTTCCTCACTGTGCTTAGAGACGCACAGCTTCACCTCACTGAAGAGGCCCGACTGGGACGAAAGACATGTCTGGGGTTGCTGTTGGTACTCTTGTTCAGAGGAGATTCGCCTAGCATTTCATTGCTGGACTGCCTTTGGGTGGGAAAAAAACTGATATGCATATGGACATTTCTCCTTTGTGAAAAGCACAGTGAGTTAAAGCAAGGTTGAGACTTTTCTGGGGGCCAACCACCCAAGAACAGTTCAATGGGTTGTGTTTGTGCCAGAGGTACTCCCGGACCTTCTGTTGCATATTTTGAGGTACTTGGGGTCTCACACTAAGTTACCAGATTAATCCAGACGTGGACCCCTTACTCACTGTTCTCAGAGAGGCACAGCTCCACCTCACTGATGAGGCCTGACTAAGCCGAAACACGTGTCTCGGGTTGCTGTTGGTACTCTTGTTCGGAGGAGATTTGCCTAGCATTTTGGTACTGGACTGCCGTAGGGTGGGACAAAAACTGATATGCATATGGACATTTCTCCTCTGTGAAAATCTCAGTGAGCTAAAGCATGGTTGAGACTCTCATGGGGGACAACCACCCAAGAACAGGTCAATGGGTTGTGTTTGTGCAAGTAGAGGGTCTCCCTGACCTTCTGTTGCAGACTCATTTCTGTAGACATATTTTTGGGACGTTTTAAAAAAAACTACTGATTTACACTAAGTTTACAAAAGCACGCTTTCAGGAACAAGTGCCACTCCTGCCGCAAATTTGATGAAAATCCAATCAGCGGTTTGGGCTGCAGGCGTGAGCAAAATTTGTTTTCCATTGCGTCTATGGCAAATACCACACATTTTGGGACCCCCCCTATAACTTTGCCCCCCTACACAAAACCTCACCAATCTTCTCAGAATCAATCTGACAGGGCTAGATACTTTTTTTTCAAAGTTTTGTGAGGATTCGTCCGGGGGGGGGCAAAGTTATAAATCGCACAAAAAGTGCTCTTCCTATGGGTTGAGCAATTTAACCATACCTACAGGGCTGCTACCGCAGGCCATGCAGTATTAGATTTCAGATTTGCATGTCTCTGTGTTCACTTCCAGCATACCGCTACTCTCAGGCTGCCTCTTTTCGTACACAAGCACCACCACCTCTTTCCTAACGAATAGAGAGAGACTCACTGCTCTTCAGTTTTACTAGTTTCTTCTCACCACTCAACAACTTTGGAAAATGTTGCTACCCAACTGCTTCCTCCCTCGCCCTGCATAATCCTCGCTACTTCCACCTCCATGCTCTTATCAAACACACCTTTCTTTCACCATCCACACATTTCACCCCTCTATCGCTTTAAATTGCCCACTAGCTACCATCTGTATTTTGTCCTTTTGTATCCCCTTTGCCTATGCCAGCCGCTAACTAAAGGTCACGGTTCCCCAGTTAAGCTGCCACCCTCCCACCTCCTTAACATCTTTCTCATATCACATGCGCTCACAGCCCCAACAGGACTTTGCATTGCCCCACCAAACTCACCCAGTCCACTGAAATCCACATCTATCGTTCTACAGCCGGAGATGTGGTGGGTCAAATGTACCTGCCTCCTTCTCATCCACAACACACATATAAGTCCTACCATAAACTGAACAAGTACTTACAATTGACCATACCCTAAAAGAGTACTACCACTGCTGTATATATTTCCATCCATATCACTGTATTTTATTCCTTGTATATTTACCCTGCTGTAATGACTACCTACTGCTCCACTATCTGTGTACTGTTATGTATCGCCATGACTTTTTATGTATTGCCATGACTTGTTGTAACATGTAAGACTAGCGCCCAGTTGCCTCAGGGCTTGGCTCGCGCTCTACAAATAAATAAAATACAAATACAAATATAGAGGATAAGGTGGGCTTAGAAGTGCCTGACTGCCCCACCAGTCCTATTACCAATTGCCGACCTAGAGGGCGGATACCTACCACAGTGTACCTTACCACTAAGCAATTTTATTAGCACCTCAAGGTCCTGTAAAGAGAGAGAAAGAGAGAGAGAGAGAGAGAGAGAGAGAGAGAGAGAGAGAGAGAGTAGGTTTTCCATGCAGAAGGCACCAGACTAGCACCATTCTGGCAGTAGACTTAAACAAGCTACTCCCATTTAAGATTGGGGTCAGGATGGCACCAGGGCTGGACTGGCCTATAGGGAATTCTTGAGATTTCCCGGTAGGACTCTGCACCCTGGCCCCTTACCTATATTATTTTCAATTTTTCTCATAGGAAAATGCTCAAAATTAGTTATATGGTGCCACTTTGAAAATGATTTCCAGGGCCTGTTTTGGTTCCCAATCCACCCCTGGATGGCACATCCCCTGAAGTGGCATAGATCGCTGCACAATTCCCGGATTCCATACCACACACCTCTACCATACTTACCCTCTTCTCCTTCCCTTGCAGAGAGTCTTTGGATGTGGTTCTGCCACCATCAGATGAATTGCAGTAGAAGTCATATTTTAAAAAACAAATAAGTAAATAGACCGAATCAGAAATCTGTTGGCCAGTGTGGGGATCTTTAGTCTCGCACAGTTTCCAGTATTTGTAATAGCAGACAAGTGAGCATGTTGTCACTTAGCGAAAAGGGAACACAAAATACAACTTTACCGAATGGATTATAAACACGCACAGATCACTGGATTCTGGAAAGGTGTATACCACGTTTCCATCCATGGAGTTATTTTGGTTTAGAAATATTGTAGGCAAAGAACATAATTTTTTATATGCAGAAAGAAACGTAATATTAATCATGGCTCTTGATTATAAAGTTCAAACTTACCAAGTCTCCCCCTGTTCTGCAAAAACGACTGTCCTCAGCTGCTTTATACAGACCTGCCAATGTCAAATAGTCACCAGCTGTCATGCACCGATACTTTTATACTTCCTGCCACGGCAGTGGGAGTGGCTACCACCTGTTCACATCTTTGTATTGTGTTTTTGTATGGAATTTTTTTCGTTGAATTTGTCCGATCCGATGCAGAACGCACTGACGTCCTACATTTCGGGCCGGTTGAGCAAAGTTGAGACACCCATCAATTACACGAAGCAATGATTCAACGCTCGTGTGTAAAACGTGCTCAGTACTAGGAATTTTAATGTTGGGCGTTTATAATTGGAAGACCTCAATTAAGTATAGTTAGGTCAACTTTTTTAAGCAAACCAATATAAACTCATGACTCTGCTGAGTCATCGTGCTAGAATAGGTCTTAAGTGCCAAGGACCAGTATTCACCTCCCTTTTGCATAGACTTACATAATAGCCTGGCTTTTGTTTAAATGGAAACGTTATTCACTATAAGGTAAACCGGGTACAGTAGAACAGGTATGCCGTGATTTATAGGGTGTTATGCTAGGTGCTTCAGTAAAGGCCCAAAGCAGCGTGTGGTAATCATAATAACAATAATACAAATAAAAAAATCTAATTAATTTCTTATCTGAAGTGAATCTGAACCTTTCTTTTATTTCCATATTTATAAATAATAATCAGTAATGTAGTACAAAGAACCATTGAAAATACAACTCAGCAATTCAGTCAGATGCCTAGTTTTGGTTAAGCAATGCTATGCTCAGGTTATACTCAGCAAAGATTAAAATGTTTGCATTTTGAATTACCCATAAAAACGAGTAGTTCTACTACCCCACATGAACAACGGATAAGACACAAATGGTAGCGGGAGGGGAAAGAGTAGAAACATCACCTTCTAGAGCTCCAATTAATTGTAATCATATCTTTTTTTTTTAAACACAGAAGATAATATAGTACCTTCTTGTAAACTTGTGATCCTGCAATTTCTCCTAGGATAGATTCATAATCTCCTATGATAAATTAATAATGTGTGCATCGGGAAACAGAGACAATGTTGTTCAGTTTGCTAATTTTATTAACATATAGAACAGGAAGCGTTGATTAGTCCTGGACAAACTCCCCAAAGACGGACCTGCAGTAACGGTCATCCCAACCGCAACTATAGGATGAGTTTTTGTCACCAACAAAACCTTGTTTAGATGCATTGGAGGATTTGGGGTCTCTCACATGATTTGTCATCCGAACAGGAGCAATGGATTGTCTGTCGAAGAATGTTTTTTATTCGTTAGGCTTCTGTAGCCAAGGGATTCTCCATCAGCAGAATTCCAGATGTGTTGGACTATGACCCGTATTGACTATACTGGCTATAGCAGATGGCAACTGAAAAACCAAAACATATGGAGATCAAAAAGTTGCAGACTCTTTGTCTAGCCAATCAGAGCCCTCTCAGGATTTTCATCAAGCTCTTTCAAGTTTGTTCAGACAATCAGAGCCCAAGAACCCCCCTCAGACATGTGTTCCTTTGTGGGATTCGTTATGCTGTGAAGAATGGTGTTGCACAGTTTAGACTCACACATGTTGGTGTATTGAGGAATTATGGAGCGTTGGAGAAGTGTGTTGAAGAGTTTGGAGGAGCTGTAGCCTTTTGTCGTTGATCTTTTGTGTAGTACTTGGGATTTACTTTATTTCTGTATGCAATTTGTTGTTGTCACTGTTGTCGTATTTGTCCACTATGTAATATGTTGTTGTATTAGCTTCGCCATATAAAAAAGGAAACATGTTTACCTCTTGTGCCTTTCTCTTTTGTATCCCCTTATGAAAAATAAAAAAATCCAAAAATGTTCAGACATCTCTTTGTTTCCCGAAAAAAACACAAACATGTGTGTACACTTTAGCACTTCTGCCTGTGTGTTGTCATTTGCTGTTCTATATAGTATTGTAGCAGTAGAAGTACTGTATTACTATACAACTGTAGTACAAAAGTGTTTTACTTTAAGTAAGAGGTTTCTTAGAAGAATTGTTGTTCACTTGTTTGTTCATTTGTTGGTTGGCTTGGGGTAGTGTTTTGGTTCACTTTGGTTGTCTGTGGTCTGTCAAGTCTAATTTTGGGACCTCAGGTTGTGCAGCAGTTTTGCAGGCTCTCCATTTGTAGCCCTTTTCATGTTGCACCTGCAACGCTGGGAGGGCAAGTGCTAGAAGGCGGCTAGAAGGAGGATTCCCACTTGATGGTTGCAGGGGGTAAACCTTGTGCTCTTTGTGGGCGCTGGTTTGCAAATCCAGGCCAAACGGTATTGATGTCCCTCTGAGTCAGTAAGGGAGGATGAGGCATTAGGTGAGGACTCAGAAGTGACAGAGGGAGTGAATACATTGGAGAAGGCAGTGACAAGAAGTGCAGCAACATCAAAGGCAAGGCCTCATCCAGACAGCATCGCAGTGGAAGGGGAGGCGGGGATGTATGCAGACACCCTCAGCTAAGAAATGGAGGCATTCGAGGAGCCGGAGGTCATGTTCATGATGCAAGAGGAGAGGGTGGCAGCAGCAAGCTTTGTGGTGGAGCAATTTGGGACAACTCCTGTCTGGGGAGAATAGACCAGAACATGCTTTCAGCAAAGCATAACAACGGTGCTGCTGAGGAAGATGGGATGGCCACTCAGGAGGAGGCTTAGGGGGGAGGACCAGCCTCCAGGGTTGCCACAGATGGTGGTGGACTTACCTCAGGAGGATGAGGTGGTGCTGGTAGAAGATAATGTGGTGGAATAGAAGGGTGCACATGCTGCTGCAGATGGACACGTTAAACACAGATTTGCCCCAGGGAGCAGTGCAGGATGCTGGGTGTAGGATTATTTTCCCTGCCTCCAGGAAAAATCATCAGAGGTTTGGGGGCTGAGGTTTTCTGCACAGTTGAGGCATATGGGAGGCTTAAGTGTAGGAGAAAGTAACATATCTTAGGGACAACAGCCCCAAGGAACCATGTGAGACTGTGGCACAGGAAGGTGTAGCAGGCTACACGTCTTCAGTCTCCACAGAGGCTGATAACAACAATGCAGTAACCAACAGTTCTGAGGGGGTACTAGCATGTGCCGGGGCCTGAATGGAGGACAGTGGGTACATTGAGCATGCTGTGCGGAAATCCACACACCTATCCATCCTGCCAATCTGTAGCAGTGGCATGGGCTACTGAGTGCAAAGGGAGGCCCCATATCTGGTTTGAACAGTGTGCCACCCACTGCATCTTTGGGCTGGAGCCCTTGAACCACGTAATAAGACATGGAGGAATCTACTGCTTTTATTGGGGGCAGTTCATTAGCTGGGAGCAACAGAACTGTGTATTGGTAATTTGGAACCTAGGATGTATGTGGCGCTAGACCTCCATTTCCACCTGTAGGGAACTGTGCTGTGGGAAGGAATGAGGAAGTATTGAGGTAGGGACTGTCCTCACTGGGTGATTGCTCATTCAGGGCAGTGGCAGCGGTCTTGGGGAGATCTGGAGAACTTTAGGAAACAACCTGTGAGAACTTCAGTGGGTGGTTGCACCCTGTGAAATATCCCAAGAACCTTAGTGAGCAACTGAACCTGCAATAGAGCACAATAACCATAGTGGATGGAGGTGCCCTATGCCAGAACATGAGAACGTTAGTGGGTGACTGCTCCCTATGTAAAAGCCATAGAAATTTAGTTTGTAATAATGTCCTATGAAAGAGCTAGTAAACAAGTTGAGCACAACGACTGTTTCCTATTTTTTTAGGGGGCAAGGGTGTATGAGGAATCAACTAAGTACATAAGCAAAAAACACCACTTGCTACCCAACTTCCCTACACACTGTCAGAGAGGTGATGGTTCCTCCAACTGATTCTTATTTTCACTTGGCTGCATTGATCACATAAACATAGGTATTTGCAAAAAACAATTTTTTATTCATACTCAAATCATTAAAAAAGACCACCTGTAAAGCCAATATCATGATCGTCTGACTAAAAGACAAGACACAAATATACAATTTAATCAGCGTTTTCGCAGAATACTTCAAGATTTTGATCAAAGCATCCACTTTGTGCATTTTACAGGGATGTATTGAAAACACCTCATTTAAATAGGTAGATCTTTTATAATCTCTATTCAGACAATTGTGATGTTAGTATCAGAGTGATTTGAAAAAAGCATGCCATCCTCTCTCTTATCATGGTATCACGTGACATGATAAGAGAGAGGATGTCATGCTTTTTTTCAAATCACTCTGATACTAACATCACATTTGTCTGAATAGAGATTATAAAAGATCTACCTATTTAAATTAGGTGATTTCAATACATCCCTGTAAAATGCACCAAGAAAAAAAGAAGAAAAAAAAAGAACAGGGGTGCCACAAGTCTAACACTTTCAGCACTGACCCTAAATAAGAAAGAATAGGAAAACCAAATAATGTGTCTTTCTGGAATTCTATACAATAATTGCTAGACTTGTTAAAGGTTCATTTCAGGCAAACTGTAGGGGGAGAGTCACTGATTTAGTCTGTTCTTAAACACCTCAACTCAGCCTTTCATCCTTTTGAGGTCGATAAAGGAGTACCAACAACAGAGGTTGGGTGATATTGGGTGTATATTTTTTCTATATAAAGTGCTTAAGCATAAGTGCTATATAATAACACATCATTATCATTTGGCCATGGACTTCTGCTTGCATTCACAGTAATTTGGTAATATGGGTCTATACACACTGATCCTAATGATACATATGGCGATCCATTCTTGTATGAATTGTACATCACATTATAGTGATATCGTAAACATATTTTTCGTAGTGTACTTAGGAACAATGCTATGTGATGCCGCAACATCACTTTGAGGTGGGGTCAAGTGACATCACCTCCTGTGATGTCATCGGAGGTCAAGGGTTGTGTGATGTCACTCCCGTTACCCCTGGCATTTTGGTGAAATGACATCCCTGGTCATGGGTGCAAAAGTGCAAGTTAACTTCAGACTGTCTCCAGCTGTCATACGCTTCGGGTTTATCAGTAATGTCCAAGTCACTGCCAACTTCTGTTTCCTCCCCCTCCTCCTCACCTGGGAAAATGTCCTGGGGCAGCTTCTTTCTTCTCTCTTTGACCGATGATTTCTTTTTTAGAAGATACGGTCTACCACGGAACGACGCCACAATGGGTACGGAAGTTTCCAGAAACCAGTGGCCCCGGAACCGTGATAGCCAGCGGGGAAAAAGCCAGTTAGGCAAAAAAAAAACAGGATGTTTAGTCGACGGGAAGTACTCCTGCGGACTCTGATGACTGGTAAGTACCACGATGCGCAGGAACAGGTAAGAGCCAGGGTACCAGGGGAGAAAGGGCATCCGGCAGGAGTCCAGGAGGATTCTCTGTGGCACTTGAGAGGAGACGAGGAATGTCCAGGGAGAAGGCGGGCCGGAGGAGAAAGAAACCGGTAAGTAGAAACCTACCAGGAGAGACAGAGAGATGGGGAGAAAGGGTGCAGGGAAGCGGGATAGGGATAGAGCAAACGGAAAACCCGGAGATCCGGGAAGGAGAAGGAAAAAGAGAAAATACGTAGCAGGGAGGGGCGAAGGAGCCCTGAGGAAAGGAGGGGCTCAGCGGAGCCAAGAGAAATGACAAGCGTAACAACTGAGAGAACAGCCGATAGCAACAGTTGCAACGCGGCGAGCGGGCAGCAACTGAACCCTAATAAGCTGGGGGCGGCCATGTTGGGAGAAGACTAGACCGTGTCCCAAGAAACGTATCAAACGTAGTGGGACAATCCATGGCGGCCAAACTTCCAATGGTTCCAATGTTTAACGAAAAAGGGGCGCATGACAGCAGCAGCGGGCTAAAACAAGAACTTCTGCTACTTGCTAATGCGTGCCCCGCGCCTGTGCATTTGGAATGTGCCCAGGCCGGGTAACTGCACATGCCTCTGCGCAGTGCACTGCTGCGCAGCCTCAGCTTCCAGAACGAAGGAGAACATAGGCAGCGACGCATGGTCCTGCTGTGAGTGACTGACTGACAGCGTGTGTTAATATCGAGGGAGACAGAGTGAGACTCTGACTGCCACTCGACCTCCTGAGACTTCATCTACTGTACTTAAGGGAAGTCAAATGGCCCCCCTCTCCCAGGTGCACTGCAGGCCTGCATAGGGAGGATTTATTTGGGGGAATGTGCCAACGTCATATTTATACACTTTCTAAACACGTGCAGCGCGTTGCAAACTGATTATTTCATGATAACAGGAAAAGACAGGATTCGCCCCATGCCTCGTGAAGGTTACAAATTGCATGCAGGTTACCCAACAGCACACACGTGCTAAATTGGGCTGTTCTGTGCATGCAATGTGCACTTTTAAACGATGAGCAAAATACATACGTCCCTGATGTGTTGCATGCACTGTTCACATTTTGCATAGCACCATTAGAGAACATAAATGATAAATAAACACCCAAGACCCCTCTGTTGTGCAACGTGCTGCCGAGTGCATCGCAAGCCTACGCGACTTCAGAAAAAAAAACCAGCTCAGAGGGATTCAATATTTACTGATTTTTACCCGCTGGTGGAACTCTTTGTAGGTCGCCTCAGGCAAACTGGTTTGTGGTGACATACCTGGAGCACATACACCAGAGTGCTATTCTGGGACGGTCTGCATTGTTTGCAAAATTAAGCTATTTGTTTATATTGAAGCTCATAATTGAGGGCATTGTGTAGTGTGGTCTTCCTGATAATGAGGGCATTCGTGAGTACCACAAAAGTCAGTGTGAAATGCAAGTTGCCTCAACCTGTACCCAGAGCAAAGGGATGTACTCACACGTCTGTGGTTTAATTTGAAGCAGTTGAACCCAACTCCGGTACTGTGGTGGCTGTGGCTGAGGGGAGGTGTGCTTCACAGGGAGCGGTTGGCCCGGGTCCAGGGGGGAGCTTGTTTAGGCTCTGCAGTGCTCAAATTTGGATGTAGGAACCATAAGTGTAGTGTGAGGTCAGAGCACCACCACCGCCATGACACCTGCGCCTCGTGGGAATTAAAAAGCCATGATAGGGAGATGACCCGTTGGAAATCGTGTCGACTACAAAGAATAGTCTGTATTACATGAATGCAGAAATAAGAAGTTACTTAGACCTGCACTGCAGGCTAATGTGTAAATACTACAAAGACCTGACCCCACAGCTCAACACCCCGAAAATAAGTGCAGACAAGTCACTTACGTCGTACTACTTACCTGGTGACAGTGACCCGAGACAGCACTGGATGGCCTTGTTAGCAGGCCTCTTTTCCCATGGACCTGCGTGCCAGTGCACATTCCTGTCCATGCTCCGTTGCAGTTTCCTTTCCCTTGTGTTGTGTGTTTGCCTCCCAGAGCTCCCAGGGGTCCCTATGGTATATGCATTATTAATGCTGTTGCTGTGAGAAGAAGCATGTTGCCATCCCTTAGCACATCCAGAACAGTACAATAGTTTATGGAAGTTCAAGTGGCTTATAATCCCCATTACCCACCTGCCCCCCTCAACCCCCAGCTGGCTTCATACCTGGACTTCATCACCACAGAGCGATGAGTGTATGTATACTGACACTTCATACAATGCAGGTGAGGCAAACATGTGGTCTCAGACCAGTGCAGTGCAGGCCGGTATGGGGGGGGCAGCATCCGGCAAGCGGCAAGCAGCATTATAGTGTAAATAATAAATACAAGCATGTGTGCACAGCACTGGCTGGGCCTTGCCTCGACAGTGACCTGGAGAAGACCCCAAAATGAGGTACAACAATGGAGCATGACTAATTGTTGTAGAAAAGTGCCCAATTATATCGAGGGTGCTCTGAAGACTGAGGAGAAAGTGCTGAGTAAGTGTACAGGTGAGAGTTGTGGGGTTCTGGCCGTGGGGGAATGGGAAGTGTGCGACTGGGGTGCAGTGGAGTGGGGGAATGCAAAGTGAAAAGGGGTTGACAGGGTGCAGAGGACAGAAAAAGAGAGGAGCAAGGGAGGGGGGAGATGGGAACAAGAACGGAGTGCAGATGAAAGATGGGGATGGTTTGCAGCATGGGGTGACCAGTGTGTGCATGGGAGAGAGGGTTCAGGAAAGCCCAGGACACAAGGAGAGTGGTGTAGGGCAGAAATATCATAGGAAGTGCTTCGGGTTTAGATAAAGCCATTGACTTAGGGATGTTTGCGCGGCAGAGCACTGGCTTCTCATTTCATCTCTAAAACTCAGGACATCCTGTCCCCTCTCTCCTCCTCTCCCCTTCCATCCTCTTCTCCCTGCTCTTCTTCTGACCCTTCTTCAGCCACCCCTCCCCCTCCTTCTCTGCCTTTCCCCTCTTCTCCCCAGACAAGGTTTCTAGAGAAGTACGATCTATGAAAGTCTCATCAAAACAGGTTCATCCCTGTTCCTCCAGAGCCATCAAGGACCACATTGACTCCTTGGCTCCTGCCCTGGCTGACGTCTGCAACCACTCCTTTGCCACTGGAGTCTTCCCTTCAACCCTGAAGCACTCCCATGTGCACCCTCTCCTTAAGAAACTCTCTGCTGAACCCTCTTGCCCAGCTAACTATCGCCCAATCTCCATCACTCCTTTCCTTGGCAAACTCTTGGAAAAGCTAGCCATCTCCCAGCTCAATCTTCACACTGAATGTGTTGGTTGTCTCCATGATAATCAGTCTGGCTTCAGACCTACCAGAAGCACAGAAACTGCTCTCCTGAACTTCTGTGAAGACCTACTCTCCAACCTTGATTCCAACACCCCCTATGTCCTCATCTTACTTGATCTCTCTTCTGCCTTTGAAACAGTCATCCATGCCATTCTGCTCAACCGTCTCAGTGATAACCATGGGATCACCGGTCAGGCCCTGGCGTGGCTGAATTCTTTCCTCTCTGATCAACCCTCCGAGGTTCAACTTGGGTCCTTCATCTTCTCTATCTCTATCTCTATCTCTATCTCTATCTCCATTTCTATCTCTACATGTGGTGTTCCCCAGGGGTCTAGCCTCTCTCCCTGGCTGTTCAACCAATACCTGGAACTTCTTGCCCGCCGCATTGCCGTGCTCTGCCCCAACTTCCAGTGCTATGTGGATGACACTCAGCTCACTTTCAGGCTACCCTGAGCCACCTCTTCTCTCTCTTTCACCTCTGACTGTCTGCCCGCCATACAGGAGTGGTGTTCCACCAATGATCTCTGCCTTAATGCAAGTAAGACTGAGATTCGCCTCATTAGCACACCCGCTCCCTCCTTTGCAGTCACTTTCTTGCCGACCTCTCTTGGCCCTCTTCCCGCTCCCACCTGTGAGGCCAAAAACCTCGGTGTCACCTTCGACTCCACACTCTCCTTCTCTCCTCACATCTCTGACGTCTCTAAGAGGTCTCACTACCAGCTGCAGCTCCTCAGAGGTATTCTTCCATTTCTCTCCTTCCCCCAGAAGCTCACTGTCTCCAGAGCTCTGGTTCTCTCTATGCTGGACTGTTGCAACAGCCTCTTTCTAAATCTTCCTGCTACTCTCCGCCCTCTGCAACTCATCAAGAACAGGACTGTAAGACTTGTCCTCGGCCTCAAGCCCAGGGATCTTATCTCTCCAGGACTGAAATATCTGCATTGGCTCCCAGTGGCTGTGAGGATTAAGTTCAAAACCCTCTGCATTGTCCATAATGCCCTCTGTAGCCTGGGGCCTCAATACCTTCAACTCTCTCTCCCTAAATATCTTCCTTCTCAAGCTCTTTGCTCATCCACCTCCAACTCCCTCAGGATCAGGCGCTCCTCCAAGCAACGAGTTGGTGGTAGATCTCTTTTGTCGGCTGGGGCCCTCATCAGGAACAGCCTCCTTGCCTCCCTGAAACTTGAGGAGAATCATCTCCGGTTCCGGAAGCACCTCACTTACCCTTGCATTTGCCACCTGCTGGCCTTACTTTTGCTTAGTTTATTTATCTTATTATCCCCTGTACTGCACTGTCCTCTCCCCCCACCCCCTCCGCACTTTGCCTCTTCTCCTTCCCATGCACTTGCGCGTTTTGAATGACACCTGGCCTAGTAGGATTGTTGTCAGTCTTCCCTCTGTTCCCCCTCCCTTGCCTCGTCGCGCCTTGTAACACTTGTGTATAGGCGTGTTATACATGCCATATCATATCATATCATACTACAAAGCCATGTGTAGTTAATAATTTAATTGGTGCTGGGAACATACTACTGGTGTAATACAAATGTCTTATCCAGGGATGCCTTCACCCACTCTATTAGCACTTTGCATTTCCTTCACTGAAGTCCTGCTAAAAACCAGCAATGGCAAGTGTTTGCTTGTGTATACATATTGGGCATTTGCCAGGCACTGCCATTAAATGTCCAGGTACTTGCACCATTTTGCAGCTTCTACCATCAGAAGGTACCTAATACCACTATGGCGGTGCCTGCCAAGTGCCTTTTCCATGCCTTCATTAAAACCCAAACGGTTGGCATTGCCAACACTTGTTTTAAAATAGGGATGCAACTGAATTTCGGGTACCCATCACAAGCTGAATATGAGTTTCAGACATGTTTTAATAGAGGCCACCATAAGCCATCTGGGTGACACAGAAAAAGATAAAGCAGAGCCTCGAGATTCACAACAGCACTTCTTCCGCTATACATGTAAATCCAGTAAATACCCTGGTGCCGAGGTATGATTGCAGTTCACACACTGCTGAGGGTTCAAGTGGAATAGGATAGGATGAGTTGGCGAAACTCCATAAAGTATTATAAAAGATCTCTCTAAAGGTCCATCGCTTGGAGACCCGGAGAAACACAAGAAGGGAAACAGATCATCACACCAACTGAGGTGGAATAGAAAAACAAGGCCCATGGGGGGAATATTATTAAGACCAAAGTATTTCCATACATTTGGGTAAACTCCTGTACAATCTACTGCATATGTCAGTGATGGGGGAAAGATGTAAAGGAGTATCTGTGAGCAGGCAATTCCTGCCTCTCCCCGCCCAAGTTCCCAAGGTGTCCCCTGTCCCCCCAAGATTTAATGGGTCTCCTACGCCCCTGGATACATTGTCTGGTGCAACAAAGCCAAAGCACAGACTAAAAAGCCTTAGACATAGTGCTTTTACCTCCATTATATTCTCAAGATTTCAACTCAAATGTGGCTTCTGCCCTGACATAATTGTATAAACAATGTTGACTGGTGACAATTTGAATACACCTGTTGCCCCTTTTGAATTACCCTGGGGCCCGTACTGGCTGATGAAGAAAAGGGTAAACTGAGTGCTGAGTCAATACTCTGACCATGGGTCCATAAGTCCATGGTAAAGTAAATATGTAGCCCCATTTACAGGTGTAGTGCCTGCCCTAATGCAGCCATGAACTTGTTGTACAATTCCAGTATCACTTTGTGAGAGAAAAAACATTGACCAGTAACCTACCAGCAATGGTGCTTTTCCAATAAGGCATATAATAAACACTTTTCAACAAAAGAGTGGGGGGAGAGATCTATTGCCAACAATATTTCATTTCCTTTCATTGTGTCGCCTTTCACCATGGGTATGTGGTGTATCGTGCTTGGTGTTAATGCAGGTGCTAAGCAGAGCATGAGAGAATGTTGGTGTGTCTGAGAGAATGTTTGGTTGTGAGTGTAGGAATGCCTGACGTGAAGGTTCCAGAGTATGCAAGTTGGAGAGGCCCCGCCTGGGTGATGGGTCCCAGTGGTTAATGCTTACCACATTAGTGTGACTGGAATAAAGCTTACCTGCGGAACCTGACAAATGTGTCCAAGGAACTTACTTTTCTACACGGGCGAAGAATCTCAAGGAAACTAAAAGAACCTACGTGGGAAATAAGAAGATAAAGGTGATCAGTCTGCTGCGGGGGGTGCAGACAAGGAGAAAAGGATACAAGTCTTGTCTTGTATGAGGTATGGTTTGCGGTATACACTGTGCAAACACAATTGTGTGTATAGAAAAGGAGTGGGATCTCTCCTCTGGTGTGAGGTTTGGTCAGATCTCTCATCGGGTGTGAGGTCTTGTCAATGGATATTGTGTATGCATGCAGAGTTAAAGTGAAGTGAGGAACGGGTATTATTCAGGCAAGCAGAGTTAAAGTGAGATGAGGAATGGGCCAGATGCGTTTGTGAATAAAGGACAGGTGCTCTCCTTTCCCATGTTACTAAGAGAAGTAAAGAATGGGTATTTAGGGGGGACGCCTTCCAAATGAATGAGTGGCTGTTTTTGGAGGCAAAGCCAGTATGTTGGGGGGACGCCTTCCTTTCTCATGTCACTAAGAAAAGTAGAGTATGGGTAGATAGGGGGGGGTACCTTCCATAGGAATGAGTGGCTGTTGGTGTAGGCACAGCTGGTATGTTTGGGGGACGTCCTCCGTCTTTATACTTGCATCTCTCATAAGAAAAAGATGTCTTGTATGAGTGTTCCCTGTACGTTTCCTTTTGCTGATTCGTGTGTGAGTGAAGGAGGGAGATGTGTTGTATTGTGCTTGGTGTGAATGCAGGTGCTAGGTAATGCATGAGAGAATGTTGGTGTGTCTGAGAGAATGTTTGGTTGTGAGTGTAGGAATGTCTGACATGAAGGTTCCAGAGTATGTCAGTTGGAGAGGCCCTGCCTGCGTGATGGGTCCCAGTGGTTCATGTTTACCATCTTAATGTACCATCTTAATGTACCTGAAAAAAAATGACTTGTGGAACCTACACAGAATGACTAAGGAGCTTTGATTATTACACTATAGTCCCAATGTGCTGTCAGTTGAAAGCACTCTGAGGTTCCGAAGTCCGAAGTATGGGAATGTTATGAGGTGCTTGTATGTGTGTGTGTGCAGAATGGGCATTAAATGATATGAGGGCTTGGCAGTGTCCCTGCTAACCATCCATGTCTAATTGGCATGTGTATGGGTGGAGAGATGTGCACTAGGGAAATAAACTGGAGGGGTGTGTAAGCGGATAGTCAGTTATGTGTGTAGCTACAGTTCACATTTTCTTCATGAACGATAGCTACATTCTTATGGCAGAAGTGTTGTACATAGTGTAATTTGTGTCATATGTGAAAGCAGATGCATGCAGGAGTGTGGCTGCGCCTTTGGCTAATTCCAAAAGCGTGGCAAGTGAGAGTAAACATGCATTGGTGATAGTCAAATTAAAGCCTTGAATTGGTATATTTGGCAACATTCTAAGAAACATTCTAAGACATCTGCGTTGATAAATTATGGTGGCTAAATTCTGCCTGCTTCCAATTATCAATGAGTTGCTACATTCAAGACCCCACTTCACCGAAAAAGCAGCATTCTGCCAACACCAGCATTCCCTGGAGTGGAACATATTCTACAATTGACTGGAATCCATAAGATGGCAACCCTCATGGACTCGATTAAATGTGGCACTCTGGTCAACTGCATAACCATTTCAATGCTGATCAGAAGAGACCCTCCAGTGCAAAGGCTACAGGCAGTACAATATAATGGCTACCCTCACAAAATCCTCCAAAAGCAAAACCTAGCTTCCCCTCCAGAATTATTCAAAATCTTGGCAAGAGTGGAAGCAATGGTCACCTTTCTAATGATGTGGTTTAACATGTTGGCCAGCTTGAGGAAAAGACGTGTATTGCTACGCGCCAACCCCCAGTGCACTCCACGGGGAGAAAACTCCCAAATGTATTTGTGTAGCTGGTTGGCAGAGTAGAGGATAAACTCTACGACCAGCAGAACTCAATCAGTATTTTGTTTTAATTATTGGGTTTCTTCAGGGTGGGTTAATGTACATCAGTCTATAAAACAGGAAATATCCAATCCTAGACTTTGTAGAAGTTTTACTGGATGTTAATTCATATAAATCAACTTCAGATTCAAAAGTTTTGAGGTTTCTCTTTTTAACACTTATTTACTCAATGTTTTTTAAAAGGAACAGGTCAGTGACACAAACTTTTTCTTAAAAGTAAAAAGTAGGACCCTCTATGGGTCATTTTTAATCAATTGAAACACCAAATTACTGTGTATATTTTCAAACAAACAAAACAGGAGTACATTAGTGTCATGCACTTAACGTAACAGAAATTCAATTGTGAAATCAACCAGGTAATTCTTTCTCTCTCAGAAAGCAACTGGGTTTTTATTTACACACTTCACATATGTTCACATTGTCTCCCTTTAGTCGTTGTAGATACCAAAACTCAAACACAAATTCTTCTTGGTTAAACGTCACCAATCCCAAATAGCACCAATTCTTTTACTGTGTTGCCAACTCGTTTCGGACCCTAAAAAGGTCCATCTTCAGGGCAAGTGATACTATTGGTTCCCAAAAGAAGATATATCCGCAACTTCAGTCCCTAAAATGAACATGCAGAGAAGTTCCAACTATTAATACTGTTTTCAACCTCAACTACAACTATTCAAGGTTGGATAATAGCACACAACCCACCTCGTATTCAGACTGATGGGATCTCTAATTCCAGTTTAAGGCACACCCTTAGTACAAGACGTGGCTCCGCACGTGCACCTCTATGTGCGTTAGATTCCACCTCACGCGGGTCCCCTCAGAAATAATTTTTAGAGATAAGGCGGAGAGAGGTATAGGTTAGTTGCTGTATTGGGGAAATTCAAGGCATCAGAAGACACCCCTATGTAATTTATATCCACAGTTTATTAGTTATGTCTGTGCGGGACCAGAGTCCTATCATTAGCCGTCCATCATGGTTAAATAGCACATATATGGAGGATGAAGACATTCACCCAAATCGTATACGTTCACCTACATTCTGTGGTTAATTTCAACCCTAAATGGTAGTATCTAATACAAACGTGTCTAAGGTAAAGCTAAACCTTCGGTTGTCCACATGCCTGTGAGCTTGTGATACCTTGCTCACTGGACCCTAGTCTAGTTGCTATTCGCTGCTTATCTAATGTTAGGTACACCGGCTGCAGGATTAATGCAGCCCGTGTGGCGCAATGCGTCCGCTAATCTTACCTCTTCAAAGGAAATAAATCCAGTGTACGAGACACCTTACGTCCGGCATGAGAGTAATGCACTCTCGTCCGGATGCTGTGTTTATGTTGCAGCCACTATTCGTCATGGATGTGCAGGTCGAGCAGCGCAGGCCGTGTGAACGGGCCGCTACTCCCCGGCGCCTGCGTTCTTGCGAGTAGCAAAATGTGTGTATCTAGTACGCATGTGTATGGGTACTAATTCGTCTTTCTATCAGCTCTCACTGTACTCATGTGAAGTGCTGTTTTCCACTGTTGGACTATTGAAATCTTTGCACAGCCGCGTGCGCCTCATCTTTATGTCTGGCTGACAGGCCCCTGCATATGAGGAAAAAAAAGGGACAAATGCGATTGTGCATTTGGAAAAAGGTGTGACCTCGATTGGGTAATTTTTAAGTGATTTTGAAAACAACCGCAATCTCTGTTCACATAATGAAGCTTCTTCGTTTTGTTCGTCCCCTGCAGACCATAGCTGTTCAATTGGGGATTTTTAACTCCATAGGATGATCAGTAATGTCGGTCCTTACGGAGGAAGGTCTTTCCATACCCCGTGTATTTTTAGAACCGTGGGGAGCAGGTGACTCCACCTGTGTGTCTGTCTTTTTAGAGGTCCAGCATGGTGGATCCATATGTCTATTGGGGATTCTATTACGCAGATCGCAGTCCAGGCTGGTGGGGGGGACGCAGATCAAGTCTGCTCGGGTCCCCATGTGCCCCAGACATAGCCACTGCATAATGGGAAAGTAAACTAATAGATCAGATAACTTAAAGCCTCCATATAACCATCAGTTATATCACATCCTGTCGGTATTGGAGTATGCCTAAAACATATCCTTTCATAAGTAAATGCCCCAGCTGTTCTTGTCATCATTTTCCATCTCAAGCACACCTATTAGTTGATACACTTATTGATTGATGTACTCCTTCCATTAGTCCCTGCCGTCAAGGAAAGCCTGAACTCCCTCAGAACACTAGGTGACGTTCACATTCTAGGCCTCTCAACACTACGTGAGCCAATCTTTACATTGGAATCCAACCATTACAATTCAGATTGAGATGCATCTCAATTGAGAACAAGGTCCACATTGAAACAATTTTTACCATATCAGACGTAGCACATCAAATCAAAGTCTACATTCATGCCCCTAGGGCTCAGGCAGTCAAGTAAATCAATCCACATAATTTCCTTCTGTTGTAACGCTCTCACTATGTCGCTGCTTGAGGGGGTGAGTTTGACTTGCTCCAATATCACGCATTTAATTTGTGCTATTGAGTGTCTGGCCTCTGCAAAATGCATTGCCACTGGTGATTTCTGACTATTCATTCTGATTTTTGATTTATGCTCTGACCAACGTATTTTTACTTTTCTAGTGGTCATGCCTACCTAGAATAGGCCGCATGGGCACTTTAAACCATAGATGACATTAGATGAATCGCAAGTACACAAATGTTTAAGGGGAATTATTTTTCCAGTGTGTGGATGTCTGATGGTGTTCCCTTTTATTATGTTACTGCAATGTTGACAATTTAGGCATGGTGTAGTTCCTTTTTGAGTTTGGTTTCCAGTTGTGGTAGTTATGTCTGCTCTGCTCAAACGGTTGTGTAGTGATTTGTTGTTTCTGTAGGCAAATGCCGGAGTTTCCGGAAAGAGTTGTTGGAGTTTTGGATCCATTTGTAACATGGGCCAATGCTTCTTATGATCCTTTTGATTCTTTTGCTCTGAGTGGAGTGTGTTGTCACGTATACCAGTTTTTGATGATCTTGGATAGGTTTAGGTGTCAAGAGGCTTTCCCTTTGAATAAGATCCACTTTTTTTTTTTTACTTCAGAAATCAAACTCCTGTTGTATCCACTTTCAATTAATTTAGTTTGTAGAGTGGATGATTGTCTTGAATATTCAGTGGCTTCCGAAATGTTCCTTCTGTATCATAGAAACTGGCTTATAGGTACACTGTCCAGTGTCCTTTGTGGGTGAAAACTCGTCGCTAGAAGCAAGCTGTTTCTGTCAGTTTACTTTGTAAAGATTCCTGTTTCCAGTTTCCTATTTTTCACATACACTTCAACGTCAAGAAAGTGAATCGCAGATTCACTGGTGGATGTCGTGAATTTGATTCTCGGGTTCATATGGTCCATCATCGAGAAAAATTGTTGTAGTTCACCTTTGGGACCCGTCCAGATTTCAAAGATGTCATCAATATACCGCTTGTAAAGTGACAAATGACGTGACCATCTGGGAGATGTTAAGACATGCTTGTGTTCTAAGTAGAACATAAAGATGTTAGCATAGCATGGGGCCATCACTGCACCCATGCTAGTTCCTGAGATCTGCAGAAAATAACGTTCCCCAAATTTGAAAAAGTCATTAATTAGAACTAATTTCAACAGAGTTAGGACAAACACTCGATTTGATTTGCAATCAGCAGCTCTTAACAGCATCCATTCAACTGCCTCTAAGCCTGTATCATGAGTTATATTTGTGTAGAGAGACGTGACGTCCATGGTAAACAGGACATCACGCCCCTCTATGAATCTGACATTCTGTAGTTTCTTCAAAAAATCAGTTGTATCCTTCAGGTAGGTCTCTGTTCCCTGGATCAGTGGTTGTAAAATGCGGTCCAAGTATTGTGCCAGCGGTCCCAAGATACTGTTGGTTGCTGCAATGATAGGGCATCCCGGAGGTTTCAGTAACCTCTTGTGGATCTTAGGTAGTATGTAGAGTACAGGTGTAATAGGATGTTTATTACTCAAGAATCTGTGGGTTTTCTCAGAAATCTTCCCCATCTGTTCTTCATCTAAGGTTTCTTCAATTAGTGTCATAATTTGATTGGTGGGGTTAAAATGTATTTCCCTGTATGTTTCTGTGTCCGCCAATTGTCTCTCAATTTCCTCCAAGTAGTCGCTCTTGTCCATCAACACCAAGGCGCCCCCCTTGTCTGCTGGTTTGAAAATTATCGTTTGGTTGTCCAGTAGATTTTTTAAGGTCTGTCTCTCACGTGTGGAGAAGTTACAATGTCCGCTGTTTTTAAATTGTATTTTCTTAGGGTCTTGCAGAACGTTTTTTTCAAATGTTGACAGGACGTGATTCAGTATTTGTGGGTTGAAGTGACTTTTAGGGTTAATTTCAAGGAATTCATCTGGTTCATCTTGTTCTTGATCTTCGTGAATATCATCAAACAATACCTTTAATTTCATTTTCCTCAGAAGAATGAAGAAATCAATTTTTTCCTTCAGAAGTGTACTGCTGCTTTTAGGGACAAAAGATAGTCCCTTCTGGAGCACCTTAAGTTCCAGACTGGTCAGAGTATGTGAAGATATGTTAATCACTAGGTCTTTTTCTGGGTCTTCTTTCTCTGTGTGTTTCTTCTTTTGTCCACGTCTTGTTGGTCTTTTTCTAAAAAAGGTGGTTCTTCTGCTGATATTGCCTCGCCCCGAGACCCAGTAGGTTGCTGGGCCTCCGGTGTCACTATCGGGTCCAGTTCTGTGCTGGAAGCATCCCAGGTTGTAGCTTCGACTTGTGGTGTTGAAGGTTTGGGTATCTGTCCTTGATATGGTTTGTTTGGGCAGTGTCTGTAGTCCTCCTGCCATTTGTATACTATATCCATCTTGTAGTCAAGCATATCTCTTCTGAATTTGCGTATCTTTTTGGTTTCCAATTCCTGTTTATATGTTTGAAGTTTCTGATTAGTATCATCCAATACCTCTTTAAGTTGATCCTCCGAGTAGCATTTGCTCAGTGATGCCTTAAGAATTCCAACATCCTCGCTCAGAGATTTGAGGTTATGAGCTAACTCCTCTATAGTGAGGAGTATTAGGTCCAATGAACATTTGTTCAATATCTGGTGCCACCTTTTTACAAAAGCTGGGTTCTCTTTACACAAGGTTGGTTCAAGATTGACTCCACATGGAATTATTTGTGCTTTGTAGTAGTGTGCTAAGGTTGAAATAAACTGGAGGGGTGCTAGGGAAATAAACTGGAGGGGTGTGTAAGAGGATAGTCAGTTATGTGTGTAGCTACAGTTCACATGTTCTTCATGAACGATAGCTACATTCTTATGGCAGATGTGTTGCACATAGTGTCATTTGTGTCATATGTGAAAGCAGATGCATGCAGGAGGGTGGCTGCGCATTTGGCTAATTCCAAAAGCGTGGCAAGTAAGAGTAAAAATGCATTGGTGATAGTCATATGAAAGCCTTGAATTGGTATATTTGACAACATTCTAAGACATCTGTGTTGATAAATTATGGTGGCTAAATTCTGCCTGCTTCCAATTATCAATGAGTTGCTACATTCAAGACCCCACTTCACCGAAAAGGCAGCATTCTGCCAACACCAGCATTCCCTGGAGTGGAACATATTCTAAAATTGCCTGGAATCCATAAGATGGTGACCCTCATGGACTCGACTAAATGTGGCACTCTGGACAACTGCACAACCTTTTCAAGTGCTATACAATGCTGATCACAAAAGACCCTCGAGTGCAAAGGCAACAGGCAGTGCAATATAATTTCTACCCTCACAAAATCCTCCAAGAGCAAAACCCAGATTTCCCTCCAGAATTATTCCAAGTGCAGCACAAAGCCCAACCGCATACATTTTCTAAGTGTAACATCTTGGCAAGAGTGGAAGCAATGGTCACCTTTCTAATGATGTGGTTTAACACATTGGCCACCCTCAGAATACCTCCAATACTATAAATTGCCAACGCCCCAAAATCCATCTAAGTGCAATACTCTGCCTACCCCCGAAATCCATCTAAGTGCAATACATTGCCTACCCTAAATTACATCTAAGTGCAATACGTTGCCAACCCCAGATATCCTTCTAAGTGCAATAGGTAGCCTACCCTAGAAATTGATTTAAGTGCAATACGGTGTAGACTTCTAGACCTCTATGTTCCTCTGGCACCAACTCCCTGTGTGTAAAGCGTTACGCTAAACAGAGAGTCGGAGATTGTTCACTTTCCTCAGCTGGATCCCTCGTATGGAACAACCTCCCCCTCCTTCTGCATCTTGAGCAGCACCTTCTTAAGTTCTGAAAGCACCTAAAGACTTATCACTTTTCCTCCTCTTCCTTCCCTTCTTCCCTCCTCTGCTAATCCCACAGTTGCTGGGATTGGTGTCTTGGACTCTTATGCATCCATGGGGCCCCTGACCACTCACTCCCAATCTCCCCAGCTTCTTACTACCTTCACCACTTGCCTCGGCACCCCCTCTGCACTGAAGATTAACACTTTCCATCCAACCCAGCTGCCATCAGCATAGCACTTACCTTCCTTTGCACATCATCTGCGGATCACCCTTGAGCACGGACACCAGAGCACTTACCCCACTGCCCCTTCCTTGCTGCATTTGCATGTTCTGAATACTCACAAGGCATAGTAGGTTCCACAGTTTCTTCCCCCACTGTATATTTTGTATACATAATTGTACTGCAATCTCAATGTACATGTTTCCTCCCTTTTGACCTGTGGGCGCTTTGAAATGGAGGTCACTTGCTGTATAAGCGCATAACAAGCAAACAATAAACTAAACTATGATGTCTACCCCAGAAATCCCTCTAGGTGCAATACATTACCTGCCTCCAAAACCGTTATAAGTGCAATACATTTCCTGTCGCCAAAATACATCCAAGTGCAATACATTGCCCACCCTCAAAATACATCTAAGTGGCATATGTTGCCTACCCAGAAATCCATCTAAGTGCAATACATTGCCTACCCCCCAAATCCATCTTAGGGCAATACATTTCCTGTCCCCAAAATAATAGTACGTTTGACCCACTGCCCGTCCCCAAAATACCTCAAGTGCAACGCAAACGTCTACCCTCCTAAATACATTTATCAGGCTAAGGAGTGCAGAAGTAATCTACACATTGTTCTGATGTTAGGGCAGTAATGAAGAAGTGGCAGGGTTTTAATTGAGCAGAGTAATGGCTGTGCTCACCGCCTCTATCATCTTACCTTGCGTTTTGTCCACGCTGAATTTTAGCTTCTGAACTATTTTCACCTCTTTAAGACCATTTTTATTGCTTTCTTTTTCTTGATTCTCAAAATAACTTGATTTTTTTTTGTAATCAAATTAGACTATTTTTCCTCTGTTTCACATGCTCCCTTTCCTCCAAACATTTCACCTCTTTCTTTGGCCTCACCATTCCTGCGCCCATCATCTTCCTACCATCTCTTGGTTATTGTCTCTGCACCCCTTTCCCCTTCTATGTTAGTTACCCTGACCAGACACATTAGGCAGACCCTGTCATGTAAATTGTGATAATTCTGCAAGGTTCACAGGCGTCCATACCATTGCATGTGACAAAGGAGGATCATTGCTATGTGCTTCTTCAGTAAGAAGGCATAGAGATTGGTGTCCCAATCCCATTAACTGTTGTAGCATTTTCAGGGGTAATTGTGCAAACCTTGGGAGGCATGCTGATTGTCTTGTGGCATACAGAGTGATGCTCCTATGATCCTTTGGCTTCTATCTCTTATTTGTGTACTGTGCCAAATAGATGAGGTTTCCAAGTTGGCCCATTCCTTCCCTAAGCACACAGTGTTATGGCAGAGTCTGCAAATTCCTAGATCAGTTTCCAATTATTCTCTGTAAAGTACTGCCCCATTGCTGACTTCTATGTGTGCTACCATATACGATATGTGCATGTGGGCTCTATTGTGCTGGCTGTGGTGGTGCTGGGGGTGTTCTGGAAGTCATGTCATGATGTGATGTGCTTCCCTATCTGTGACAGGACTACTGTTTCTCAGAAATAATGTGTATATGTCTGGGGGAGCTTCTACTACTAATAAAGCCTCTGCTTCTGGGATGTCATTGGCAACTTCATGCTCAGTGGCATTGATTTGCACCCGAAATCTTTGGTTAAAGTCGAACTTTGATGGGGAATAATATTTGTCTTGATCATCAGCCATCCTTTCATCATAACTGTCTGATCTCATGGCTTGAGGGATGCAGATATAGTCAATGTTTTTTAATCTCCACCCACTGTTGAAGTAATCTGTCTTTTTCTCTCACTTGATCTTCGCTAGATCACATCTGCACACCTCAACCTTCTGCCCCTTGCATACTGGAAGAAACTGAAAGTGCAACTTCCCCTGTAAGTCCTAGTGGAAGTTTCTGATCGTGGTGCAATACCTGTCAATTTTCTTGTATTAGTGCATGTACCCTACTGTGTCTTTTGCCCGGCACGTGAGTTGGACGATAGCATCAATTTACCACATACAATTATGGGCTCCCCAGTACCCATAGCAATTGCTACTCCAGGAGTAAAATAACACAAGGAACACATCTCACAATGTTTGTCTATTTTTTTCCAAATGCGTCCAAATGTGTATCACGAGCCCCACTGAATCTCTATTGCCCCCTCCCAGTAACATCCAGTGACAATGCAACAGGCACTCAGAGTTTTGTGGCTCCTCCAGATACTCCTCCCAGGTATCGCCTGATTGCACAGGAATCATCCACTTGCTTCAAGAGATGGACACTGACTGGTGTCACCCACATTCACAAATCTCTTTATATGGAAATGGAGTTGCTCACCCACTCCAAATCACTAAATGTGTCACACAGCAGTGCACAAGCAAAACCAAACTCTGAATCCCATTCACTGAAATGAAGCCAGCCATCCACTCCCTCTCTGTACTGTTCCTCCAATAACCATGCTAAATGGGCTCCAACTTATGAAGCATTCCCTAATATATCCTAACCCTGCCTGAAGGAGAATCCTCCTTTGCCTCTGAAAGTGTCCTGAGAATGAATAGATACACAAGCATGAGTCCCCTGCTCAGCCATGTGGTGGAACATCATACAACTTTTCAAAAGATCTTTTGAGGTTCATTCTTGATGAATCACCCAAAACTATTGTGTTTTGAGTTTGTTGATGCAAAGATTGTACATGTCTAGCAATTGGTAACTAGATACCACCTATAATGTGTACGAAATAAGTATATTTCATTGGAAATGATTGTCGTTTCCAGAATGTTTTGGTCATTATATGTAAAGGCCAGCTTTAAAGACAAATAGTGCCATAAAACGCCCAGTATAGTTACCAATCCTAAGAAGTAGTAGCCATTCATATAGAGGTGCTGCCATAATATGTTAAGTATAATGTTAAGTCCCCAGTAATTCCTGTAAGCGATATTCAATCAACAGTACAGCTAAGTCAATGCCTAGTCTGGGATGCTGAGGAAAACCCTTATTGATGTATTTTATATCCAGTTCAGTACTCTGGATGACAACCCTTGTATAACAGCCCCTCTTAGAATCCCCCTGACCCCACTGAGCCAAGAAGTAGGTTTGTTTTTCAAATTAAAAGGTTTATTTGAAAATTTAAACAGTATATATATCACACTTCTATAAATAAATTGATAATGGATATTACACTTGTGAATATGAGCAGTAATCAGCAAGAGGTAACTATGAATAGGAAAGAAGAACAAGGTGTTAAAGAATGCTTTATATGGTTCAAGGAAACGCAAGGTGGAATAAAATGCAGTACAGAAATAACTTGTTATGATTTTAGCAAAAGGTAATATGATCACTTTTTCTTTTGACAAATCACTCCCCCCCTATGCAATACCAGAAATGGAAGGAGAGCACACAGTCTTCAAGAATCCCAACAAATCACACTTTATAATGCAATACACAGTTCCAGTTCTCCCAGCAAGCTTAGGGAAAACAGGGATGAGTTTTAAACACAGGCGAATTACTTTAATGTGGTTTGCAAGGAAGTGAAAAGGTGCTAAAATTGCTTTTAATTCCCTCTAGAGGTTCAGGGTAGGTGATGGCTACTTTATATTAGTTCAGGCTCACTTTAACAATACTCTATGAATAATTAGCAGATTGCAAACGAATTTTAGCAAAGAGAAGCAAAAAAAGAAAAGCTACAGATGAAGAAATCGGGCCAAATCGCAAATCGCTGTAAATTTCGTGAGTGTGTGCCTCGCGATTACGGGAAAAGTATAGGGAGTAGGTTCGTTGGAAAGCCTAGATTCTAAGCTTTCAGATGAAAGTTAAATATTGTTCCTAGCCCAAACGATTCCAGAGCTACGGACGATTAAATAAAGGTATTTTTTTCAGATTTAAAGTAAACTCAAAATGACAGGTGACAGATTGCAGCTGTAGAATTGACAGGTGACAGTTGTGCAGCTTTAAAAATGACAGATGACACGATTTCTAGGAGGCAATTCTACTTAGTTAAAATAATCTAATCCAAACTATTTTAACCTAAGAGATTGGTTCTGCACAGTTCTGCTAGGTACTCACAATATAAATTTGAACTAGGCCTCGTCACGGATCTGGTCAACACGTCTGGCTGCGGTTCTGTCTGCTCGTCGGGTCAATCAGACACCGGTTCTGCTCACAGCGATCTGGGTCAGCTCTGCTCTGCTGGTCTAGCCTCTCTGGATTCTGGATGTAACACTGCTTTCTGGGTACTGGGACAGGTTCTTGCAAAAATTCTCGGCAAAACTTCAAACAGCTTGCCCTGCTGTTGAATAGTTTGGTTAGTTTTGAGACCTGCTGAAGAGGATTCAGCTGGTGGATTCAGGCCTCTCTGCTACAAATTCTGGAGTTAATTTCTGCTACAGGTTCTGGAGATTGATGGATTTGAAGTCTGGATCTCTGGATGTGAAGTCGTCGGTCAGCATGCTCCGCAGCAAATGGAATTGAATGTCTCTACCTGTCCCAGCAGTCACTTTTTATGTGTTTTGAAAATGGGTGTGTGCCTGGACCTAGCTAAGCCTGCCCCTCTCTACTTGTCATTGGCCCAATTCTCCTCTCTCCCATGATTGGGGGAACTGAGTTGTGAGTCAGAGTGATGAGGTAGATTTTATGGCCAGAGGGCCCTCCCCTGTCATCTTTACACACAAATCTATATTATATCCGAATACATATTTCCCAAATACACAGTTGTTTTTACATCACCTAAACACATCATATATCACATGAGGTAGGCACTGTTCCGACGCTGGCGTTTCTAGGAGCTTGGGTAAAGAAATGGCAACTTATTTTCGATTTTAGTGGGTTATGCAACATTGGTTTTTCATTAAAAATTATACACATATACACGGCCTGTCCATACATACTCCAGTAAATTCCCATGTCTCTAGCTTAAACACAGAGTCTGTAGTATCAATAAATAGCGGGGTTTTGCCCCAGAACATCACATAAATTGGAGTTTGGGCTTGAATTGTGGGCAAAGTTTTCATTTTAAGGATCCCCAAATTTGACATTTCTGTCATCTGGTTAACAAGAATTATCAGTGTTTCTGTAAAATATATATTTACTTTCAATTCAAAGTACTTCAGTGTTTGAGTCCGCCCCCAAAGTTTGGGGATGACAGTGATCACATGTTTCTCCTGGCTGGCAGATCTTTGTTGACAGGAAACAGTCAAAATCACCATATCCTATTCAAGGGGAAAGGTCTTTTGTGTGGGCTCAAGCAAGCTGAGGTCAGCAGACCAGGGGGTCACTTTGCATTTGGTTAGCATGACCATGTGATATCCTGGGCTTTCTGAGGTGAGAAGGTTTCCCAGCCTTTTGGCCTGTAAATCAAATCAGATTGTCTCTGGGAACAGCAAGTGGTTAGATTTTCAATTAACCCACAAGCTTTGAAGTCCCTGCCCCTCTTGCAACTCCTAAATACAGTTTCCCTGTCAGAGTGTGGACCGCTAGCGCCACCTTGGGGAATTTGTCGGTACTGCATCCATTTTTGAGTTGTCTTGAATTACTGCATTTCAATAGAGTGGTCTTTTGCTTGATAGTAATGGACCCTTGCTTAACATTGTTTTGATGGCATCCTTACAGTACAGTGGTGATGTGGAACCACCCACAAGAAGGTTGTATCTTTGGAGTGGTCTTGTGCCAACTGCACAGTTCTCCTATTTTGGCGTGAATGTGGGCGGCGACAGCTCATCCCCACATCTACCCAGTCTATTGATTCAACATGGGTCAAAAACCTTGACATTCCATCATACACTGGTTAATTTACCATGTGTACCCCATATGATATTGTATATATTCCTGGGCAAGAAGTGGGGAAGCAAGTTGTTACTGGTGGCCCACTCTTCACGTTGCAGTCTTACTCCCAGTTTTACTGTGGGAGGAGGAGGCCCTGACTTGCATTGCTGCAACAACATTAAAAAATGCCAGTCCAGCGCGGAGCATGGTGCCGGCAAGAAGTGGGGAAGCAAGTGGTTACTGGTGGCGCACTCTTCACGCTGCAGTCTAACTCCCATTTTTACTGTGAAAGGAGGAGCCGCTGACTTGCATTACTGCAAGAACATTAAAAAAAGGCCAGTCTGGAGTGGAGCGCAGCATGGCCTAGAAGTGAGGAGGTAAGTATTTACTAGTGGATCATGGTGGGTCACGTGGGGTGGAGAATGCGGATGACTGAATAACTTTAAGCCTAAAGTCACGCTCGCAACAACTAAGGGTAAGATACTGCAAGACACTGTGTGACTGCATCACTGAGCCGTGCTTCTCAGGCTCCCCTTTGGCATTTGTGAATTATTTTTTTTTCTTGCCTGCTGCATGGATTATTACTCCAAGTGGATGAAGCGAACCTGCAAAGCTACTGAAGTTGTTTAACGGGTCTCAGTGGAGCAGAGGCGTTGCTAGGGGGGTGCTGAGGGGGCTATAGCCCCAGGTATTTTGGTTGTAGCTCCGGATAGAAGCTCAGGTGTTACAGCCAAAAAGGCTAGCTAGCTCCCAGTCCCGACTGTCCCAAAGTTAGCGTAGCCCCGGATCTTTTCCAGACCTGGCAACACCCCTGCGGTGGAGGCACCAAGGGGAGGGTAGATAGACTAAGGCTGCCCCTCAAGCCATTCGGGTGTGCCCAAGGCGTCCCATTGATTTCCCATCTTTTTATCTCAAAATCATATACAATCATTATAAACCACTTCCTATTAAGAACATTATGGACTAAGACTAAGACTTTTCAATTGAACTGCTTATTATCGTCCTTTTTTTCTAAAGATTGTTAAAGATTGTAGCAGTTTTATGCAAAGTTTCATGCATTTTCTTTAAGATGTAAAGGTCGGATTATAGATGTAGTGCCGATATTTGAATTTTGTTACTTTCTTTCACCCTTTTGTTACTTTCTTTCTATTTTCTTTATTATTAATTTTGATATTATATTTTCTTTTTAAGTTGTGACCCGTAAACAGCCCCAGGATAGCTTTGGGCATGATGTGTTTCCTTTTTTTTTAGTACTGAGGCCTTGTCTTTTCATTTTAATTAAACACTCAAAACCCACCTCAGCCAGAATCATTAGGGTGATGCAAAAGACAAAGGAGGAGCAGCCAGCCGTTAGGCAAACTAAAAAGAGGAAGAAAAGCCAAAATGGCCGCACGACACGAACTACGTCCACTGGCCCCAACCCACATTGAAAAATGATTTAAAGCAGATGGCAGGCAAATTAGAGGAACGCATCTTGAATACAGAAAGAGCAGTTTCAAACTCGACAGAGAGCATATATTTTTCTGCAGGTATTCCTACTATCTCTTTAATGCAAGCCACCAGTTTTCAGGAGCCTGATTCTAATGGTAACACAAGTGGCTAACTACCAAACATGAATCTGAATCAATCGCCTGATTTATTACTGGTGAAGATAGGCCAGCAAAAAGAGGGAAACAAAGAAGTGATAGCTGATAGCAGTGGTTTATCACATTTATTTGGGGATGTGAGTTCTACCTCAGCATCTAGCGATATAAAGGTGCTGGAAGGGGTTCTGCACAAGAAACGTCATCCAATTCTGGAGGGAATCTCCCAGTTTAAAACATCATTAAACATCTCATTTACTATCCTGGACAATCTTGTTAAATGGATAGAAAGTGACCTACTGGAATTAAAACAGCCTGTTTCTGGTCTGCCACTCTCACACAAGAGACAACACAGGGGCATAATCTGATAATAGAGGAGGCAGATAATGGCTTATCCCCTCTTTCTATTTCAAGACAATCGAATGTCAAGGCAGATCTATGTCCGTGTAAGAGGTTAGAGCACTTACACTACCAAAAAGTCACCTCAGCACCTAAGCTATCCCGCTGCTGTGGTGAGCCAGGTGAGCCAGGTGGGTATTGATCTTCCCCCAGCTGCAGCTTCATTGGTTGGGGTTATTATTGATATTCCTGCCCTAGCAAGCAGGGCTGTAGAAACAACTATCTCAGTAATCAATAAAACCAGGTCACTGGATAAATACTAACCTCTGGGTCCGAAAATCAACCCGTGTAGCATCCTGATGGCTAGAAGAGTTTCCTGGGTTGGCAAAACGAAAAAAACTGTGAAGGGTGACTCTGTGATTGTTATAGTGTCTAAACCAGCCATACTGCATTATTTGGTGACAGCTCTAGACTCTAAATGCCATGATAAAACTAGCCTGAGTGAGGCAAGTAAATGTGCCCCTTTATGTTTTCTTTACCCACTGCAATCAGCTAAGGGTCAATTTATTGAGCCCTCTAGTTCTGTATCTGACAGATCTAGATTTTTGAATGGTTCCTACGAAGTGGGTAAAGGAGGGGCCAATGTTAACATGAGAAGCGGTAATAGTGTAAATGGGCAGTAACATAAGGGTGAGAATGGGGCAACAATAACATCAAAATCCTGTCAACAATTGAAGAAATAGACTGACTGAGGGCCCCCCAACAGTGGGTCAACACTGTATCGAATCCCTTACTGGTGGCCCACAAAACTAACCATCTGAGAGAGAATACTATAGCCATCCTTAGTTGAAATGTAGCTGGGGCTGGATTGAAATTGAAAGACTCTGATACTGTAGCTTTCCTGAAACAACACGTTGTTCTTCTACAAGAAACATGAGCTACAGAAGAAGTGTTATTGGATGGGATTGTTTACTTCTCGGCTATAGCAAAAAAAAAAGAGGGCGATGTTACTGGGGCTGGCAATACTGATATGGTCATCTCTGGATTATCGAATTAGAAAAACGTAAACTCAAATTATATACACCTCGTTACCATGGTCCCTGACCAAGGCGATGGCCTACTGATTATTAATGTGTACAACAGTCTGCATGCTTCTGAAACCAACATGCTTGGAGCTCTAAAACAATGGGTGGAAGGTGCTATTTTCGCTAGTCTTAATTGGCATGCGCTACTAGTATTGGGTGGTGATTGATGTCAAGCTGGGCAATGGGATTACAACAGATTTGTTTGATATCTTTGAGGATAGCTTTTGTAGTATCCCACAATCAAAGATGTCTGATGCTCATATTTGTTCCAGCGACTTGCAACTAGGCATGTGGGTATTAGAATGAGGTCTGCGTTGCCTAAACAGACATATTAAACCTAATGTACCTCGAGCTCTTATAAAAATACAAGTGGGTCATCTACAATTGATTATATTTGTATGCATGTTCAACATTGGAAACTGATACAAGACCTCAAGGTAGTCCAGCAAATAGACTGACACTTTGGTGAGACTGCTAGAAGTCCACTCCACTTTCCTTCCCTGAGTTAGACCTGTGTGAGGTAAATCCCCACTGTGAACGTAGATTTAAATGGGCAAAACATGGTTCTAAGTGCTTCCAACAGGAAGTTGTTTCATTAAATTTGCATCCTATTCTCTCAATCGACTACAAATTACAGCCAAACCAGGTTATAACTCTGATGGGGTCAATTTCCAATTTGCTCCAGCTTGATTTTAAATTTGGGCAAAGAGGAAAGACAAGTTGGTTTGACAAGGTCTGTAGGACTGCAAAAATGAATGTATTGAGGTTATTGAAAGAACCAGACAGACCTAAGAGAGAGATTATTAAAGCAAGGGCTCAGTATAAATTGGCTGTAAAATCTAGGAAATTGCTCTTGTAATAACAAGCATGGGAAGCTCATCGATGGCTGTGTCTCATAAAGCCTCAAAAAGGTTTTGGGAGTTTGTAGCAGCAGGTCCTTTGTATAAAAGAGTACAGGCATCCAGGGAAAACCATGTTGATGCAAAAGCATGGGTCGATCGTTTTTCCTCTTTGTACAAGGGCCCCATAATTGATTGTACGGGTAGAGAACATGGTTATCTGTTGCAGCTGTCATTAAGAGAGGTTGAGGATGCGATTGATCAAAAGGCACAAAATCGAGCACCAGGCCAAGATACTGTACCTGCAGATCTCTACAAGGGAGAGGCAGACATGTGGGCCCCTTTGTTGACAATTAGTTTTAATTCTTTTCTTCAAATTGGGTATTCCTGCAATCCTGGAAAAACTTTATTATTCATCCCCTTTTCAAAAAATTGGATTGTAGGAGCCCCCTGGCCTATTGACCAATATCACTCTTGGATATGTCCTTCGAAATCTTTGGTTGCATGTTATTGAGGCGTGTGAGGAATGGATTTCAACTAATGTGGTTCTTACAGGTGTGCAATATCGATTTAGAGCAGGTCCAGGCATTTGAGTACAAGCCCTCAATTTGTATTTATTTGGGACAAAATCTGTTTTTTTGTGCATGGTGAACTGATCTATCTGGCCTTCATGGACCTAAGCACGGCATTTGACATGGTCAACAGAGCAAAACTGTGGCAGGTGCTTGGATCCATGGGTTGCCCGGTTGAAACACTAAGGATCCTCCAATCAATTTATGAGGGCACAAGGGCATGTGTTTGTTTTTGGGAGCAGGGACAATCCACCAGATATTTCAAGGTGGCATAAGGAATTCGTCAAGGCTGTGTTTTGGCCCTGGTTTTATTCACCTTAAACCTTAATGGCGTGTACAAAGGCGTTGTTGAGTCAAATGCAGGTTTTCCTTAGGTTGGTAACAAACCATTTCCACTTCTAGCATATGCTGATGATACTGTCACCATTGCTCAAACACCCAATGCCCTTCAGAAACGTATTATTGTCTTTACTAATTTTATGACAAATCTAGACCGAAAAATAAATATGAGTTAATCAGAAGTCATGTCATGTATCTCCGGCAAAGTAAAAAAGCTGAAGATGCATGACATGTTTAGCGATGCTTCTTTAAATCCACGGGTAACAGAATTTAATTATTTGGTTGTTTGCTTTACTGTGAAGTGGAAAGGGTTGGCACATATACATCGATAGAGTATTAACATGAGTCAGGCATTGGGGGTGTACTACGTTTTATGAAGATGTGTCATTGAAGCCACTTGGAATGATTGTAGAAGTGTATTGCGTGCATTCAAAGGCCTTAACGAATTGCTGGGCCTCCTTTTGTGGGTGCTCGAAAATGTATCTGTGATTGAAACCAATGAAAATAGTTTTTTGGGGAAATTGCTGGGATTACCATGCTCGGCCCCAAATGATGCAGTGTATATGGAGTGTGTCTAGTGACCACTGAAATGCCTGTTACAGTGGCTCCCGACTCAGTGACCTCAAGGTTGCCTAAAAGCATAGAACTTGAACCTGAGTTGGGGACATGGTAGCTTCATACCTCACAGGTCTTGTTGACTAAGTGACTTGTCCTTAGCTGGGGACATGAGTCAGGCATACTTTTTCCAGGCACTTTGTGGCGTACGACTTTTGCAGATCTGCATAAGCAGGCAGAAAAGCAGACCCTTGAAGAAGCCCCATGGATATTCAGGGTGTACTGGGAGAATGGTCTACTGTACAGTGAGCCCAACACTTCTGAGTTGGGGACCAGCTGGCATTTGGTGGTTCCCAAGTGCCATAAAAGATTATTTCTGAACTTGGCTCACGAAATCCCATTGGCAAGGCATCTTGGAATGGCAAAAAAAATGACTGCCTATCATCCCACTTATATAAGCCCCAGATTGGGTCAAAAATAAAAGAATGTATCCAGTCCTGCCACTCCTGCCAAGCAACCAGCATGGTGGGTGGCGGCACCAAGGACCCCATAATTCCACTACCCATGGTTGGTGGCCTTTCAAGAGAATAGGTGTGGATATTGTTGGTCCTTTGGATCCATGAAAATCTCCTCCGGAAACTGGCATATTTTGGTCTTGGTTGATCATGCCACTCTCTACCCTGCGGCTGTGCCCCTGAGGAGCATCAAAGCCCCTCCGGTCATAAAAGTTCTCATCTGAACATTTTCTTGTGTGGGGTTCACTAAAGAAGTCCTTGCTGTCAGGGGATACAACTTCATATCAGCGGTATGTGAAGACTATGCGGGATGAATGTGGTGCAACCTATAAGTTCTCCACAGCCTTTCACCCACAAACCACTGGGTTTGTTGAGCAGTTCCACAAGATCCTCAAGGGCATGAGAGGTGGCTTGGAAGAACCCCTGAGGAGAAAGTGCAATATTTCCCTGACATGTCTCCTGTTCTCCTTCCGGGATGTGCCACAGAACAGTGTTGGGTTCAGCCTCTTTGAGATCCTGTTTGACCATCCCATTAGGGGTCCGCTAAGTCTGCTGTGGGAATGATGGGCGGGCAATCCCTGAACTCCTCCCCATGGCATAGTGGACTATGAGCTTGGTCTTCGATCCAAGATGGATAAGTACAAGGAACAAAGCATCCAGAATGTCAAGTCAAGCCAGGAGTTCATGAACGACTTGCGTGAACAGAAGGCCACCATGATGGAGTACACGCCGGGTTAGATGGTCTAGATCATGGAACCCGTCAAACCCAGTGCCTTGCACAACAAGTGGATTACGCACTATCCTGTGCTGAAAAAGATCGGTGAGGTGAACTACCTCATTGATATAAAGACTCTGATGCATCAGGTCTTCCATTTCAACCGTTAAAACCCTACTACAGCTGGGATGGCTTATTGATAGACATAGTCACTGATCACAAGACCGAGAAAGAAACTGATTCCCCCCCAGACTTGTTTCACACAGAGCACCCTGATGGGTCTCTCAAGGGAGTTCATATCTCTCCAGGCTTCACCGAACAGCAATGGTGGGAATGCCAGCGGCTGCTGGACTAGTTCGTTGGACTGTTTTTGCTGACTCCTCGGAATATGGATTGGTGCTTCAATTACATCAACACAGGAGATGGTAGGCCGGTGAAAAGTAGGATTCACTGGCTGTCCAACAAAGTGAAAGACACCATCAGGGTATAGGTTTCAACAAAGATGACCTTTGGGTTGATTGAGCCATCCTTCAGCCCCTGTGCGAGCCCAGTGTTATTGGTTTCTAAAACATCCAGTAGCAGGAAACCTGAAGTCTGCTTTTGCATGGATTATTGGGGGCTCAACTTTGTCATGAAGACAGACCCCCACCCCATCCCTTGGGCAGACAAATTCATTGACCGGATAGGTGCAGCCAAGTTCACGAGTACCTTCGTCCTCACGGCAGGGTACTGACAGATTGGCCTGAAAGGTCATGTGAAAGAGAGGTCTACATTCTCCAACTTGGTCGGGCAATAACCAGTTCACGGTTATGCCACTTGGCTTAAAGAATGCCTCAACCACCTTCCAGAGAATGGTTAACCAGGTTCTGATGGGGCCAGAAAACTTCAGCATCACCTAACTAGACGGCGTGGCAGTATTCAGCAACACCTGAGAAGACCCTTTATCCCATCTGGAACAGGTGCTGACAGCCATATGGAAGGCTGGCTTGACTATCAAGGTGTGCAAGCATCAGATTGCGCAGGGTGCTCTGACTTACTTCGGTCACCATGTAGGTGACAGTAAGAAGCAACCTCTCCACGCAAAAGTCTAGTTAGTGAAGGATTGGCACATCCCCACCACTCAGACACAAGTGAGAGCCTGGAGATCATGTTGGTGGCAGGGTAAACTCTAAATAGAAACTATGCCAATGTTGCGGCATAGTGCATGGTGGGTGCATGGTGCTATTTGCATTACTTTCCAATTGATATCACACCTGTGAGCTCCTCTGAGGCATCTGCACTATGGAAGGGGATGTGTATTTTGGTCAGCTGGGTGTAGCCCGCCAAATGGCATGATGAGAACATGGAAGGCCGGGCCTCCTCTTTAATCTCTTTGTGAGGGCAAGTAACACCCTTCGGCCAAGACAGCTGACACAGCAGCCCTTGAACTGGTCACTCTGTATTGCCTGCACCTGGAACAAGAGGGAAGTCACAGGCAGTGTATGCTGTGCTCCTCCACCACTCAAGCATTTGCTTTCAGCATTGATCACTTCCACACAGTATTGTGTCCCAAACAAAAATTGTCACTTGGAATGCCCCAAGCGACCGCTCAATACAGGGACCCAAACCAAATCACTGGAGAGTGAAGGCACTGACTTTAACCAAGGCATGCAGTACAGCATTGCCCAGCTAGCCGTAGAACTGTTACCTCCTCGATCAACATCGACACACCAAAGACCATGAGCCTCATTACGATTTTGGCGGCAGCCATGCCGCTATTGGCGGCATGGCTGCCGCCGAAATCGGGTCCGGGTTCCCAGAATGGGGAATTACCGGGCCATTTCGAGTTCGGAGGGCCCAGTAATTCCTCCCTCCAGGAACCCCAGGCCCGGACCTTCCCCATTCCCATTTCAGTCCCAATAGGGCTGAATGGGAATGGGGGAGGGAGCAAACAACGTGCCGATTACGAGCAGCCCGTTGTTTGCTCCCTCTTCCCCTCGCTGGACCCGGTAAGCACGCCTGGTTTGACCAGACGTTACTTACCGGGTCCCGCGAGGGGAGCTTGTAATGAGGCGGAATGGGTTTAACCAGTCCGCCTCCTTTAGCGGGTCCCTTTAATTAACCCGTTCCGCCTCACTTGTAATGAGGCCCCATGACTTTGATGACTTTCTCCCGCTGTCACGAATCGCTGGAGCATCACTCACTGACCCCTCCCAGCGGCTAAAGCCCGACTCAGCCTGGCCAACTGCAAAGCATTGCTCGGACTGCCCTGACCTGTCTCTTTGAAGAGCTGCTGTTCTACTGCAAGGAGCACCCACATTCACCCCTACTCGATGGATGCTTGCTGCCGGGGTCTCCACAATCCTACGTGCCCGAAGTGAGCATAATCATCTTGCATCAACGTTTGACCCTGGGTCTGACTATGTCAGCCCAGCAAGAACTGAATCCAGGTACTGCTAACCTTGAAATGTCCCTTCAGTCCACAGGGACCCTAGGGTGTGGTTAGGTCTTGATGCCCCTGTTTTTAATGAGATATCGTTTTTTGTGGTAGAAATATACTTACCACACATGGAACTACGCTCAGTCTGTTGCATTTTCACTGTTTCTCTGTGTTTTTCCTTTGAGGTGGGTTTTTGTGTAAGCAATATCTTTCCGTTCTACATGCAGATGCATTTAATGAAAGTGTTTATATTTTTTTATAGTGCCTGGATTGGACATTCCCTTAATTTTGGACTGGTATACAGTGTTATTTTCATCACTACTGGTTCTCCTTCACACCCCTCCTGAGAGTAGAGCCTTCCCTCGGGCTGTGTTACCAGAAAAGGCAAAGGAAGTATATCTCATAAACTGTCCCTGTTTTACCTTTACAATCACGTTGTGTATTGGTTTGTAGGAGTGTGAGGGCTAGGTTACCCGACTCATTATCCAATTCATCACTGAGTGTGTTTTCAACCTCTGGGTTGCAGGGGTATATTTATAAATAATTCCTGTACATCCTTGTAATAGTGCGTTATCTATTTAAAGAAAGAACATTACAAATTCACTTCAAGTCAACACATCATTTTAAAATAATGGTGAGCAGTATAAGTAAACAAGAGTATGATTCATGATGTTTGCGGGTATGGAATATTTAATTTCACATTTACTTAATGTTCAACAAGGACTTGACATGAATTCGAAGTTTTGATTCATCATGAATTTAATCATGCTTAAGAGATTCACAAAGTGTGTACATTCTTAGTGTCAACTGCATACTTTTCCAGTTCAATGCAAAAGTGATATCACCTTCTAAGAAGGGTTGTGTGTTGGTTGTTATGGATTGGTGTGCCACAAGGCATGCATTTGTAACAATTAACAAGTGAACCCACCCATTCCCATGGAGCTATGTGCAAGTAGGATCAGTGCACATTTTGTAGGCCCAACCACTTCAGTTAAAACCACTTAGTTAAAACCATGTGACCTCGTAAAGTATGTGTTCATCGTACTTACATAACAGCCTACTGGGGAGGTGCGTTTGATGTTTTTAAATTTTACACGTGCATTTACTGCATCACACTACTTCATATGGACCAACACGCAACCCTTCACACTAGGTCACATCACCCATGGATCGAACTGGAAATGTGAGCATATTAGCTACTATGTTTATAGAGACGATGCGCAGCAATATAAGTGCAGGGGTGACTTCACAAAATTCATACAATGTTATTGATGTATTGTTTATCGTGTACATGATTATTTGGATTGTACAGACATAGCGTTCATTAACATTTTTAACACGGCATGTACTGCCACTGTGCATTTGTTAGTAGGATGGTTAAGTCCTGCAAATAGTCTTTTCTGACATCGTCTTTTAAAGGGCATCATATGTTTTTACCACCTAATACCTCTATTGTGTGCTTTTTGGTAAATAGCAATAATAACTTTATTTGGATACCATAAACGATAAAAGCACAAACACAGATATGAAACAGTCATATAAAATCCTGACATAAAACATTAGAATTTAAAACTAAAATTAAAATTCAGCCACCCCCTTCTGGGTGAACAATAACATGAAAAGACCCAACTCTGCCCACCTACTTCAAGGGCTAGTTGGGTAATAAAAAGGCCTCTTTGCCCTGTTTAAACCTCTGGTGCATTTTCAAAGTCCTACTTACATAAATCGACTGTGCCCAAGCTGTCAGAAGGGCTTCTGCTTTCAACTGGAAAAGGAGTGCAGATCCATGCTGAGTAAAACTTTTGCCTTTAAAGACAGGTACCACCAACCACTTTCTAAGTTCGGCACATTTGGGGCAAAAAAACAGGAAGTATGCAAAATCCAACCCGCTCCACAAACAGGGCAAACAGCATGAATATTCAGTCCCTTTCTCATTGCTATTATTTCACACAGTGATAAACAGTTACAACAGGCCCTAGTGGTGTGGCTTTTTTGCGGTTATTATGGGATCGATATGAATAAACCTTTATTTTATTTGTGGATAATAGCATTAAACCTCTGTTTGAGGGTTTTGCCATTTCTAAAGTTTCTCTTTTGCCATAGATCCAGTCTGTCACACTCTTTCCCATTTCACAACTCCTTGGCCTAGTCAATAAACTTTTCATGTCAAAGAGCCCCTTCAAATGTAAGTTCTGAAATGTTTGTTTTATATAACAGAGCCAATTAATTTGATTCACCCCATTGAGCTTTGAGAAGTATTTTATAAGATGTTGGGACAGTGAATCATTGAGATTTGCCCAAATCCTGAGACACAATAAAATTAGTTCTCTCACCACTTCATCCTTAAGGTAGCTACGGTCCAGTTAATTGTGGACCGCAAAATTTGGTGCCAACATTGGTAGGACCAGCAACATTTTCAGAAAAGCATTTTCTTCACATTGAATTCCTTTCTGGTTTCTATATCCCCAAATCGCAGCACCATATGTTACTATTCCTCTGGTCCTAGCCATATAGATCGATTTAATTATCTTCAGTGGCTGCGGTTTGTGTTAGACCATGAACCTGAAAATGCCCCCTACTGACTCACTCCTACTGCACAGTTGTTTTTTAAAGTGGGCCTCAGGGGAAAAAGCCTCTGAGAAATGTCAAATGAGTCGTCCTGAGGAATTGGATTCGTCCCACACCACATAGTCCTAAACTTCCCCTGCTTACTAAATAGGCTACAATACATTGCTGCAGATGTTGTACTATTTACCTGCAGATCTAATTCTCCCATGAAGGCTACATAGCTGTTAATCAGATATTGCAACACTCTTGGGTTCTGAGCTACAATCACAGAGTCGTCCGCATAGACTAGGACTGGCAGTGACATCCCCCTTATTTTTGGGACGTCCGCATGACAATCTAGGAGGACCTTGTGCTTATTAATGTTCAGCGAGAATAAGATTGGGGCAAGTACACAGCCTTGCCTGACCCCGGCCTGGATCAGAAACCAAGGCGTACAGTGACCCTCTGCCCCTGATCTTACACATGCCACATTGTTCTCATGTAGGGAGATGAGGAGATCCAGGACCCCTGCTGAGAGATCGTAGGACCACAGCACCTGCCATAACTTTGTTCTGTTGACCTTATCAAAAGCAGTGCTGAGGTCCATGAATGCAAGGTACACAGGCACTGTCTTTATATACAATGAGTGTGCAATAATAAGATAGATATTTAGACAGAGGTCAATGGCACCAAGTTAAGGACGAAATCCAAGTTGGATTGGAGATAATAGGAACATTATGACTTTTCAGGAGGATTATTTTGGGAAATTGGACATTTTTTTTTTAAATTGCTGTTGTGAATATATGAGCAGGAATGATCTGTGAAGTTTCTAGTTGTAGACTGTTTTGTTAGGAAGATATGCAAAATTATGCATTTGTGTTTTAGAAGTGAATTTTAAATAACGACTTTGATTAGTTGTCAATTCTTGGTTACTGGGTGCATAATTCTATGCCGAAATAAGGCTACAACCTTCGATTTTTCCCTTAGTGACATTGTTTGTCATGGAGATCACTGAGAGGTAAATTGTGAGATCATAATCAAATTTGTGAATTAGAAAATTACATCTTGAAGAGTAGCTTTCAATATTCTGATACTCTATATTGAAGTGAACAACCTACGATATAAGAGACAACAATTGAGAACAATGAGGAAAGACTTATTATACTTCATGCAGACAAGTTGTATATTCCCCTTTGTAGCATGCTAAATGTGGATGTTTACAACAACTATACATAGAAAAATTGTTAAAGCGAGGCAGAACATCCCAAGTTGCAAGATATTTAAGCGCAGTGATTTACAAATGTAACATCAGATCCAGTTATCCTGCAAATTGCAGGACAGCTAGGGTTTAGTTCAATGTAAATGATGAGGTAAATTCTGTTTCTAATGAATTTTGTTCAGCTATTCCTGTATTGTGGCTATTGCTATTCACAGACATGGGGGGGTCATTACAAGCTTGCTGGTGTCCTGCTGGTTATACTGATGGGATACCGACAAACGGAATTATTGTTCTTCGCTGCCTGATATCCTGGTATTACCCAGATATTACAGGTGGTGGCAATGCCAGTAGTTCCCTGTATCTGATTGAACATTATTACCGGTGCAGGAAATGTTGCCCGTTTTTTGCCAGTGGGGGCCTGATTTACCAACAGATTTTGGCTGGAGATAAATCAGGTCACCCCCACCGGCAAACCTGTAACGAGCCTCTATGATAAAGTAACCGTGATAAGTGTTAGTATATGGCTAGACTGGCATTTTGGTGGAACCAATCTAGCCATAATATCCTACTGTGGCATGGAATGTTTTAATTGCCATCTATGATAAAGCAAACATGATAAGTGATATTACGTATTTATACTGACCTACATTGATGCAGCATGTTTCCTTATTGTTTAATAGCATTTTACAGTATATTCTTATGTGGGAGTACTGGCAGAGCAATCTTGAATATATTTTCTTATGGTAGCATTACTGGCATTATGATCAAAGCAAACATGAGAACATTATTATATGGGAATACAGGCATATAATGGTGCAGCCATCATGTAAATATATGGGCACATCCAGCGTGAACATTTATTTTATAGTGGCATATATTGTGGGGCAAGGCATCATAAACGTGGGTTGGGAAATGCTCCTGTGCAATGTTGGTGGCTTGCATCCATTGGATTTTTCCATGGGTTGCCGCTAAAAACATAAAAATCAGAACCGTCAGGTTTTTTATCTAAATGTTCAGTTAATGTGTGCTGTAAAATGCACAATTTTAACACATTATTCAAAAGGTTTTCTCATGGGGGACAACCCCCATATCCCCAAAACAGTTTGTTGGAGCTACCTCGCCATGCTCTGTTGCCCATGCATATTTGTGACAAATAATTACACCACTCCAATTGAAGTATTCACCAGCTCTCACTGGCGCAGCATTTGCTTTGTTGAAGTGCTTTGGAGGGGGGCCCAGAGACATTGGCTGGTGATGAGTCTGGAATCGTACTTAGGGCAAGATGCCCTTCCCTAATCCCGGGACATTCTAGGCGGTGTCAGAAACCAACCAGTGATATACCAATTAGACAAAAGGTCTCATGTGATTTTGTGTGTGATTGGATTATTTTTCCTTTGTATTGGTATGGCCAGGATTAGGGTAGAATAGGTTTTCTAGATGGCAGAGGACTTTGTGTAGTACAACTTTCTGACATGCACCCTTGTGCCTTTTTTTTCTGTCTTAGAACAGGGACCAAATTCATAGGACTGTAGGATTCACCAGAGCGAGCGCAAAAGAACTAAACAGAACGAAATAGGACAAAATCTTATCCTGAACCTACCCAGAAGAATGATAGCTTTGGAAGAAAACAAACTACTTAACAAAGGACCCTCATTTGCCCTTAAGGCGAAGCATAACAAGACAAATTTACATTTAGATCTATTCAAATTTGTACAAAAATTAAAACAAAAAAAGTTTTTTGCCACCAAAGCACCAGTGATTTACCAACAACAGACAAAGACACATCCGAGTGACCTGAGTATTAAAGAAATAAAGAAAATTAATCTACTCAGATAAATTGCAGAGCCTGCAGAGTTTGATATCACTCAAGTGCTACTGGACCTGTGGAACCAGACATGTTACCAATCCAAGAGTTGAAACCAGTATCTAAATTTGTACCTCAATTTGCAGCAGATAATATTATTAATACATTTTACAAGGCGGTATCACAGGACCTCTATCGGACAGATCAAAGAAGGAATCAGACAAAAGCTAAACAGAATGTAACTATCAAGCAACAGGAAGCCCTCTGCAATCTAGAGACTGACCGCTCAATAATAATAAAAGAGGCGGAAAAGGGGGGGAATATTGTTATCATGGATAGAGAGGACTACTAGAGATGGCCAGGAGACATCTGAACACCCCAGGCTGCTACGAAATACGGTCTGCTAACCCAACTAAACAAATAGTACAGAAATTGGAACAACAAATCAAGAACTGGCACCACAAGGGTCTCCTTACGGACGACGAAAAGACTTTCCTTCTCAACAGGGAACCAATAACACCGATTATGTACTTCCTGCCAAAGGTCCACAAGGAATATGATCAAATATCAGAAGACCGACCAATCCTTAGTGGGATAGGTTGGGCAACTGAGAATATCTCCCAATATCTGGATATTATCCTGAGACCTAGAGCAATGAAATTGAAAGCATACCTAAAGGACACTACCAACGTCATTCTTAAGTTAAAATCTTTGAATTGGGAGAGATTATCGACTTGCAAGTTGGGATGTAAGGGCGCTATGTACATCTATCCAGCATGCATGGGCATTAAAAACGATAGATCATACATTTAAGGAAGACTTAGCATCAATGTATCATCAGATACAAATGGTAAAGGAAATGCTGGGATTAACATCCGAGTGTAACATTTTTAACTTTAACAACTGTTATTATAGACAGCCAAGGGCATTGCAATGGGCACCAAATACGCCCCGGCCCTAGCAAATATCTTTATGGGTCTGTTTGAAGACACAGTCATCTATCAGGACAAAGCATACCAAAAAGAACTTGTGCATTGGATGAGATACATTGATGATGTGCTAATTATATGGAAAGGTACAGACTCAGAGTTCACAGAATTCAAGAATAGGATCAACCACAATGAAATGGGCATACAATTCACAGGCATCTGCGATGAGAGAAGAAAAAACATTCTAGACCTCACAATATACATAGAGCAAAATCAAATCAGAACCTGTACATATCGGAAACCTACAGAGGTGAACTCAACTCTACACGCAGAAAGCTGCCACTATAGACCCACCATCCTCAATATACCATCAGGGGAATTTCTACGAGCCAGGAGAAACTGTCAGACAATGGACCACTTTGAAAAGGAATGCATGCTACTAAAATCAAGATTTCTGGCTAGAGGCTACTCAGAGCAATGTGTCACAAAAGCCTTGAATAAGAGCTTAGCAACGACACAAGAATTAACACTAACACCCAAAAATAAAGTGATGGAACAATCCACAATTGGATTCATCACCAAATTTAGTAGTGACTACAGAACCCTGCACAAAACGTTAGCCAAACATTGGTATCTTCTCAAACTAGATGATAACATTGCGAACCATGTAGATGACAAACCGAGGATTATCTAAAAAAGGGCACAAACATTGAAAAATAAATTAAGTCCATCTAATCTACCAGACCCAGTCATGGAGGAATCATCTAACTGGTTAAAAGCAACAACTAATGGATTCAGAAAATGTGTGTTGTGTATATGTGCAAATATGCACATAGGAAAACAGACTAATTTGTTAGTGCCAATAATAGAACTCTGAACATTTTACAACCTATCAATTGCAGGACAAAACATGTTGTCTATGGAATCATATGTGTGTGCAACCTGCTCCATATTGGCAGCACGATTAGAGAATTAAGGATTCGGGTAAGAGAACACTTAGCCAAAATCGGGAGACAATAACCAAGACTACCACTTGCATGCCATTGGCAAGAGAAACATCAAATGGACAATAAGGCAGACATAAAATTCATTGGCCTCCAGAGAGTCACACTAGGCAGATGAAAGGGGAACATAGAAAAGAAATGAAGACAAGCCGAAGCAAGAATAATCTGCAAACTGAATTCTACCGTCCTCGGCTTAAACACGGACAATGAAATGGTGTCTTTCCTTTGAGAAATCTCACATGTATTTGGCTGTAGTGTGTCTTTCTTAAAACTTAAGTGAATGTGTTCATGTATACAGTTAGGTAATTGAGCTATCAGTAGTATGTGTTTCTCTCAAACAAGCACATTATTTATACTCTGGATAGGGGACGGGACGCTCTATACCACAATGAGCTAATCGGATCATTCAATTCGAAATGAATTGGGTGTTCACAATCCTATTACTTCCTTACATATATCATGGCATTGCGACAAAATGAATTGCTTTCCGATAATTATGAATCTCAATTTTGCATTTTGCAACTAAAATTGTTATCTAACATATCAATTGCATTTGTGGTATTAGTTAGTACCCTAGGCCATCTGATTGACATGCTTAAAGAGCGCGTTGTATAGAATGTGCTGTTTACTACATTTAACTATGGCCGACACTAGTCTTGTACTTTAGTATTTATCACGGACCTTCAGTGGTCCCAGGCAACCGCCACTGTTAATACACATAGAGAGGATGTCTACTGGCACCCACCCTAATGGTAAGAATCATGTAATATCACGATGACCCAGAGGGCTAAAACATAAATAGAATATCCTTTAATCTGCTTTTCATAACAATTTCCTCCCAAGCAGAACGACCATAATCGTACTCTTCAATATCCATCATTTTGTTATGCATAGTGGGTGAGTATGCACTCACAAAGACCATCACACCCAACTAATGAGTAATTTCACCTCTATAACATGGCCGCCATGTGATACTGTACTGAAAACTGCAATTGCCATGGAAAACGGACTTCTCCATGGATCTGTGGCCTTGGTAACCAACAGACAAAATAACTATGGAGAGGACGCCTAATGGCGCCCCCTCCAGACATTGGAAGCACGCGGTCCAAAGTAAGAGACCGTCTAGCAAGTGTAGAACGCAGGTTTTTTCAATTAAATGCCACACGTTCTTATGCACGCTGCTCTTCGCATGGTACATACCCAGCACTATTTCAGATCTGAACACGAGTACGCGTGCATGCAACCATTTCCTATTGAATATCAGTTACCAGATGAGTTAGACTATTGATTATAATATAGTTACACGTAATGTTTTCCTATTGAAATACGGAACATTAGTCACTTGATGAGTTAGACTAATGATCAGAATGTAGCTGCCCATACACGTGCACGCATGTATTTAATCCCTGCAGTAGGGATTTAGCACCCGTATTTTGGCCTGCGATGCGATTTTAATAACGCGCATCAGAGACCTTCTTGTATCTGAATTAAACAATGGAATTATCACTTAGGAGGGAACGGTACAACTCTACCATAAATTACGCTCATACGTTATTCCGTATTAATCCTAAAGGTGACATTTTGACCCATTTATGTTTTCAAGGGATCTAACCCGAGCATTGATGAGTGGATAAGTTCTGCTAAACCTAATAGGGGCACTAGAGAAAATAAGGTAAAATGAAAACATTTACTGTATTCTAAACCTGCTTATGTTAATCCCCAATACGGACCAACTATAATAAGTTATCTCTGTCTGTCGCTTGACCCTTATCTTCCATCCCTTTCTCCAACCCCATTTTTGTCTGGCTTTTTATTTTAATTTTTATTTTTATTTTGCATCATATTTTTTGCATTTCTCATTTTGTTTTGGATTTGTAACTATGTACATAATTGTGTGTTTACCTTCCCATCTAACTGGAAAATGGGTTAAACATGTGATTTGACACACTCTTCTATGTTTATGTTGGAATATGGTATGTAATATTCTTCATGTGTTACGTTAATAGCCCTGATTTGAGAAAGGTCTCAAGGTAGTCCGAAACACGTGTCATCAGAAAGGGCACTTTGTGAAATATATTAAACCATTTTTTGGAACACTGGGCGCAGTCTCATTCTGGGTTATTTTACCCAAAGATTGAAATAATGTTCTTGTTGAAATTCTAATTGTGCAGAAAAAGTATTGAACCACGCTGCTTGTTAGATTTAATTGTAGATACAGCTAGATTCTATTTTTCATTAGATTGCTAGATTAGCCTTGTTTTAATACACTTTGCAAGGTGAGCACATATCTGAATGTTCGTTACCTGTAAATTGTGTATTGTAACACTAAGATAAATGCTTCTCGTGGGAAAACTACATCTCCCATTAGCCCTCAGCACATACTAAACTGGTGACCGGGTGCGCCAGCACCGGCGCACCAGAGACAATCTGGCATTTGCCGCGTATTTATACAGCAGCTTTTTTCTCAAAATTCTTTTAGGCATTTACTCAGACACTGCGAGGCGTGCATGATTGACCTCACTGTCTTGGGATAACTATTGCTGTGTGTTGTGTTAGATTTAAAGCATGCTGCACTTTTTATAACCATATTGCTTGCCTATTCATAAGATTAACTAAAAAATACTGAAATAACATTCTTGTTGAAATTCTAATTGTGCAGCAACAGTATCAAACCACGCTGCCGGTTAGATTTCATTGTAGGCACAGCTAGATTTGATTTTTTATCAGATCACTCCATTAGCCTTGTTTTAACCTGCTTTAGAAGGTGAGCTCATATCTGAGCGTGCGTTACCTGTAAGCTATGGATTGTAATGCTAAGAGCATTATTCAACTTCTTGTGGCTTTAGTTCTGCTTTAAAAGGTTTCTGGGCAGAAAAATTACATCTCCCATCAGCCCTAAGCACACACTAAACTGGTGAGAAGGCGCACCAGTGCCGGTGCACCAGAGACAAGCTGGTCTTCAATGAACCTTGGCGTGCTCGGTGTTAACCCTTCTTCCTACTAGGTAAGATTACCTATGCCCGTGTGGCAGCCTTTCCTTCTTGGTGTACTTGGAGATCTTTTTACATTTGATTGCATTAAGATCTTGTGACACTGTTTGGGGCTTGGCGTTCTCAAGTACCCTGTTTTTTCTTCACCTGGTATCCTACATAGGCAAAGGAGCGGAACATTTTTGGGATCTACTGCTATTCTCGTGACCAGCAACTGTGAGTCATGGGTTTCCCAAAAATCATAATCTGCTGTTGGCAGCCCAATGAGTGAGCCGTCTTCCAATTGTAAACAAACAAGTATAATTGAAACTAGATCACTCTGAACACCATCCCGATGCTCATTGTAAAACGGTTGAGCACTAACCTAGTTACACAGCATGCCCCGACCTCGTGCCCTAAGGTACACATCTTGTCTTTCCAGCATGCACATCTAGGGGTTCCCCTAGCATTATAAGCTCCGGCCTCCAGCCCATGACCACAGATTCCTTTGGAATTAGTTCAGGATGGGCCACATACAAAAGCCCCCAGCCAACTTTGTTCCTACACTCCTCCCCTCCCCCCATCAACCAGGACTCACCTCCAAAAGCAACAACAACAGGTGACGGCCAAGCCCTTTCCTCTACCGATCCAACTAAGGAAGTTGGAAGAATAGCATCTTCACACACAGGGGCTGGCGGGAAAATTAAAATGGCCCTGTTAAACAATGGGTCCCTTAACAGTCATGCTGATTACATTCATGACTTCATTATTGATAGGGACGTAGATGTGTCTTATAGAAACATGGATCACAGATGCCAGCGCTGCCATGATCAATTTGGCTATCCTGCAGGGATATTCAATTTTTTGTATAAACAGGGAACACATCCATGGGGGGTGGGGAGGGGGCATTTATTGCAAAAAGCAAACTTGAATTCTTCACATCTCCATATCAATGTCAAGACTGTGATGTCTTCCATGTTAAAATGACACAGATCAACCAGAGCTGTATTCATTTCATTCTGATTTACTGCCCGCCATCAATAATGCTGGGTTTCAATGAGGAGATTATTCAGCTACTGAGCCCATTTAGTGGGTCAAATTACACCACCTGCTTCATAGGGGTTTTAAATCGCTGGCGGGGAAACACCATGGACAGAGACATGGAACTGGCCCTCAATAACATCAATCAACAAGTTCACAATAATGAGACCACCACTGCTAAAACCAAGGTGCTAGATTGGGTTGTGACTAGAAATCTCATGGCACATATTGATTGCACCACCATGTGTATATGGTCTGACCACTAAATTGATTTTCATATCCAGCTACAGGGCCCCGAAAACTCCTAACAATATAAAAAAAAGTAATCAGCTGGAATTTCAACTGTCAGATTCCGTATTAACAATCTGAATTTCAAACTCGTCAGTCCCACTTCCCTCCTCTGACTCTGTAGAGTATTGCTGAGCCTCACGATAATAGTAGCCGGCGGAGGCGGTATCCCAGCCACGGTGGGAAGCCACAGCGGTCGCTAGTGAACAGCGGCCTCTGTGGCCCCGTCACTGCAAGCGGGTGAAAGTAGGGGAAAAAGCCAAAGGTCCAAGTAGTAGGCAGCGGAGGTGAAGTCGTAATCCAGGAAGCGCCGGGAGCTTGTGGTCCAATGAAGGAGGATCGTGGAAGCAGCGGAGTCCGTAAGGGACCCAGAGAGCCATAGCCAGGAAACAAGCGGAGAGGAAATGAGCGAGGAAGGGGAAAAAATGGAGGAAAAGTGGAGGCAGGGAAAATGGGAAACCGACAGGGGTCGTAATGAGCAGGGAGGTCAGTAAGAAAACACAACACAGCGTACAGCAACCAAGAGCGAGAAAACACACAGTTGCAACGCGCTGTTTGCCAGGAAGACGCGGAGTATGTCTTCCGGCAATGGCTACGTCACAATGTAGAGAAACGTGCAAAGACTAGACTGTTACCAGAGAAAGAGAAAAAGCCTGTGTATTCTCTAATGTCCACTCCATCGGAACCGCCGCCACAATCTCCATGCGGGGGAGAGCATGACATCAACAAAGTACCTGGCATACAAGCTTGCCTGGAGTCACTTATGGCATGTACGTCTGCTACTGACTCAAAGGAGTCCCTTGTGAACACCTTTTCCACTACTTTTGTGGATATGTTACACAGAGTAAATCCACTATGGCAGAAGTCGTTTAGGGCTAACATTGGGCACCAAAAATAATTACGGCCAGCGCTTAGCTCTCCTAAAATGGCCAATCAAAAACTAGAAGCCCAAAGGCTAAAATGTCCATCTGATGAAAATAAAAATGTGTGGAGAGTGCATGAAAAACGATATAAACTTAATATTGTGGAAACTAAGAAGTACTTTTTTAATACTCAGATCAATGAGGCTTCAAGCAGCTCAGGAAAACACTTTGGGATTTGAAAATCACTCGAGAAACCTAAAGCACATTTAATATCACTCTCAACCACATCTCATGACTGCACAGAAGTACCCACTGCATTCGAAACTAAAAAAAAACAAAGGGCAGAGATAACATAAAACATTTCTTGGCCTTTACTACTCCGATTGGAGACCCACTGGTTTCTAACAACTACGATCCAAGAACACCTTAAATTCACACTGTCCCCAATTTCTATCACTGGCATGGGAAGTATGAATTCCACTATGTGACCCACCACATGTCCAGTAAATATTCTCCCACCCAAATTGGTTCTGAAGCACAAAGAGCTATTTGCATCTTTTCTTACCTGCCTGGTTATTTCATTCTTTTGGGGCAATCATGTCCCTGACTCATCAAGCGGTTACCCCCTGCTCAAGAAACACAGAATGGACCCCAAACACCCAAAGAACCTTAGACACATCTTGAATTGAAACGTTCTCTTAAAACACTTGACAAAATAGCAACATCTTAGCTCCAAGCATTTGTGGAATGATAGTGTCCTTCACAACATGCAATCGGGTTTCAGACCAGCACACAGCATGGAGACAGCTCTCGTTGTTCTCCAAACACACATTTTGAGCTTCATGGATAGTGGAAGAGCTGGTATTTTGGTCTTACTCAATCTGTCAATGGCTTTTGACCTGCTTGAACATGATCGCCTCGGAATTACCCAACTTGATCAAACAAAATCGATCGAATGGGACATTTGACCGATTTCTGCCAGTAACATTTCATACATTTTTCAAAATACCGAACACAGAGAGCAGGGTTTGCGGGGGTCTTCCCCTCTCCCCATGCTCTGTATTTTTGGGTTTCGGTGATGCAGGGGTGTCCCCTGCTTTCTCAATATTGGAGGCGAGGGATGAAAAAAATGAAAAAACTAAAAAGAAAGAAAAAGGGAACCTACGGCATTGGATCCGACCTGCGTTAGAGGGACGGAACTGAGGCTGCATTGTACAGGAGAGGCAGCGTGGCGAGAAAAGGTAAGTAGAGGAGTTGGGGGATGTACTGGGGAATTGGAGGGTCATGGGTTTGGTTTATTTGACCGCAGTAAAAACTTATTCATGGTGAAAATTGAATATGGTCAATTCTACTGCAAACAATTCTACCACAGTCAAACAACCCAAATCCGATCGATTCCGCCACCTACTCGGCCATCTGGGCAATTTCTCAAAGGAAGCTATCGAACGGATCCAGTCCTTCCTGTCCCACTTTTTGTCCAAAATTGATCGGGCAGAAGATTTTTCATCATCAGCCCCCATTCACTGTGGCATTCCCCAGGCAGCCTGCATGTCTCCAGTTTTGTTCAACCTGTACCTCTCTGGTCACTCCTCCAGGATTCAGGCATATTTTTTTACAAACTATATGGATGACACACAGTTAGTCCTGCAAATCAGTGGTGATTGTGCAGTAGACTCTTCCAATCTTCTCTGGACCTATAATCTAATTGAGTCATGGATGACCAGTAATTGGATGTGCCTCAACAGAAGCAAAACTCATCTTCTGATACTCAGATAATCGCAGACATGACCCAAACTAAATCCAGACTCTAATAGATTCAAAATTGAGAATTTTAAAATCCCAGTGCAGAGTAAGGTAACAACTCTGGGCATCCTTTCGGAATGTTCCCTGCAAACTGATGCCTATGTCAACCAGGTCAGCAGGAATTGCAACTTCTTCCTCTGTTTTCTAAATAACATCTGGCCCTTCCTCACCGAAATTAACTGCACCAATATTGCCCAAGCACCTATAACATCAAGGCAAGATTATTGTAATGCCCTGCTGACTGGTGCAAACAACAACTGCTTGCCGAAATGCCAAATCATACAGAATGTTTCTGTATGCATCATTAAGAGTAATTCAAGAAGAGATCATATCTCCATTCATAGGAGAGATCTCCACTGTCTATTTGTCATGCACTCACAGTCCCAGGTCCCCTCAGGTCTAGACTCCAGGCCCCTGACATCCCCCACGCTTAAGCCCCACGTTACCTTGCTACAGCACCAGGGGTCAACTCCACTGACATTATGGCAAAAGGATAAATGCCCACCAAGAGGTCTGCAACTAAAACGCTGGGCAGGGCGATATCATCCGCTGCACCATTGGCAGCTACGATGGCGCTTATCCATATGATCATCAACACTACGTGTCTCTATGGCAACAAAACGCTAAAGAGGCGGATGTTACATAGACTACGATCATGTGACACGACAACCCTCGCTTCCTAACGCACGTCTGCTGGTCAGGCCTCCATAATGACAAGGTCTGGAATCCATCACGTGAGGCATGCGTCAAGTTAACATGACCTGGTGTTCATAGCAACGCCATAAAACAGCAGCTGTTTGCACCAAACCTTTGCTTCTCAGCTTTAGTTCTACTCAGCATTTGGCGTTTGGTGTTTGGAATTTGTATTTTGTATTTTTTGCTTCTTGACCTCGGAAAACGTTTTCTCGGACTGCCTTTTTGCCTTGCTCTATTCTGCGTGTTGCTATGTCTCCTGCTTTCTACAAATCCTGACAACGGACTTGGATAACGGACTGCCTCCAGATTTTCCATTATTGTTTTGGTGACCTGGCTTTGCACTTTGGATTCTTGTTCTCGGAAACCTCGACTTTGCTGAGAGTGCCTCCTTACTCAGTGCCATCCGGTCAAGTCTCTTTGACCCTGCCTCTCCCTCAGGTGCTTCCAGTGGGCTACCCGCTTGTCGGCATTTGTCTCAGGGTTTACTACCCGCTGTTGCAGCATAGCTCACTGAGGGAATAGGAACACCGCCCTGGTAAGACCCCGTTCCTGTGGTCTTGTCCTCCCAACCTACAGCCTGCATTCCACTTCCTGGTAGGTGTCCTGATTGTTATTCTGTTACCAGTACACTACACGTGGGTTGTTGCATACATTACCAAACCTGCTCCTTCCTTTGCAGCCACTCAGAGGACCCAGTGTTCCTGCCACCTGTGTCCCTAATGATTAAATAGCGAGTTACTTGCAGCTCGCTATTGTATATTTAGGGACCACGGTATACATACTCTACGCGAGTATATAGCATGTACATTGCATCCTCTTTGGGACTTTCCCCTCCTACATAAAGTCTTTAGTTTCCTGCTATTCTCATTCCAGATCACTACGCTCCTCCAACCTGGCACAGGTAAGCTGTACGTGTTATAAATGCTTAAATGACCTTGGAAGATAATTCCCAGTTAGCGCCGCTGGTTCTGGAACGCACTCACTCTAAAACAAAGACATGAAGAGAATACAAGGACTTTCCGCAGAGCATTGAAAACCTTTCTCATGAAGTAATTGATCACCCAAAATTCCATTGGAACCCCTGGGATCTTGATTGTCCTGTCTATCTGTCTGTCTAACTCGTGTAACTGTGCGCCCTGATGCCTGTGGGCTGTTGGATGCATTACAAATAAATAAATAAACCTGATATCG